>NC_091507.1:23935048-24271923 GCF_947461875.1 Haliaeetus albicilla | reverse complement strand
GTGTCTTCATTTCGCTCTCGGGATCATTTAACAACCCTCCCTGATATTGGATCGGGACATTTTAATTGGCGTCACGGACAGGATCCCCAGAGATGAGAGTGCTGTACTAATTTGTCGTGGAACTTCTGTGTTAATGTGCAGTCTGGCTCCTGAGAGCAAATAGGGGGAACTTGGATACTCATGTGTGGCCCTCTCAGGAAGTAACCCCCCTCCTTTAAGTTAGTGTGTGGCTTTGAAGTTTGTGCTCTTGAGAGTGAGAAGGGGGGAATTAGGAACTATTGTGAGACCCTCTCAAGACGTTACCCCCTTCTAGTTGTGTTGATCTGTAATTGGATAGTGTGTCCTTCTGAGAGGGAGACCCTCTCAGAACGCAGACCCCCTGATTTTTGTTAGAGAAAATGGATGCTCAGGAAATTGTTGGTGTTTGTGATTCTGCACCCTCACGAGTTGAAGGAATAGAGAAATTATATGATCTTTTAGAGGACTACCAATCTTGCCCCTCAGTCCAGGGACAATACTGGGCGAGAAACCACTGGTTTCAACCACAGAGTGTGGTGGATAAGATAAGAGTCTTGCAGGAGAAAGCTAAGGTTAAAAAGGGGAAAGGAAAAGCAATAATTTGTGCGGTGCTAGGAGCGAGTCTGGCAGCCGCAATGGAAGAGAGGAAGCAAAAGTCTGGTCAAAGTGTTATGATCGGGAGCCTGCAAGAACAATTGCAAGAAAGCAAACAGTTGTTAGAGGAGGAAAGGAACCTTGTTAAGGCTTTAACGAAAGAATTGAAAAGGCAACTTTCGAGAGAGGTGAATATAGAGGCGGAGGTAGAGATGCTGCCTGTGGAGAAAAGGACACAGCAAATCTGTCCTCAGGGGGATTTGCAAAGGGCAAAAGAGACCGTAGAGAGCCCCCCCCACGTGTGTCCAGTGATTAAAACAGAGTATGTGTATGAGGACAGTAGCGATGACCGTCCTCAGGTTATCACTAAAGAAGCCCCATATACAGCAACTGAGTTAACAAAATTGAGAAAAGATTTTTCAAGGATGGCAAAGGAATCTGAGATGGAGTATGTGTGGAGAGTGTCTTTGTCAGGAGGAGATGGAATCTTGTTGTCAGAGAAAGAAGCAGAAGGATATTGGGGTCCAGGTGTGTTTCTAACAACTGGCGATTACCGGGCCCCATGGTCATTGATTCAGAGAGCTGTGTACTGGGCTGGAGGGTTAAACCCCATGGAAAGGGGAGATCCCCTTGCCATAACCAGTACGGTGGATCAGCTAGTGGAAAGTGTGCAAAAGGCGGCATGTATCCAGACGATGTATGACCGGGAGCTCAAGCCCCATCAGGGCTCCCCGATGCTGCTGCCTGTGGACCCAGAGAGGATGAGTATTCTAATACGGGGGCTCCCCAACTCTCCGAGACCAATAGGGATCCAAGTACGAGGGACAATTCTCAACACCCCCAATGGAGAAAGGATTATGTCCACTCTGGAGGGGAGAATGTCCCCTGACCATCGGCGGCCAGGGAGAAAAGTGTGGACATGGGGAGAGGTAGCTCAGGAGTTGATTGACTTTGGGAGAAAATTCGGCCGTGTTAGTGGATCATCTCAAAGAACTGGAAACACGATCGTATGGCAACTTAGTGGGCGGCAATTAGCCTCTGGAAGAGAGAAATCCCTAAGTTGACAGGGACTGTGGCAGCTAGGGCTTCAGAAAGGCATTCCCCGGGACTTGATGGATAGGCTCTCGAACCAAAGATTGGAGGTGCTTGCGCAGAATTGGTCAGGGCGAAAGGCCGTTTCCAAACCAAACCCTAGTGCCCCACCCTCGATAAACCTTGAGGATGAGCCAACTAAGGAGGAGAAGGTGGCGGGAAACTAGATCCTCCGCCCCCTGAAGGTGAGGGGGGAGGCGGAGGGTGGATGTTTGTTAAACAACTCACCTGCAATGCAAAAGGAGATTTACTGATTACTATCTTTGTAGGACCAAAGAAAAGACCAGTGACCTTTTTAATTGATACTGGGGCACAAATTACTGCACTAAGGTGGACTGAGGCAGAACGATGTGGGATTTCGGCCCCATCTAAAAATCTGATTGTCTTAAATGCCTTTGGAAAAACACAATCAGTGCCCATGATTCCGGCAACACTATGGTTGCCAGGGGAGGAAAATCCTCTTAATACCATGGTGGCTGTAGGTTCTTTCCAGATGAACCTTTTAGGTATAGATGGTTTGAAGGGTAGACAGTGGCTTGACACCCAGGGAAACTCATGGTCTTTTGGTGTCCCTCAGATTAGACAGTTAGCCAAAATATCTAGCATGGAGGTTGCGTCTATTGCAAGCAGCACCTACCCTTCCCCCTTCCAAATTGACAAATGTTAAACCCTACCTAGTGCCTCTAGGAGCAAGAGAAGGAATCGTGCCAGTTTTGGAGGATTTAAAGAAACAATGGGTTTTAGTTCCTACTCACTCCCCCTTCAACTCCCCAGTATGGCCAGTCCGAAAACCAAACGGTAAATGGAGATAGACAGTAGATTACAGGAGGCTCAATGCCAACACAGGTCCACTAACAGCTGCTGTACCAAACATTGCTGAATTGATTGCTGCCATTCAGGAACAATCCCACCCTGTCATGGCAACAATCGATGTTAAGGATATGTTTTTTATGGTCCCTTTACAACCTGAGGACCGGGATCGCTTTGCTTTCACCTGGGAAGGACAACAGTACACCTTTACACGACTGCCCCAAGGATACAAGCACTCCCCCACGCTGGCTCACCATGCTCTAGCACAAGAGTTGGAAACAATTCCCATAAAAGCAGAGGTAAAGATCTATCAATATATAGATGATGTGCTCATAGGAGGAAGGCAGATAGAAGAAGTTAGAGAAACCCAGAATGCCATCATCACCCATTTGGAAAGTATAGGGTTGACAATTCCACCTGAGAAGATCCAGACTCCTTCAAGTGAGGTAAAATTCTTAGGAATCTGGTGGAAGGGAGGCATGACGTGTATCCCACTGGATACCCTTTCCTCTCTTGAGCAGATTAAGATGCCAGAGTCAAAGAAAGACTTACAGCATGTACTAGGGTTGGTCGTATTCTGGAGGAAACACATTCCTGATTTCTCAATTATTGCTAGACCCCTGTATGACTTGTTGCGAAAGAGAGCTCAGTGGGAATGGACTCAGGTCCATGATGAGGCTTTACAGTTGTTGGTGCTTGAAGCGAATGCCTATCAGGCTCTTGGTCCCATTCACCCAACAGACCCGGTTCAAATTGAGTGGGGATTTGCCAAGACTGGACTGTCAATCCATTTGTGGCAAAAGGGTCCAGAGGGGCCTGTTCGGCCCATTAGGTTTTATTCTCGTAGCTTTAAAGATGCTGAAAAAAGGTACACGACTTGGGAAAAGGGTCTATTTGTAGTTAGTTTAGCTTTGAGAGAAGCCGAACGGACTATCCGGCAACAATCTATAGCGCTCAGAGGTCCATTTAAAGTGATCAAAGCAGTTTTGGCAGGAACTCCACCCCCTGACGGGGTGGCCCAGAGAGCCTCTGTGTGAAAGTGGTATGCACAAATAGAACACTACTGTGAAATCTTTTCTGTATCAGAAGGAGCCACAAAATTGTTAAATATACAAGATGAGATAGAGACACCTCCGAGCTTTTCCCTGTAATAGAATTAGCTCCTCCGTTTTCTGGACAATTGCAAAATGTCTGGTTCACGGATGCCTCGTCAAAGCGAGAGGGAAAAGTCTGGAAATACCGAGCTGTGGCACGTTGAGTAGATACCAAGGAACAGATCATTACCGAAGGAATAGGTAGTACACAAGTAGGAGAACTAATTGCTGTGTGGAGCGTCTTCCAGCACGAGGCTAAATCTGCTTCTTCTGTCTATATCTATACTGACTCTTATGCTGTGTTTAAAGGCTGCACTGAATGGCTTCCATTCTGGTAACAAAACGGGTGGGAGGTCAATAGGAGGATACCTGTATGGCAAAAAGAAAAATGGCAAGATATTCTCACCATTGCCAGACAAGGAAAATTTGCAGTAGCATGGGTAGCATCTCACCAACCAGATGATGCCCCGGTGAGCCAATGGAATGCTAAAGTGGATGAACTGGCCCGGCTAGCTCTCCTACAAAGCACCCAGATAGTAGAAAATTGGGAACGCCTGTTAGAATGGCTACATGTAAAACGAAAACATTCAGGAGCTAAAGACCTCTATTGTGAAGCACAGGCCCGAGGGTGGCCAGTTACCAGGGAAGAATGTAAAACTTGCGTGTCCTCCTGGGAGCAGTGCCGCGTCCGTTTGGACAGACACCCGCTGGAGGGTGACCCCCTGCATTTGAGAGAGGGAAAAGGCCTATGGGAGGCTTGGCAGATTGATTATATCGGTCCCTTTCGGAGGTCAGAGGGAAAATACTACATACTGGTAGGTGTGGAGATAGTATCTGGACTAGTGCAAGCTAAAGCGTGTGCTAAGGCAACAGGAGAAAGCACAATAAAAGCTCTAAAAGAATGGTTTGGAATTTTCCCCAAGCCACAATCAATCCAATCAGATAACGGCTCACATTTCACAGGCAAAGTAGTCCAGGAATGGGCAGCCCAGGAGGGAATTTCGTGGGTGTTCCATACTCCGTATTACCCACAAGCAAATGGAATTGTGGAAAGAACAAACGGTCTGCTAAAACGCTTTCTCAAACCGCACAAGCCAGGATGGACTGAGAGAGTGTGGGATGCAGTGACCAGTGTTAATAGTCGCTGGGGAGTAAATGGATGTCCAAAGATCACAGCATTCTGCCCAAAAGCTCCAACAATCATGCCAGCCCCGCATGGTCCTGACCACCCCAGCAACCCATCTCATTTCCCAGGACAACCTGTCCTGGTCGAACTTCCCACAGTGGGCACTGTGCCTCTGGTGTTGGACACACCCCTTAACAAATATACCTGGAAGGCCAAAGATGCCTGTGGAAAAATTAATAAGATTCATACTAGATTGATTGTCCCTTCTTTCTAACCCGAGAAGCAAATTTGTTTTTGTTTCACTTTCAGGGAGAAGCAAGCAACACAGACGTACCCACAGAAGAAGAGAAGCAGACACGATGTTATTTGTAATTATGTTATATTGGGGATTTATCTATGAGGGTGAAGGGAAACCAATTCCCCCACCTCCCCTTATCCCATATGATCCCTTTAAGGACAATGAATTTGTCCTGTTAGCAAAAGCTGTAAGCCAGGCCTTTAATCTGAGTCATTGTTGGGTTTGTGGAGGACCTTTAGGGTTGTCAAGTTGGCCATGGACCTCCACGTCCCTCACTCCAGCACAACTTGTAAGCAATTACAGTGAAACTGACAGTACCACCTGGGACGATGGCGAAACATGGCCAATTCAATTTCCTACTGTGGGTAGATATTGTTTAAATCGCACCCAGAAGGGAGGGGTCAATGTCGGAGAAAGCAGGTGTCAAAGGACACTCACACATTGATTGGTTAATAAAGAGGCAGGGGTTTACATATGGATTTGGCTGGACGAAACCGGACACAGTAAAGCATTCAAAGGGTTTTGGTTGAACAAAAATGAAACCTTCTCTTTCCGATGGTCTAGAAGCCACGTTTATCATCAAATTTGTAAGTGGAAGAACCATACTGGTGCCTGGTATTGTACCGGCCAGACAAACAGCAACAGACCAACTGTATTTTACAGTCCTTTGGGAAATAAGAACACAACTTATTTCCAATTGCCAAAGACTTCAGATGGACCATTTGCTAACGGTGCCAAAGCCAGAAAGGGCCATTATTGGATTTGTGGACATACTGCCTACAACCAACTACCAGCGAATTAGTCAGGGATTTGTTATATAGGGTTTATCCGACCTCTGTTTTTCCTTCTTCCAGAGATGGGTGGCCCTGGATTGGGAGTGAGACTATATGATAATTTGGGAAACGAAAGGATTGCACGCAGCGAGCGAGATGTTGACGTTAAAATAGGAGGAACACAAAGGTGGAGGGAAAATGAGTGGCCCCCTGAAAGAATAATTGAGCATTATGGGCCTGCCACTTGGAATCCCAGTGAACCAATATCAGGGGCACAAGAACCGATTTATAATTTGAACCGCATAATATGATTGCAAGCAGTTTTAGAAATTATTACCAATAAAACTGCTAATGCTATAGACCTTTTAACCCAACAATCTCGACAGGTGTGTGCTGCAATCCTTCAACACCGTATGGTTTTGGATTATTTACTAGCTGAAGAGAGAGGAGTATGTGGGAAATTAAATGTTTCTAACTGTTGTTTAGAATAGACGATGTAGGTGAAGTAGTTCTTCAACTGACCTCAGATGTCAGGAAACTAGCCCATGTCCCCATTCAAACATGGAACGGATGGAACAGCAATCTATGGTCTTGGTTACCTGGAGCATCACGGGTAAAACAGCTTCTGTTTTACCTGTTATGTGCATTTGTTGTTTTGATGTTTGTGCCATGTGCTATTCCCTGTTTTATTCAATTAATCCAACACGTTGTATCTAACATGCAATTTGTACCTGCTGCTTCGCCTGACGGTGTAAACCAGATTCGTGTTGTTTGCCAATCAAAGCATGTGACTGTATCAAATTTTTAGGCCCATGCGCTCTGGGCTGGGGGCATGGAACTGCGTAAACGCCCCTTCTCACTCAGGTTAGTCACACCACCATTTTTAGCTCCGTAATTAGCCAAAATGTATACCCTTCTTATACTCTACCTTGTGGCAGTTGTTTTGTGGTCTTTTTCGATATATATGTGTTTGGCTTGTAAGTGTACTGGGTGGGTTTGGAACTTTGTGGCAGCTATTTTGTTGGTCTTTGCTATATTTTTCTTTGTGGTATGCACGTATTGGTCTTGTAAGGGTCCGGGTAAACCATCTTGTAATTGTACTTGTTTGTGTGGACAACCACCCTCTCCCCCTCCCCATTCTGGAAGACCAGGAGCACCTTCCTAGGCCCGACCGGGGACACATTTTATTAGATATTGTTATCGCTATTGCTATCTTAAGATGTGTTTTAGTGGAATAGTGGTTAATCATTGTTATGTAGGACTACTGTTCATTTACCTTTGTTCAAATTTGGGAGAAAAGCTTCTAGATCCAAATGGCGCATGTACCTGAGGATAAGGGGGCATAGAGAACAGCTTTTCCGCCGCGCATGCGGACTCTAACGCCGGCAAACCGCGTGGACCGCTAGAGCTGAGACCATTTTGTAGCATACTGCTGGCAAAATAACGGAGTATGACTATGTGTTTGCATTGATTCCAATTTATTATATACCCTTTGCTTTAATAATGGTTATCTTAATAGTTCTTTTAATACTTCTCTTTTGTCCTTGTAGCTGTTCACCATGCGAACGGTCGCCATGTCCTGTTATTGACTCTTTGTAACCCTGAGATATGCTTTAATATTGTAGAGTTAGTCAAATTCATAATACTTAATTGTTCTGACACGCTAAGAAGATGTTATTGGTTATTAGATGCTGTTGTTTAACCTACTTAGGAATGTTATAAGTAAGATAAGTGTTATGATATTGTTGTTCGTCCATGTTGTTGTTTAATGTAGAAGTATTGTAGTAACATAGAATAAGCCTCGAAAAGCCAAATCATCTTATTTTAACCTTTTATTTTTGTTTTTGCTGTACTATGGAAATTTGTTAACTTGGTTATATCGTTGTAGCATGCACTTTTTCCCTCTTTCTCTCTCTACACCTTTACTTTCTACGCCACGATGAGGACAGCAACGTTGAGCCACGGGGTGGATGTGAGAGACTGTGCTGAATTGCTGACTCACATTGCCGCTGCCTCAATATCCTGCTGTTATAGGGGAGAATGGGAGGGACTGTGCTGAATTACTGACTCACGGTGCTGCTGCCCCAATATCCTGCTGTTGTAGGGAAGTACGCACAAGACATCCCCGAAGAAACCACCACACCTGCGCCTGCCGAGCTGTGCTTGCCCAATAGGGTAATGAGCTCTGTGGAAATGGGTGGACTTTTCCAAAAAATTGTGGGGACTGGGACAATAAGAGAACTGCGTGCTCCCCTCTCAAAAACGGAAGACCCGAACATGGAAAACATCAGAAGGACTGTGACACCTGGCTCTCAAGGAGAGACACCTGACTGGCAGCAGAGGAACCCGACCCTCCATCACCGGCATCGGAACCGACTCAGCGGGACGTTGCTGGCTTCGTGGTGGTGCTAACTAGTCTTGCTACCTCTCTTCCGTTCGCTTGCTTAGGTCTGCCTCTTTTTCTCCTTCCTCACTCCGTTCTATCGCAGCTATTGGTTATTGTAGGAAATAAAAGTTGTAAGGTTGTACAGCATCTGACCTCGTTTGTGTCTTCATCTCGCTCTCGGGATCATTTAACAACCCTCCCCGATATTGGATAGGGACATCCTAACCCGACACCCTAACCCAAAACCCTAACCCTATCCCGACACACTTCCCTAACCCGACACCCTAACCTCTAACCCTAACCCCGACACCCCTAACGCTATCCCTTAACCCTAACACGACACCCTAACATGACACCCTAACCCCTAACCCTCACCTGACACCCTAACACTATCCCTTAAGCCTAACCCTAACCCGACATCCTAACCCGACACCCTAACCCCTAACCCTATCCCTTAACCCCTAACATGATACCCTAACCCTAATGGCCCTGACCCTAATGGCCGTAACCCTAACCCCTAACATGACACCCTAACCCCTAACCCTAATGGCCCTAACACCCTAACCTGAACCCTAACTCGACACCCTAACCCTAATGACCCTGACACCCTAACGCCTAACCCTAACGACCCTGACACCCTAACGCCTAACCCTACTGGACCCTAACCGGACACCCCAACCCTAACCACTAACCCGACACCCCATCCCCCAACCCTAACGACCCTAACACCCCAACACCCCAACCCTAACCCTAATGGACCGTAACCCGACACCCCAACACCCTAACCACTAACCCGACACCCCAACCCTAACGACCCTAACACCCTAACCCCTAACCCAAATCCTAATGGACCCTAACCAGACACCCTAACCCTAACCACTAACAGGACACCCTAACCCGAGACCCTAACCCTAACGGCCCTAACCCTAACACCACACCCTAACCCCTCACCCCCACCCGACACCCCCACCCCTAACCCCTCACCCGACAGCCTAACCCCTCACCCTCAACCTAACCCGACACCCTAACCCCTAACCCTAACGCCTAAGCCTAACCCGACACCCTAACCCTAAACTGACACCCTAACCCCTAACTCTAAACTGACACCCTAACCCCTAACCCTAAGGGCCCCTAACCCTAAGGGCCCCTAACCCGAACCCTACTGGACCCTAACCCTACTGGACCCTAACCCTAACAAACAGCCTAACCATAACCCTAACCCCCTAACCCTAAACCGACACCCTGACCCCGAACCCTACTGGACCCTATCCCCTGACCCCGAACCCTAACCCCGAACCCTACTGGACCCTAACCTGACACCCTATCCCCTAACCCCGAACCCTACTGGACCCTAACCCCAACACCCTATCCCCTAACCCTAACCCCGAACCCTACTGGACCCTAACCCCAACACGACACCCTAACCCTAACCCCTAACCCGACACCCCAACCCTAACCCTAATGGCGCCCTAACCCCAACATGACACCCTTACCCCGACACCCTTAACCCTAACCTGACAGCCTAACCGTAACCCGACACCCTTAACCCTAACCTGACAGCCTAACCGTAACCCGACACCCTTAACCCTAACCTGACAGCCTAACCATAACCCAACACCCTAACCCTAACAAACAGCCTAACTGTAACCCAACACCCTAACCCTAACAAACAGCCTAACCGTAACCCAACACCCTAACCCGACACCCTAACCCTAACCCCCTAACCCTAATGACCCTGACACCCTAACTCCTAACCCTAAGGGCCCCTAACCCTAACCCGACACCCTAACCCCTATCTTTAAACCCTACCACTAACCCTAATACTAACACGCAAACCCTGACCCTAACCTGACACCCTAACCCGACTCCCTAACCCGCCACTCTAACCCTAAACACTAACAGCCCTAAGCCTAACCCTAGCCCACGTCCAGCCACCAGAGGGCGCTGTCCCACCGCTCATACTGCTCTCTGGTGAGGCCCCACCCACTTGGTGTAACCCTTATTAGGGTTCCTCTACAGTAGGGTTTCCAGGGACTAGGGTTCCAGGGGACTAGGGGTAGTGCAGCCTAGGGTTCCGCAATGCTAGGGTTAGGGGTGTTTAGGGTTGTGGTTAGGGATCCCCGGTGTAGGGTTAGGGCAGTCTAGGGTTAGGGGTCCCTGGCGTCTACAGTGCCTGCAAACGCAGGGAACCCAGACCCTGGGGGACCCCTACCCATAGCCCTGCAGAGCCCTAACCAGAACCCTATGGACTGGGGGGCCTAAGTGGGGGTCCCCCACTGGGGTTAGGGTGGGGTTCTATGTCTAAGAGGTCCCCTTACCATAGAGTGCAGGGGGGTGTAATCTCGGAGTACCCCCTCATTAGGGTTAGGGTGGGGTTCTATGTCTAAGAGGTCCCCTTACCATAGAGTGCAGGGGGGTGTAATCTAGGAGTACCCCCTCATTAGGGTGGGGTTCTAGGTCAAGGTGGTACCCTAAGCTAACTAAAACTGTAGGGGAGGAGCACGTGGCAGCTGTTACCCTAATTGATTAGTATGGGGAGAGTTCCAGCTTATTCTAATTATTGCACTGGGGGGGTGTGTAGGGGTGTGCAAATTAGAGGGTAGAGCTCAGGGATGGAGTAGGTAGTGGGGGCAGGGTTCCTAATTAGGGGGTGGTGGTTGGGGAAGGATTACCTACTGGGGGTGGAGCTGCTAATTAGGGGGCTGGTGCTTGGGGCAGGGCCTGCTAATCCCAGGGCAGGGGCTGGGGAGAGCCCACTAACACCAGGGGTGGGTGCTTGGGGGTGGACTTACCTCATGAAGTGGTAGGTGGGTGGGGAAGGTGTAGATAATCTGTAAAAAAAAAAATATTAAGAATATGTAAGTTTGGTGCAGCAGTAGAAATTGGCTTCCTGCCCAGGAGCAAGTGTTTTCTTCTTTGTTTTTTTTTTTTTAACTTCTTGCTCCTAGGGAGTCTACCAATTTCTACTGCTTTTTTAAAAAATGTTTACTTTTAAACTTAAAATTACATTTAAGCGCAGCAGTAGTGCCAATTTTCAAGTTAAGCGCAGCAGTAGTGCCAATTTTCAAGTTAAGCGCAGCAGTAGTGCCAATTTTCAAGTTAAGCGCAGCAGTAGTGCCAATTTTCAAGTTAAGCGCAGCAGTAGTGCCAATTTTCAAGTTAAGCGCAGCAGTAGTGCCAATTTTCAAGTTAAGCGCAGCAGTAGTGCCAATTTTCAATTAAGTTTAGATTTTGCAGTACTGCTGCGCTTAAGTGCTATAGTACTGCAAACTCTAAGGTTAAGCGCAGCAGTACTGCAAAGTTACAGTAGGAAATGGCTTCTGCCCTGGGAGTAAATTTTTTACTTTCATTTTATAATTCTTTACTGCCAGAGCCTGAGCCATCTGCTACTGCTCTTTTGTTTAAAATTTAAGTTTCACAGTAGCAACCTCAAAGTTTCACAGTAGCAACCTCAAAGTTTCACAGTAGCAACCTCAAAGTTTCACAGTAGCAACCTCAAAGTTTCACAGTAGCAACCTCAAAGTTTCACAGTAGCAACCTCAAAGTTTCACAGTACAGTTTCACCATAGCAACTTTCAAGCTTCACAACAGCAACTTCAAAGTTTCACTATACCAACTTTCAAGTTTTAGAATACAGTTTCACAATAGCAACTTTACATTTTTACAATACAGTTTTACAATAGATTTGTAAAACAGCAACTTCAAAAATTGCAAAACAAAATGGCTTCCACCATAATAGTAAATTTTTTATTTTTTTTCTTAATTACACCCAGGGACAGTGCCATATCCTACTGCTTTTTATTATTGTTTCACATAGTTTTTAAATACAAAGTTTACAGACCATGTTCTGAGTTTACAGACCATGTTCCAACGCATCAGTCTTTTCCACATTCCTCACTGCGATTATGTCTGTTGCTGCACATCCAGAAGTTTTACTCCCTGAGGTGACATTACCTGCACGATCCCAGTTCGCAAGTAGAAAAGGAGTTAGCTCTGCTCCTCTTCACAGGCTGTCCACTTCCACACCTAAGCACAAAAACAAAAATTGAAAAATATCATTACATCACAAAGTACAAAGAGCACCCAAATATTTTACAAACACACCACAGAAAAATACAGTTACACTCACGCACTTCACAACCCCGGCCTACTCCATGCTGGCCATCTAGTCCAACTCCCCCCACCCTTCGCCCACAAAATCCTCAACTGTCTTCCAAAGACCATCCGCTGACCAATTTAATTCCCTGCACTAACTGGCAATTACCACGTTCCAGGGGAGCGCTCCACGGGAGTGCCGTTCCCGGGACCCTTGAAAAAAATTGTCCTGCCTACCAAAACCCCGGCCCGAGCCTGACCCCCATCCGAACATTGTCGATGAACATAGCCTCACAGAGCAGCCAGAACTGGGGGGGGGGGGGGACCAAACCTGGCTGGGGGAAAAAAAAAAAATCCACCAGCTAGGGTTTTTTTATTTTAATGGGATTTTTTTTTCCAGTTCTAATTCCCTGCAAAACATCTCACCTGTACAACCTGAAAGGAAAAAAACATTAAAAAGTCAAAACACATAACCCTACAAGGTTACACACATTCACAACACACTACACATTGACATCGCATACACACAAGCCCTTGCTCTCAACTCATCCATCCAACTAACTGCCACCTCCAAGGGGCCATGGCCCTGTGGTTCTGGCACCAGGGGACTCAAAAATGGCCCTGCCTGCCAAAACCCTGGCCCGAGCCTGACCCCCGTCCGAACATTGGCCATGAACATCGCCTCACAGAGCGGCCAGGACCGGGGCAAAAAAAACCCCACAGCTAGGGGCAAAAAAAAAAATCCCCTGGCTGGGGATTTTTTATTCTAATTGTATTTTATTTTTTCCTGATTGCCTAACAAACATCTCTACATCCACCCTGCAAGAGACCACTAAAAAGCTAAACCACATAACCCCACAACGTTACACACATTCACAACACACCACTCATTCAGATCACACGCACACTAGCCCTCACTCTCAACTAACCCATCCAGCCGCCAAAGGGTGTCAAGAGGCCATCGCCCCTTACTCGCAGCACCCGGGGCCTCAAGAATCACCCTGCCTGCAAAACCCCTGGCCCCAGCCCAACCTCCTTCCAACCTCCCCACAAACTGCCCTTCCATTGCAGCAACGCTTCAACATGCACCATCTGCACCATACACAGATTTTCAACCAGATACTTAGCTTTCATAGTGGCGCTTGTCACAGTCTAACCTCCATAGCAGCCACATCGCCTAAACGCAAGGTTCCTTCAAATGCCTCGTGCCCCGTGATCACCTGCAAAACCAACACACAAAACTCTTGAATACAAACTTTACCCTCGGCATAAAAAAATCCTCCACAGCTCCAAACTCCTGCTTCGTGCCTATTCCAAAAACAAAAACCTCAATGCCTTAACCATTTCTAAAAGCTTACCACAAAGTGTCCACATAAACAAATATTAACACCCATGCCCACTTACTGCCTTACTATATTCTACGTCCCAATCCACTTGCAATCCACTCCCCTACTGACATGCAATGACTCAAAAATCATTTAACCCTCAATGCTAACAAACTAGACATATCAAGATTTCACCCACAGATTCTTATCGCTGTTCCACCTACCCCTGACTCTAGATACCCCAGGCAGAGCAGCTCCAAGCCAAATGCACCCGTGCACAAACACACACAACACAGAACACTACCAACAAGGCGATTCAAAGAGAGAGAAAACTCTCAGCAAGAAGAATGACGACCCCCGGACGGGAGGTGCCATCTGGAAAATTGACCTAAAGCGCCCACAAACCACAAAGCGAGGAGGCTCTACAACAGCCCCAAGGAAGAAGAGGCAAAAGTAAGAGCCTTTTACAAGATCAAACCCGTCAAAACCAAGATGATGGATGCGCCAGAAGCCTGGCGTCGAGACCTAAGGATGTCAGGATGCGGGGAAGAAGTCCCAGTCCGAGAAAATGGATGGCTAGAGAGCAGAGCTGCCAAAGCAGCCCGGAAGAGCGCCGCAAAAGAGGACCGACTGGAACCCGCCGAGACCGATCCATGCTTTAGAGCTCCGAGCGCAAGAAAAGGAGCACCCGACTGGCACAGTGCCGATGAGTAAGGGCATTCGAGACCCTAGGGACGGTGCCCGAAGCGCATGCCACGCTCCCTGAGCGCAAAGACTGATGATGGCATTGAGACCCGAGGAAGATCGAAGGTGCAGAAGACAGACTACACAAACTACACACCACCACAGACACGGGCTGGAACTGCCCTGCCCGGCACACGCTGGTCTCGGGCTCAAAAGCACCCCGCTCCCTTCATCTGCCCAAACAGGACTGCTCCTGGACAGCCGTGCCCTCCTACTCTCACTTTAAAACCCCTCACGGCAATTCCCAGCTGTGTCCCTCCCGCCCAGCCTCTCCCCAGCCCGGGTCCCTCAACTTAACTTTCAGAGGGCCAAGGGTACGAATCCATCCTCTGCAAAAATCACATGGGCTAACTGGGACGATCCGGCAGTCGCCAGGTTCCTCTTCATCATCTGCAGTGAAGACAAAAAAAAAAAAGAGGCAACAAAATCAGAAGAGGCAGTAAGTAACCCATCAGCCAACACCAACTAGTTTCCCAACCCCCCACTTAATCACACACACCACAGCGTTATGCTTACCTGCTCATTCCAGACTCAGACCCTGCGGCCATCATCACTCATGGTACCTGAGACAGCAAGACACACAAAATTAGCATAGCAGTCGTGAGACTCACCAGGCCCATTCTCCTCCTCCCTAATCCACAGCTCACCTCAAATGCTCATCCAAATCCAAAGGTGGCCCACACAGCGCCTGCAAAACAAAAGATAAATGCTTAACCAAGCAACCATGTAATATTTGCTATTCAACACCAACTCAGCCCACAACCACCTCACCTTCTCAAACTCCTCATTGGCCTGTGGCATGGCTCCTCTGAGGCTGCGTGCCCCACCTGCAAAAACCAAAGCAGAAGACGCATGCTGAGAGGCCGCCCAAAACCTCAGCCTGCCCGGACCAATTCCCAACTCCCTCTCCTTTACCTTGGCTGCTCAGCTAACCCGCTCTGTCATCAAGAGCTTGCCACGTCAAAGCACGTGTACTGCCTGCAAAAAACAAACGAGGGATGCTTGCAAATTTGCCAACAATGCGACACCTCCAAAGGAACGGTTCCTTTAACCCAGTAGTCACGGCTCACCTTGCCCGAGACACCTCTGGTGCTGATGGCCCACTTCGCTCCTTGCTTCGCACCTTCATAATAAAAGAAAAAAAGAACCCTATCAGCTAGTCATAGAGCCACCGGCCGCATCTGCCCTCTGATTCCACTCACAGACCCACCTCCTTACGGCGCTCCGCTCCCCTCCTCTGTCGCTCTGGGGCATGCATCTTGTCTCTCTGCATCCGAATAAAACCCCACATTGAATGAGTCAGCCTGGATGCAGAGCAAGAGCTTAACAACTCTAGAGATCTTGATTCCATCTAGGAATACCAGTACTCCAGCTACAACCAGCCATTTTTAAAAAAACAAAAACAAAAAACCCAGGGCCAAACTTTAAGCCCATCACATGCAAGCCTCAACACCTTAGAGACTCAAATCCACTTCACCACCCCTCAACAGCCTCTGCCACAAGCCTACAATCATTTCCGTAAAGAAATCTCAACGTTGCTGTCCACACAGCCCACCAATGCCTACTCGATCCCAGATGACTGTACAACCCTTGCCTAAACAATTAAGGCAAATCAACATTTCACCCATAGACTCTTATCGCTGTTCCACCTATCCCTGACTCTACAGCCCCGGGCAGAGCAGCTCCAAGCCAAACACACCTGTACACAGACCAACACAAGATAGAACAGTACAGACAAGGTGATTCAGAGAGAAAACTCTCGGCAAGAAGAATGACTCCCGGATGGGAGGTGCCATCCGGCAAGATGACCTACAGCGTCCAAACCACTGAGGCAACGAGGCTGTACGGCAGACCCCGAGCAGTCCAACTTAACAGCCTGTTACAAGATGGTACTGTCAAAACCGAGATGATGGATGCGCCAGAAGCCTGCCATCAAGACCTAGGAACATCAAGATGCAGGGAAGAACTCCCAGTCTGAGAGAACGGACAGCTAGAGAGCAGAGCTGCCAAAGCAGCTCGAAAGAACGCCGCAAAAAGAACCGACTGGAACCTGCTGAGACCGATCCATGCTTTAGAGCTCCGAGCGCAAGAAAAGAAGCACCCAACTGGCACCATGCCAACGAGTACGAGCATTCGAGACCCTAGGGACAGCACCTGAAGCGCATGCCATGCTCCCCCAACACAAAGCGCAATAAGGACATTGAGATCTGAGCCACAGAGGACAGACTACACAAACTACACACCACCACAGACACAGGCTGGAACTGCCCTGCCCGGCACACACTGGTCTAGTGCTGAAAAGCAACCCGCTCCCTTCGCCTGCACAAAGGGGCTGCTTTGGGACAGCCCTCTCTCCTGCGCTAACTTTAAAACCCCTCCCTGCAATTCCCAGCCTCTCCCCAGCCCGGGTCCCTCAACTTAGCTTTCAGAGGGCCGAGGGTCTGAATCCATCCTCCACAAAACCACACGGGCTAACTGGGATGTTCCTCAAGGGGACACATTGCTCTTCAACATCTGAAATAAAAAAACAAACAAACAAACAAACAAACAAATCAGAAAAGGGAGTAAGCATCCCGCTGGCCAATGCCAACTACTTCCCCAACTCCCCCCTCCTCACAAGTGCCACCATGTTCACTTCCCCGCTCATTCCAGAGTCAGACCCCTGCAGCCGTCGTCACTCGTGGTACCTAAGGTACCAAGAGACACCAAGTTAGCATGGCGCTCATGAGAAGTCATCGGCCCCACGCTCCTCCTCACTAATCCACAGCTCACCTCAAACGCTCACCCAATTCAAAGATAGCCCACACAGCACCTCCAGAACAGAAGGTAAATGCTTAACCAAGCAGCCCCATAATAGTTCGCTAATCAACACCGACCCGGCCGACGACCGCCTCACCTTCTCAGACCGCTCACCGGCATGCAGCTTTGCAGGAGACCTTATAGCAGACTTGAAGGTACGTAAAGGGTGCCTATAAGAAACCTGCAGAGGGACTTTTTACAAGGGTGTACAGCAATAGGACAAGGTGGTAACAACTTTAGTCCTAAGGACGGTACATTTAGTTTAGGCGTTAGGAAGACGTTTCTCACTATGAGTGGCGAGGCACTGGAACACATTGCCCAGAGAACCTGCGGATGCTCCCTCCCTGGAAGCATTCAAGGCCAGGTCAGATGGGGCTTTGAGCAACCTGATCTTGCAGAAGGTGTCCCTACCCATTGCGGGGGGGTTGGAACTAGAGGATCTTTATGGTGCCTTCCAACCCAAACCATTCTACGATTCTATGACATCCAAATCCAACTGCAAAACTCATCTGAGAAGGGCTGGTGAACCCTCCTCCCTTTCCCCAGCAGTCCCAAAACTTTAGAAACCCCTTTTCTTCTCCTCAACTGTCAGGAAAGGAACCCCACTGCTTCCTGACACCTCCTGCCCTCCATTCGCACCCCTGAACCCCCTTCAGTGGCTACTCCTCGGGAGCCGCTCTTCTGAGCCATATCCCAAATTCTGGGGGCACCTCCTAACCTACAGTTTCACAGAGACCCTGAGCTCTGCTACATACCCACAAAATAAAGTCAAGTCCCAAAGCTTGTAATCTATGAGGGGCCTGCCATAAGCTGCAAAGATTCTAGGGACAATATGGCATTCTGTGGTCAATGAGGAAAGGCATCCCAGAGCCTGAAAGGCACTGTGCCTCACGGCCCTTCTGCTTTCTTCAGAAATACTAAATCTCCATATACAAATACATATAAGACGCTCACCCTAACCCCTGACAAACAATGTCACCATCGGTCCCGTTAAGAGAGATATCAGCAACTTACACAGCATACAGCAGAACTGGTGAAAAAAACAAGGTTCCTTCTTCAAAAAAGTTGGGAATTCCAGGAAAACACAAAGCATGAAGAATTAAAAAAAAAACCCAAACAATGCATACTATTAAACCATCTTTCTACCCCTGAACACTCAAAACAAAATTACTGACCTGAAAAAAAGGAAAAAAAAAAGCTGCATACAAGTGTTACTTGCTACTACACATGCTGCTAAACCTTGACTGGTCCTGAAGCTCTTACCTCAGGCAGACACCTCTTCCCAAAAGGCTGAGCCAGCTCAAAAGCTGCAAAGGACTCAAGGAAGAGCTGAGCACCAACACCAGAGAAACCCAGGAGCACAATGAGCTCCCTCAGCAGAGGCTGTGGCTCAAATAGCCCGAGCCTCCGCCCACCACCCTTAGCACAATCACCTGGGAAAGGGGAAGGGCAAACCACCAGAAGTTATAAAGTCAGCTGGAGGAGAAGCAGCACTGTTCCCACCTGCCTTAAATTTACAGCAAGCAAGGTCCTAGACAGAGAAAGTAACCCCCCCCCCCAGGAAATGACACTACTTGCTCCTGTACTACAGCTACACCTATTGTATCAGCAATGTGACCAGTTAGGGAATTAAACAATTTTTCTGGGGTGTAGATAGAAAACGATAGATGCCCTTCTAAACTATGTAAGAAACTAGCTCATTAAATGCAATAACAATGTTGTTATCAAAATTGATGTGCTTTAGTTTCCTATAAAAAAGCCAAAACGCTCTGGGGTTCTGCGTCATTTCTAGCAAGACTGTGCATACCACCTTACTTCTACCAGAACTACCTTCTGGATAGGAATGAATCAAAAAGCAGAATTAGATCCCTTAAGAATTCCATCTCCAAAATATCTCTGGTTGCAAAATAAATTTTTTACTGTGAATAGCCAATGATTCAGAGTCCCCCTGAGCGTGTCTCCAGCTGACTCCCTTAACAGAGGTACAAGAGTCCCAAAGTGCAAAAGACACCAAAAAACCCATGGAAATACCTGGGGGGGGACCAGGCAGCAGCCATACCCCACAAGGACAGGCCAGGGCAGGGCAGGGCAGGGGGGCAACGACACCCCCTGCAGTCATGCAGGAAAGGGTCAGCAGAAGCCACACCCCCACGGTTTAGGGGGGGGCAGCAGCCACAAATGACACCAAGAAAACATGGAACTTCAGGGATACATGGCCAGTGGAGGGAAGGGGGTGACGCCCCCACCAATCGGCATGGGAAAAAACTCACAGGGAAGGTGGGTTAGATGGATAGTTTGCGGTGGTAAGATACATGCACAAGAACATGCACAGGCTGGGGGGGGGCATGCATGAGGTTTACCTTCACCAGGGGCTCCACGCAGGTAATCCACAGTAGGTAAACTCATCTGGGATAATCTGCAACAGCAATTCCACTCTGGGTTCTTGACCCAACACCAGATAATCCACACTGCCTGCCCCATGGAGGGGGTGCTTCCCACAGGATGGGGCATCTGCTGAGCATCACCACACCCTTACGACAACACATCTGAAAAATTAAAATCACAAACTGTATTTCAGCATATTAAAAAAATAACACCAAATGAGTAGAGGAATTCCAGCAAAGGGAGAGGCTAGCAGGTGCCCTAATTAGGACTCGAGCTAAACAGGTCAGCTCACAATACAACACATCCTTTAGAAGGCAGACTGATGAAAACTGGTTTGCTGCTAGATAACTGTATAAGTGAGATTTGATAAATGATCATATATTAACATTATGGTTGAAACAGTAGACAAAGGGTAGCTGGGGACATAATTACAAAAGTGTAGTCAAGTGATTAACTAGTAATTATTCATAAGTTTTGCAGTTCTTTGCTCTTATGACTAGATGTTCCTGTACGCTAGATGAGAACAATGTTGAAACTGACCACATGTGATTCAAACTGCGTTAAACTTCAAGATCAAAGAACAAGGACAAGAATAAAGACTTCAAGGACAGCCAACAAGAACTTCAAATGGGTCCGTGGTTGTAAAAGCAGCCCTTTGCCTCAAATGGATCCTTAGTTGCGCATGATCGGATGTAGGTAGTACTACGATAATCAGTTATAATCATTTTTATGTATACGTATACTAATCTGATTAATATGCCATTAGTTATTCTATATAACCTGTTTGTGCTAAAGCTGTGGTATGCACGCTAGGTGGAACTATCCCCCGTGCATCCAGCGCTTCAGTAAAGAATGCCTGCTTTCTAAAACTCCAAAACAAGTCTTGGAGAGTTTCTTCGACCGGCTTTTCAGTATCAGAGAGGTGTAATTGCAACAAAATGAGTCCAAAGGGGGCTTACAGAGCTAAAAGTGTGCTGCAGGGAAAATCTAAGACCTCGGGAGACATTGTGACAGTAGCAAAGGGCTTCTGAGAGGGACAGGCAAAAGAAGGCTCGAGGCCATGATGAAGAAGTCCAGAAGGGATCTAAACAGACTACAGATGTCCTCAGGGGACTAGGGACTGAACAGAGGTATCCTAGCTAGCATAGAGGACAACATGAGCATTCTGGAGATGAAAGATGGCATCAGGAAAGGTTCTCAGGGAGGGAGAAGGGTGCAAAGCGCACAACAGAGCCAAAAGAGGGCTGTGGGGCACAAGGATGGCCTCAGGAGGCATGATGATGGGAGAAGGGTGCTGAGAGTGAAAGACAGAAGGCAGCTCTGGGACACAATGCAAAACTCAAGAAGGTGTCCCAGCAATGTACAGATGTCCTCAGGGGATGAGCGACTGAATGGAGACATCCAAGATAGCAGTGAATAAGGTAAGAGTGCTCTGGGGCACAATGAAAGCCTCAGGAAGAGTTGTCTCTGAATAAGAAAGAAACAAAGCCTGCTACAGAACTCAAGGATAGTGATGGAACAGAAGGATGCTCGCAGGAAGCATTGTGACAGAAATAGTGGGGTACTGAGGTAGACAGAGACACAGAAGAAGGCTCGAGGGCACAAAGATACTCGGGAGGAGATTTGAACATGGTACAGGTATCATGAGGGAGACTGACCCACTGGAGGCAAGCGAGATGGAAGAGAGGACAAAAAGACTGCTCTGAGGAAGAGGCAATGTTCTGACAAACCAAGAGGGGTGCAAATTACACCCCAGAGATAAAAGCGTGCCGAGGAGACCCTCTAAAGCCTGAGGATGAACCAAGAAAAGAGCCCCCCCCCAAATAAAAGCAGACATAGAAAGGAAATATAAAAAACCCAAAAGGGTACAAGGCACAGGAGAAAAATTTAAAAATAGGGACAGAAAACTAGATAAAAGTAGACATAGAAAAGAAATTCAAGAAGGAAGGCATTAAAGGAGGAAAAAAATTAAAAATAGGGACAACAAACTAAATAAATGGAGACATAAAGAAAATTCTAAAATTGACAACCTACCCAACTGTTGTGGTTTAACCCCAGCCAGCAACTAAGCAGCCGCTTGCTCACTCCCACCACCACCCAGTGGGTTAGGGGAGAGAATCGAGGGGGGCGGGGGGGGAAGTAAAACTTGTGGGTTGATATAAAGACAGTTTAATAGGACAGAAAGGAAGATAATAATAAAATAATTGGAGATAATAATACACAAAACATAATACTTGGAGATAATAATATACAAAACAAGTGATGTGCAATGCAATTGCTCACCACTCGCCTACCGATGCCCAGTTAGTTCCCAAGCAGTGATCCCTGCCCCTGGCTCCCCATTCCCAGCCAGCTCCCCCCAGTTTATATACTGTGCATGACATCATAAGGTATGGAATATCCCTTTGGCCAGTTTAGGTCAGCTGTCCTGGCTGTGTCCCCTCCCAACTTCTTGTGCCTCTCCAGCCTTCTTGCTGGCTGGGCATGAGAAGCTGAAAAATACTTGACTTGCTTTAAGTACTATTTAGCAACAACTGAAAACACCAGTGTGTTATCAACATTTTTCTCATACTAAATCCAAAACATAACACTATACCAGCTACTAGAAAGAAAATTAACTCTATCCCAGCCAAAACCAGGGCACCAACAGACAAGAATTAAGAAGTAGGGACAGGAGGTAGATAAAGGCAGATGTAGGAAAAAAAAATTAAAAAGCAACAAGATTAAGAAAATACAGGAAAAAATAAAAACCAGGAACATCAAGCTAAATAAACAAAATTTTAAAAGTGTCAGCATTTTTAAATTACACAGCACAGACTAGAATAAAATATAAAGACAGTGAAGTGGATAAAAGTAGATAAAAAATAAAAGCAACAGGACACAGGAAATTAAAAAAATAGGGTTAGACATCTTGATAAAAGCATAGAAAATTTTAAGTCATAACATAGAGAACAGATAGGAAAAAAGAAAACAATAAAGACAGAAAAATACATAAAAGTGAACAAAGAAACAAAATTCAAAAGTGAAGGTGTTGCAAATATTTTGATAAAGAAATTAAAACCTAATTATATGAAAGAGTTTGGTTTGATTAAGAAGTAGAGAATTGTGAAGCATAGGTATGGGAGTGTTAAGTTTGAAACGTAGCTATAGGAACTTAGGAACTTTAGAAAATGTACTATGTGTAACTATAAGAATTCAAGTATTGTCTGAAATCAGTTAACCACAGAAACTTTGACAAAGATTTGTTGGTTTGTAGTGTTTTGTTTTAGGAAACTAAGGAAACCGTTACGGACACCAGTTTGCTGCTTGGAAACCGCTTACCCTTCCCACCTCGATCTAATTATCGAGGATTCCAATCAGTAGAGTTAAGTGAGATTAACCGATGATTGTTTTAACATAAGAATATTAATAAGATGGTGTGACTGAAGGACTACTTGTTAGAAAGGTTAAATTTAAGAATAGACATAGTATGCATTTTTATGTAAACTAATATAGATGATGGTAAGAATCGTACTGCGCAGAATCACCTAAGAGAGGTCAAGAAGCGGACAAGTGAGGAAGACTATGGAAGACCACCAGAGGGCTTCTGAAGACCACCAGAGACCTTCACTGCGCCTGCGTAAAGGACATTTACATATGCTAATAACTTCCCAGAAATCTAATGAATATGCATAACATTTCTCAGAAATCTAATGAATATGTATGAATAAGTTCAATATAAGGTGTATGATTTTGGTGTTCAGGTGTGCGTGGTTCGTGAGAGGACTCACCCGCGCACCCGGCCATCAATAAAGAAGTGTCTGCTTATCTACACTAAATTGGTGTTGATAAGTTCTTTATTCCGAGTTTTTCGGCAACAAAGGCATTAAGAGAGGAAAAAATTTTAAAATAGCAAAAAGCCCTAAACAGGCGGTGTGAGAGGCTGAAAGAGTTAATGTCTCAAACATTGTGGTGGGGCAAGCTCTGCTTAACAACAAACTCTGCATAACAACGAACCCTGCAAAGCAAGGAACCACAGGTGAAAAGAAGCACATCAGCACCCATCAGCAACAGGAGGCGGAGGGCATGCCAGAGGGTGCACAGCTCCCTGTCCTGATAAAGCTGTTCTGATAAGCCCAGCAGGGCAATTCACCAGGCTGTTCTGATATGCTGAGCAGGACAGCTCACCATGCGTAACAAAAGATCATGTTTGCAGGGAAGGGGAAGTCCCCAAAGGACTCCCAAGTCCCAAAGGCTCACAAACTGCTCATGACACCTAATTAGCCTAATAAGCTCGAGTGCCTGCCCGAATGAGGGGCAAGGAGGATAAAAGGACACAAACTGAAGCCCCAGGTGTGCAAGCCCATTGGGACTGGACCCCTCAGCTGACTGAACCAATGCTGGACCCAGGACCGGTGAAAACTTTCTCTTCTGTCTTGTTTCCCTCTTTCTTTTTCCTTTTCTGTAATCCCTACATCTTATCCCTGTAGACATAAACCGTTGACCAAGTCTGGGACTAGGAGTGGATCCAGCTGCCCCTAGGCTTCTCTGTGAGAAGGAGTCTAGAAAGCAAAGGGGTCTGCTCTGAACCTCATGACTCAACAGAAGGGGTCTCCTTACTGTCTTCCCTTAACTGATCCAAAAATAAGCAAGGCCTGTAGTGTATGTTTGGTGATGCAGGGTTAGCACAGGTTACACAGTTTACTGATGTAGATTCATGCCAATTTTTGTGATGAGCAAATAAAGTTGAGTTTTGTGAGTTAAAGGATCCCTGGTGTCGTTTCACTTTAATCCTGACCTGGGAATCAGCAAACCTGAGTTGTCATCCTGAGAAACCGAGACATGACAGACAAAGACATAGAAAGAAAATTTTAAAACCAACTGGGTACAGGACATACTAGAATGGATTAAAAAATAAAGACAGCAAACTGGCTAAAAATAGATGAGGAAAGAAAATTTAAAAGAGATGGGGTACAGGACAGACAGGAAAATTTTAAAAAAGGGAGTGACATCTTGATAAAAGTAGACATAAAACAGAAATTTTAAAAGCAACAAGATACAGTAAACAGGAAAAAATTAAAAATAGGGACAGAAAACAAGATAAAAGTACACCTAGAAAAAAAGATTTGAAAAGTAAAAGAATTATGAGAGGAAAAAAATGAAAAATAGGGACAGGGAACTACATAAAAGTAGACATAGAAAATTTTAAAAGCAATGCACTTCATGACAGACAGGAAAGAATTAAAAAATAGAAACAGTTACTGGATAAAAGAAGACATAGAAAGACTCTTTTAAAAGCACAGCATTAAGGAAATAAAGGGAAAAAAATAGGGACAGCAAACTAAAACAGAGACATAGAAAGGAAATTTTAAAAGCAATAGAGTGTAAGACAAAGGAAAAAATTAAAAAATATTGATAGGCTGAAAAAGAGAGACATACATAGAAAGTAAATTTTTAAAATGATGTGGTATAGGACAGACAGGAAAGAATTAAAAACCAGTAATATGCAGCATCATAAAAGTAGACATAGAAGGAAAATTTAAAAAGTGATGGGGTACAGGACAAGAAAGAATTAAAAAATAGGGACAGAACTGGTTAACAGAGATAGAAAATTTTTAAAAGTGACGGAATAAGGAAAAATGGAAAATAATGAAAAACAGGGACAGCAAACTAAAGAAATGAAGATGTAGAAACAAAATCTAAAAAGCAACAGGCTACAGGACAGACAAGAAAGTATTAAACAATAGTGACAGCGAACTACATAGAGAAATAGAAAGGAAATTTAAAAGACAGAAAAAAGACAGGAAAAATTAAAAAACAAAGTGAACTGGATAAAAGGTGACAGAGAAAGAAAATTTTAACAGTGACAGCATTAAAAAAAGGCTAGGAAAAAAATAAAAAAAAGGATAGGGTGAATAATACAGAGACACAGAGAAAGAAAATGTAAGAATTGGCAGGGTACACGACAGCCAGGAAAGAATCAAAAAGCTGTGATACACTGCTTGATAAAAGTAGACATAGAAAGAAAATTTAAAAAATGATGGCATACAGGACAGGAAAAAAAATTTCAAAATACGGAGAGAAAAATAGATAAATAGAGATATGGAAAGAAAATTTTAAAAACAATGGGGTGCAAGACAGAGACAAAAAACCTAAAAATATATAGACAGTGAACTGTATAAAACTAGCCACAGAAAGAAAATTTAAAAAGCAACTGCTTACAGGACATATGGGAAAAAATTAAAAAATAGGGACAGCAAACAAATAAACACAGAAAGAAAATTTTAAAAGTGAGATGGTACAGGACAGAGGATAAAACTAAAAAAAACAAAGACAGTGAATAGGTTAAAGTAGGCATAGAAAGCAAATCTGAAAAAAAGTGCCAGGTGTCATGGTTTAACCCCACCTGGCAACTAAGCACCACACAGCTGCCTGCTCTGCAGCAGGATGGAGGAGAAAAATCAGGGAAAAAAAAAGTAAAACTCGCAGATTGAGGCAAAGACAGTTTAATAGGTAAAGCAGAAGCCACGCACACAAGCAAAGCAAGACAAGGAATTCATTCCCCGCTTCCCATCAGCAGGTGGGTGTTCAGCCATCTCCAGGAAAGGAGGGCTCCATCCTGTGTAACAGTTACGTGGGAAGACAAATGCCATCGCTCTGAATGTCCCCCTTTCCTTCTCCTTCCCCCAGCTTGATATGCTGAGCATGACATCCTATGGTCTGGAACAGCCCTTGGGTCAGTTGGGGTCAGCTGTCCCAGCTGTGTCCCCTCCCAGCTCCTTGTTCAGCCCCAGCCTGCTCGCTGGTGGGGCAGGGTGAGAAGCAGAACAGCCCTTGACTCTGTGCAAGCACTGCTCAGCAATAACAAAAACATCCCTGAGTTATCAATGCTGTTTTCAGCACAAATCCAAAACGTAGCCCCATACGAGCTACTGGGAAGAAAATTAACTCAATCCCAGCCAAAACCAGCACAACAGGGTACATGACAGAGACAAAAGAATTAAAAAATGGGGACAGCTAACTAAACAGACAGACATAGGAAGAAAATTTAAAAGGTGATGGGCTACATGACAGACAGGAATAACTTAAAGACAGTGAATAAGTTAAAGTAGACATAGAAAGAAAAAGTAAAAAGCAATGGGGTACACAATAGTGAGGAAAGAATTAAAAAACAGTGATACACAGCTCGATACAAGTAGACATAGAGGGAAAATTTAAGAAGTGATTGGGTACAGGACAAAAAAAAATTTAAAATAGCCACAGTGAACTAAAACTGAGAAATATAACGGAAATTTAAAAGTGACACGGGCACAGGACAGAGAGGGATAAAAAAAAGACAGTGAACTGGATAAAAGTAGACATAGAAAGCAAATTTTCAAAGCAACAGGGTACACAACAGACAGAAAATAATTTAAAAATAGCAATAGGCAGCTTCATAAAAGTAGATGTAGCATCGTGGTTTAACCCTGGCTGGCAACTAAGTACCATACAGCTGCTCACTTACTCCACCACAGTGGGATAGGGGGAGAATCGGGAGGGTAAATGTGAGAAACTCATGGGTTGATATAAAAAGTTTAATAATTAAAAAGACATTTTTTTAAAAAGTTGTACAAGGAAAAAAAAAAAACCAGCAAATGAAAACAATTGCTCACCACCAACTGACCGATGGCCAGCCAGTCTCAAGCAACTGGGTACAGGACAGAGAGGGAGGAATTAAAATATAGGGTCAGGGAGACAGAGAGGGGAAGACATAGAAATTAAATTTTAAAAGTAATGGGGTACAAGGCGGTGCAGAAAAAATAAAGAACAGGGAGAAGAAGCTGGTTAGAGAAAGGCATATTAAAAATTTAAAAGGCAACAGGGTACTGGGCAGAGTTGACAGAAGAATAACAAGATTTGAGGAGCCATACACATAGGTGGGCAGGCAGAGAGGGGGACAGAGGAAGGGAGGCAAGCAGACATCTAAAGAAGGGAGGCAGAGATGGGCCAGGATGTAGAGGAGAGGACATGCAACTCACCACAGCTCCTGGTGCTCGCAGGAGACCTTCACCGCCCCCCCCCCCGCGGCTTCTCTCTCTGCCTCTGCCCCTTCCTCCTCCACAGTGCCGGCTGCCTGACCCTCATCCGCTCGGCAGCACGCAGCGGATGCCTCAACGCTCCTCATCCACAAGGCTTGCTTTGATACTTGGTGGCTCACGCATGTAGCCAACAAAGGCCAGGGACAGCTCAGAGGGATCCTTCCTTGCCACAGGGACTAGCCATTCCTTGCTGCAGGCACCTACCAGCCAGACCCCCGTGCACTCCCTCCTCAGCCAGTTCCCCTGCCCAGGCAGCCCCCTTTACAGCTGGAGCCCCTTCACACAGCAGGGCCAGCCCCATCGTCAGCCTCACTGGCCACACCTGGAGCCATCCCAGCCCCAGCTGGAGCCCATCAGGAACAGGGGCCATTGCCAAAGCCCCACAGCACATCATCCCTGCCCCTGCACCTACCCACATCCAGGGACACAGAAGAGGCAGGAAAAATTTATTCATTAATGCATATAAGAAATCCTGGCAGTGAGTTGGCTACAAGGCTCAGTGCCCAAAGGCAGCAGGATGAGGGGACAAAAGGGAAGAGAAAAACAGGAGGAAGGACAGAGGGACATAGAGGTGCAAGACAGGGAGCCAGAAAACGGGATGCTGGGAACAAGAGAGGGACAAGGAGCAGGGAAAGGGTGTGGAGAGAGAAGAGCAGAGAGACTGAGCAAAACAACAGGGATGGAGATGGAGGAATAAATAATAGGAAGCAGGGGAGAGAAGGGGAAGAGACTGGCAGGACAAGAAGATAAAGACAGGACAAGGGACAGGGAAACATTCTCAGGTGATACAGGAGAAGAAACAGCAAGAACTAGAAAAAAGAAACAGGGAGCCAGGTAGAGAGAAAAATTTCAAAAAGCAACAGTATACAAGAAACATAGGCAAGAACTAAGAGGTGGAGAGGTGGACCAAGGGAGAGGTGGACCGAAAATGTAAGAAGTGACAGGGTACAGGACAGAGAGGGAAGAGTTAAGAACTAGAGACAGGGAGATGGATAGAAGGAAACATAGAAAGAAAATTTTGAAAGCAACAGCGTACAAGAATCAAAAAGTAGGTACATGAAGCTGCATAGAGGGAGACATAAGAATGAAATTTGAAAAGCAACAGGGTACAAGAAACACAGGCGAGAAATTAAAATAAGGTCAGGGAGACAAAGAGAGGGAAAAGTAGCAAGAAAATTTAAAAAGCAACTGAGTTTAAGAAACATGCAAGAATTTAAATAGGGATGGAGAGGTAGGAAGTTTCAAAAGCGATGACATACAAGAAACATAGGCAAGATTTAAAAAATAGGGACAGGGAGCCTGATAGAAGGAAACTGTGGTGGGTTGACCTTGCCTGGCTGACGAGTGTCCACCAAGCCACTCTATCAGTCCTCCTCCTCAACAAGACAGGAGGGTAGAAAATACAACAAAAAAGCTTGTGGGTCAAGGTAAGGACAAAGAGATCACTCACCAATTACTGTCACAGGCAAAACAGACTCAACTTGGGGAAATTAATTTATTGTCAGTCAAAATCAGAGTACAATAATGAGAAATATGAACAAATCTGAAAAACACCTTCCCCCCACCCCTCTCTTTTTTTCCTGGGCTCATCTTCACTCCTGACTTCTCTACCTCCTCCTACCAAGCAGCACAGGGGGAGAGGGAGCGGGGGGTTGCAGTCAGTTCATCACAAGTTGTCTCTGTTGCTCCTTCCTTCTTCGTGTTCTTCTTCTGTTCCAGTGTGGTGTCACTCCCATGGGGCCACAGGTCCTGCCAGAAAACCTGCTCCAGTGTGGGCTCCTCTCCACAGCTTCACAGCCTCCTTTGGGTGCATCCGCCTGCTCTGGCGGGCTGCAGGGTGCATATCTGCTCTGCCACGGACCTCTGTAGGCTGCAGGGGGACAGCCTGTGTCACCATGGTCTTCACTGCAGGCTGCAGGGGAATCTGCTTTAGGACCTGGATCACCTCCTCCTTTTCCTTCTTCACTGACTTTGGTGTCTGCAGGACTGACAGCTTCTGCACAGCATTTTTTAGCCCTTCTTACATATCACAGAGGTGCTACCAGGGTTGCTGGTTGGCTCAGCTTTGACCAGTAGCAGCTCCATCTTGGAGCTGGAACTGGCTTTGCCCAACATGGGGGCAACTCCTGGTGTCTTCTCACAGAACCCACCCCTGCAGCCCCTGCCCACTCCCCTGCCCCAGCTTGCCACACAAACTCACTACAACAGTGATTGGCTACAGGGCAGAGAGGGGGGATTGAAAAGTATGGAAAGGGAGACAGAGAGAGATGGGGCGGGGGCGGGGTAGCAATGGGGTACAGGACAGAGAGGAGGAACTAATAAAAAGGGAGAGGATACCAGACAGAGAGATGGAGAAAAACAAATATTAGTGATGAGCCACAGGGCAGAAGGAAGAATTAAAAAAGGGGACAGTGAGGTAGATGAGAGAGACTGAGAAATACCAAAAACACTGATGATCTAAAGGGAAGAGAGAGGGAAAATAAAGAATAGGGACAGGGAACCAGACAGCGAGAGAATAATAAAGACAAAAATGGGCTATGGGACAGTGAGGGAAGACGTTAAAACATAGGGACAGGGACCTGGAACAAGAGAATCTAAGAAAGTAAAAGTGTATCCAGAATACAGGGCAGAAAAAGGAATTTAAAAATAGAGACACAGCATCAGACAGGTGAGACCGGCGGGAACTGTGAAGGGCTAAAGGGCAGACAGGGAGGAATTAACAAGATTGGGATAAGAAGACAGACGGATAGATGGAGAAAGAAAAAGTAGTGATGGGCTGCAGGGCAGAAACAGAGGATAAAAAAGAGGGATGGGACAGGTCAGAAATGCAGAGAGAAAAAGAAAACAGAGAGGCAGAACAACAGAGAAAGAGGGGGACTTAGAGAACAAGAGAGGGAGAGGCACAGGAAGAAAAAAAACAAAAAAATTAAAGCAGTGAGAGAAAGAGAAGGTGGGGGCAGGGAGGGACTGGGATGCAGAAGAGGGGTGACACAGCCCCAGGGGTCCAGGACTCACTGTACCTCCCACTCTTGGAGCTGCTGAGAAAATTTGACAGTTCAGACATGTGTGTCTCTCTCTCCCTCTCCCTTCCTCCTCTGTAGCTGCAGTCACTTGACTGTCATCCACCTAAGAGACTAGACTGGTGCCTTACAGCTCTTACAATACGAGGCTTCCTAGAAACACAGCCTCACATGCACACACACACTACATGACTGTACTGTGGTTTTGGTTACGCATACAGGCCCTGCCGTGCACACTGGTGATCGGATCTGCTGAGGACTACACTAAGAAGGGTCCATCCTCACCTGGAGAGGCAGGCTATCTCCTGTCTGCAGCTGCTGGCTGGATCCTCTTTATCTTATTCTTCAAATAAAAAATATTCTTCAAATGCAGGCCACTACGGAAACTTTCCGTGACAACCACGGCGAAACGGTGCCAGCTGACATCCAGCTGAGAGAAGAAAAAAAAACATTAGCACAAGGCTGGGTAGGAATCCAAAGCTGCCTTTTTTTTTGTGAAGGTTTGTGAAGACAGTACGACTGAGCGGAGGAAAAAATATTTTTGTGTCATCTTCGGTACAGTTGTTGACACAGGCCACTAGAGCTTTTGCATTTTTCAGACAACCGTGCTTTTTTTTTTTTTTCCTTTCTTTTTTGACTCATTGACAACTTTACTTTCACTAGAACTCACTTTCCTAGATACACGCAGGTGACAGACATAGAGACCCTACATACATTTTCTCAAGCCTTAGTATAGCCGAGGCTTCATCACCCTATACGTCCCAAGTTGAGTATTTTTGCTAGAGAGCACAGCAACACATCTGTCCTTGTGAACTGCCTCGTTGCAAAAACAGGAATGATTTTTTCCAGGCTGTTGCTCCAAACGGTCAAGATCTTTTAAAACTGCAGTTGTGCCACCAAACCCGCTCAGGGTCCCTCCTAGCTTTTGACCGCCCTGAGATTTAACAGGCACACGCTCCATTCCATCTTCCAACAGCAAAAATACGTTAACGCTCTCGGACCCAGAGCGCAACCCTACGCATGTCCACACACGCACCCTGCCGTTTTGATGAGGAGCCACCCAGCATCCCTGCGAGCACAGCTGCACGTGCCAGATCGGTTTCACCTGCGCCACGAGTTACCGGTTTCGGTGAACGTAGTTTCTGACGCTTTAAACCGAAAACCGTATCTCGATGCTTCGCCACAGTAGAAACGACCCATCGCTAGAACGCTACAAAAATGCAGTAACACCAATTGCAAACCCACAGCAGCAACAGCTCCAGAAACATTTAGACCAGGAACAAGGGAGAAAAATAAAACAGCTTCATCTCACGCATAGGGAAGAGGCAGGCAGAGAAAAGGGTCGGCATTCTGAGCCCTTACAGAAAACGGGCATTCTCCTTCCATTCCTCAGCCCATCCGTGAAGGTCTAAATACCGCAACACTACTACGGCAACGTCGAGAGTAGGGCACAGCAGCCCTGCCACTGGACTTGCCATTGACCCATGCTATTTACGTAGCAGGACATGTATGCAGAGGGACATGTTTTGCCACACACAACCCCGAACTTCCTGAAAATTTACGTTTACCAAAAAAAGCCATTTGGAACATATTGCCAAACAACATTTGGCAAGAAAGCTTTGATGCGTTTGACACACGTAAGTTTTTGGTCACTTGGTATTTGCTTCCTGTTGCTGCTGCTGTTCTTCCTTCAGAAATTCTACTCGTCGCCAAGTTATTCACTACTGGTTCAAGCATTTGCCTTCCTGGTATTACCAGCACATTCACAGAGGCAAGTAACTTAATTGCTCTCCTACAATTATCCAAACAACAATTACAGCCATGAAAGAGAAGGAGAGGTCAGGCAGCAGAAGAGCTCTGCAGGCTGGCACCAGTCAATACTGCACTCTCTAAAAAACAAACAACAACAAAACAAAACCGTGACCCTGTATCCTTCTTTTTTTTTTTTTTCCTTCTTTCAGAGCTCATCCCTGCCTCAGCATTTTCTCTTGTCAGAGCATGAAGCGCAGGTGATCCGTACCCTGACGACTTTTGCATGTGATGAGTGCCTGTTCAGAAATAGTCCAGATCTGCAAGACTGGTGTCATTTTTATGGTTTTAATCATCATAACTCAAATTTTATTTGCTCACGCATTTGTGAGGAAACTAATTAACTTTTAGACACTGCCTCTCCTTTTTTTTGGGGGGGTGTGGGTGGAAGTGTGTTAGAGACTGAAAAACATTACGATTCAGAGCTCCCAACCATGAGGGAGTGGTGGAGAAATCAATGAAAGCAAAGACCAACAGCAGCAACATCAACTGAAAGCTGGCTTTCATTCCGATCACGTACTTAAGCGACTCTCCAAGTCTACGCCTCGGTCCTAGGAATGACTAGTCCCTTTTTGGAAGGACAAACTTTTTCACTTAAAAGTCCTAGACTGAAGACTCCGCTGAACGGAATGGGGATTGTGCCACGGGACAACATGCCATCAACACTCTTAATGGGGAAGGAAAAAAAAAAAAACCCAAATAAAAATAAAGTTTAAGTACCAGTTCCCATCATGTTTCACTCATTACATTTCTGCTGGCATCTAGGTGCTCAAAAATGAACTACAGGGACACCACACATTCCTAAAAATTCAGTTATACATAAAAAAGTAAAAGGCTATTTCCAACTTGCCCATCAAATCAGTAGGAACAGAGAGAAGAGAAACACTCGACCCTGAAGAAGCTAACAGGCAGCTCTGAATTTACCAGACAGGAAATTTCATTCTTTCACCTGAAACAAAAACACATCAAGGGACCAGTTCAGGAACAGGGCACGATCTGTTAACAGCAATTTTTCCATCAGCTTTTCTGCACTAGCAGCAAATTTGCCTTCTCTGTGGGTTTAACGTGGAGCATCTGTAGTGCCCTCGAACTCGCAAGTGTTTCTCTCCGCTCCCCCAGCCCGATACGTGCGATTACCTGAGCAGCAAGCGGAATTAACCACGCAGGATTTTCTTCGTGTGACGTGGAAGGTGACAGTGGGAAAAGAGGAGACAAAGAAATGAACCCGCTTGTCACACCCAGCCAACGGTGAAAAGACAGGGGAGGATTCTGCCGGAAGGGCTCTGCACCCCAGGAGCTCCCACCAGCCGGTTTCTCTCCCCTTTGCCCGGTACCGAGGGGACGACAACACCTCGCCCGCGCCCCCTCGCAGGGGGGGCTGCCCCAGGAGAGACGGGGGACCCCCACCTCGCTTCTGCCCGCGGGAACGGACCGGGAGAGACCCTCCACGCAGAGAGAGGAGCGCGGCGTGGATTGCATGCCCGAGGGAAGAGGCCGGGCTCCCCGCTGGCAGAAGGACAACTCACCTCCCTGCTGCTCGGAGCTGCTCACTGCGGACAGCCCTGCCTGCGCCCAGCCACTCTTCCGCTGTGCTGGGAGTGCAGTCCGGCCGACGGACACTCCAGCGAAAAGATGCTCCAGCTAATCGCGCCTCCTGCTCGTTACAGCCGCAGGTACTTTTGCCTCTGGCTAATGCACACTCCAGACAGCGGACACCCTGCCTCGTTCCAGCTCCCGCTTGCTACAGTTCTGGCTCGTTGAAGCCCCAGCTCCGCACTGAAGCTCCGGCTGATTTCAGCTGCTTCTCCTTACAAGCTCCAGCTACGTGCAACTGTCTGGGCTTTCCATAAGGTTGTACATCAACTGCTGTCAAAACTGGAGCATTAGGATTAAACATCAGAGTTACACGCCGAATAAATATTCGTTAGTTTGCGCAACTAATTACTTAACAACTATTCTGAGCAGCGCAGAAAGAAGAGCTGGACTCAAAGAGGGCACGTGGGGTCTGAAAAGCACCTTTCCCCCCACAGACCATCACAGATGTTGAGTTCAGCCTGCTGCGTGCCGGACTCCCAAACTTTGGCATCCGACACAACCAGACCCCCCTCTCCGGGGAGGGTCCACGCACCCTGCCTGCCCCCCGCTTCCCCCCGCAGCCCCCAACACCCTCCCACCCGCCTGCAAAACCAGCCAAGCTGGCTTCCGCTTTTGGCCCCCACAACAGCTGACTCAGGGCCCATTTGGGAGCCAAAAAACCCGGCTGCTGAGCCTGTTCTCAAGGCCCAAACATGCAGGGCCGGACCTCCGTTTCTGGGCCCAAGGCCGCGCAGCTCGGTCTGTTTCCGAGCCCCCACATCAGCCACGCAAGCCTGTTGTCAAGCCCCAGGAACAGAAAACTTGTTCTCCGTTTCTGACCCTGCAGTGCCCATGGGTGACGCTGAGCGTAGCCACCCCACAGCCCTGCACCCCCGGGGCCCCACACGTAGTTTCAGGGAGTGCTCGGGACCTGCGGAGGGCCCGGCCCCACGCCTCTGCGGGGCAGCCCCAGCACAGGCAGGGCGTCGCTTCTTGATTGCCGTTTCAGGCTTTATTTCCCCGCCATCACCGGCACAGCCAGGCCCCCACCCCAAACCCCCCAGCTGAAGCACCCCCACGGGTAGCCGGGCCCAGCCACCCAGAAAACAAGAAAACCAAAGAGGGTACAAGACAGAGAACGTGGGAAAGGCAAGGAGAAGGACACAGAAACAGAGAGAGTGCAGGAGGGATAGGGAGCAGGACAGAGAGATGGAGCAAGAAAGGAAAAAAGGGCGGGAGGCAGAACCAAGGGAAAGAGAGACAAGGACGGGGAGCAGGACAAAGGGACAGAAGAGGAAAAAAAAAAATAGCGAGGGGCTGCAGGACAGAGATGAAGGGATTAAATAGACACAGGGAGCACGACAGAAGGACACAGAGAGACAAAAGGGACAAAGAGCAGGCCAGCATCGGAGGGGAAAAAACCAACTGCGATGGGCAGCGGGAGAGAGATACGGAAAAAGAAAAAAGTGCTGAGGAACAGAAAAAAGAAAGAAGCGACAGCTAGCTGGACAGGCAGACACAGTTAGAAAGGGCGGGAGAGGGAATGGGGCAGAGAAAGACAGACAGAAAAGGTAGCGAAAGAAAGCAAGGCAGAGGAACAGCAAGGCGGGGCGGGGGGGAAGGGACAGGGGTCTGGACAGAGATGGAGAAATAAGCAGCAGGGACAGAGGAGACAGAAAGAGGGACAGGGAACATGGCAGAGAAGGAAAAATCAGGACAGCGGCAGGACAGAGATAAAAAACTGGGACGGTCCTCAGGACAGAGAGGAATACGAATACGAGCAGGGAGCGGGACAAAGGGATACAGCGAGAAACAACAGGACAGGAAGCAAGACAGCGCAACAGACAAGAACAATGAGAACGAGAGAGAGAGACACTGACAGAGACCGTGAGAAGCACAGGGGGTTGGGAAATTTATAAAGAGAGGTATCAGGAGCCCTGCAGAGAGAGGGAGGGTGAATAAAAAAGGGGCAGGAAGCAGCACAAAGGGTCAGAGAGAGTAAGAGATGAACAGGAAGGAGGACGGGGACAGTGAGATCCAGAATGACAAAAATAAACAGCAACAGCGAGCAAGACAAAGGGATAGACAGAGAAAGTAGGAAGAAGAGAGATAGGAAGGCAGGGACACAGAGCGGCATGTACAGGCGCAGAGAGGAAAAGAACGCCAGGGGAACAGGCCAGAGAAATTGGGAGGCAGGGAAAGAGGCGGATGCAGATCAGGACAAGGAGATGGAAAAGGAAAAAACAGTGACTGGCTGCAGGACAAAGACGGGGATGGGGGGCAGGGAGAGGGAGAGGGAGCAGGACAAGAACGCAGAGAGAAAAAGAAAGGGGGGCAGTCGAATGAGAGAGAGAGAAAGGGGGGGAGGAAGAGGGAGCAGGACAAGAGAATAGAAAGAAGAGAGGAGGCGCAGGGAAGCAAAATACAAAAAATAAAATAAAAAAACCAAAAACCCCAAATATCACAGCAGCATGAGAAAGCGAGGGGGTCAGGAGAGAGAGAGGGAGGGACCAGGAGGCACAAGAGGAGTGACAGGGCCCCGAGGGCCCAGGACTCACCACAGCTCTCACTCTTGGAGCTGCCAGGAGACCTTGCCAGCTCAGACACTTCTTTCTCCTTCTCTCCTCCCTTCCTCTTCCATAACTCCAGTCGCTTGGCTGTCCTCCACATAACGGAACACGCGAGCATCTCGCAGCTCTTACGAGATGAGGCCTCCTAGACACGGAGCCTCGCTCGCTCACTACGTGGCCGTACCGCACTGCTGATCATGCATACAGACCCTGGCGGTCTGACCTGCTGTGGACTACGAGGCGGGATCCTCCCACACCCAGAGAGGCAGGGTCTCTCCTGCCTGCAGCGGGAGGCAGCTGCCAGCCCGATGGCCTTCTGTTTCTTCTTCTTTACCTTTCTGTGGCCTCTCCAGCTTCAGCAGCTCCCGTCCACAGCCAGTAAGCGCTCCGCCTGTCCCTCTGTGCTCCCGCGCCGCGAGGAGAGGGAGGCCAGGCAGAGACAGCCCACGCAAGCCTGAGGCCGCTGCAGTCAACGGCATCCCCGGGGACGAACGGACAACCGCCCTCACAGCGTGGCCTCTGGGAGAGGGAAAGAGGCAGCAGTGACCGTTATTACCGCAGCTCGACCCTGGCCGGAGCCCCTCCTTCCGCAGGGGTGTCCGCAGACGCCGCTCGTTCCCCGCGCCGCTGCTAACGGCACCCACGTTCAGGGAGACTCGAGAACATCAGAGGGCCAGCTTGCTGCCCTCACCACAGGGCTCGGGGGCTGCCTGCGGCCACAGCACAGGCTTCAGGGGAGGGGCTGGAGCTGGGGGCAGCCGCACAGGCCGAGCGAAGGCGCCGGGGGAGCTCCGGCGACTCGGGGAGGCGCCCGCTGGCCGCGCCTGGGGGGTGCCCGCCTCCGTCCCCTCTTCCCTTCTATCGGCTCTGGAGGAACTGCCCGGCGCTGCCCTGGCCCGGCTCGCCTCCGGCAGACCGGGAGCCTGCCGCGGCGGCCGCTTCGCAGCTTCCCGTCCCGCCAGCCCCGGGCGGCCAGCGGGCAGGAGGCACCCCCCGCCCCCGCCGGAGGGGATCGCTCGCCTCACCCGCGGTCCCGGCGCTCGCCCGCTGCCGCCGAGAACCCCGCCCTGCACGCCGCCACGCTGCTCCCAGGGACCGCGCATGCGCCGGAGGGGTCAGAGCCAGAGAGCGAACGCCGGGCTGCCCCACGCGCAGGACGGCGCATGCGCCCGGGAGGCGCGTCCACACGGCTGGGCGGGGAGCGGGCGCAGCGGGAAGCCCGCGGAAAACCACACGAAAACGGTAACGCTCCTGCGTCTGACCTTGTCGGACTCCGGGGGCCGCGGCGGCAGCGAGGACTACGCCGCGCCCGAGAGCCACGCTGCCGCCCGGCCGCCGACTCCGCGAAAACTACAGCTCCCGGCATGCCCCGGGAGGCAGCCTGCCCTGCCGCGCCGCTTCCGTTTCCGCCCAACTCCACGCCGGCGCAGGCACACTTCCCGCCGATCACTCAGCGCCTGTCCGGGCAGCTACAGCGCGCTCCCGCCGCCGCCGCTCCGCCGCGGCGCGGCACCCCCCGCCCGGCTCCGGCTCCAGGCAGCGCCCGCCGCCGCCGCTCCGCCACGGCGCGGCCCCGCTGCTGCTCCGTGCGTCCGACACGGACCCCGCCGTCCTCCTAGGGGCTTTCCCCGGAACCCGCCGGCCGACTGCGCAGCCCCGCCACGGGGCCCGGTGAGCACCCCCCCGCGCGCTCACGTGCTCCCACCCGCCCTGTGAGCCCCCCCCCCCGCGCGCACGTGCTCCCAGCCGCCCTGTGAGCCCCCCCCCGGCACGTGCTCCCAGCCCCCCTGTGAGCCCCCAGGGCTCGGCCTCGGCACAGGCGGCCCCCACCTCCCCCGGGCCACCCCCGCCTCCGACGTTCGGCGGTCCGAGGGGCGCCCGGCCCCGCTCACCTTCTCCCGAGGGGCAGCCGCACCCCAGCCACCGCTCCGCTCCGCTCCTGCCTGGGCTCCCACCGGCCCCGCCCCGGCCCCTCCCCCGGCAGCCCCCCCCGGCCAGGGAGGGGCCGTCCCCATCAGCCTCACTGCCCGCACCTGCGGCTCCTCCAGCCCCGGCCCGCAGCTGTGGTACCGAAATCCGGAACAAAACTCCTCAACACCAATGTGAACTTAAGCAGCAGGCACTTCCTTGATTGAATGAAAGATGTCAAGAGTCATCTGATTTGGAAGAGGTGTTAACTGGGGTCAAAATACAGATTTTAATACCCATCTTATTTTAGTTCTAAGACTTGGCCATTGCCAGGTATCATCTTTTCCATTTACCCAGGTCCACCAGCGAGGCCACAAGGGAGATTTCTTCCAGAGAGAGGATAGAGTTATTAAGTCTAAAGTCCACGATTTGCCCTTCTCCTTCATGAAAAGGTGAGTGGATCATATATCATCACTAGTCACCCAAACAGTTAAGCCTGAACTTTTCACCTGTCCTTTAATACAGTCAACTCCAGGCTCAATTTTTTCCGTTATTAAGAGGGGACCAAAGATCATGTAAAGTATTATTATACTTTCTACAAATACATCCCCATCTTAGAGCTTTAGCTACTAGAGAAAGTCTTTGGAGTTTGGGGTCAGAGGAGCTGCAGGTATAAACCTTCATTCAGCTCTGTTTAGGATGTGTGATTTTTCTCTGGTTGTCTAAACCAGTCTAAATTTCCGTAGATGGTCCCGACTCTGGGTGGCTCTAACAAGGATCCTGGAACTCCAGTAAATTCTAAACATCGTTTTATATTTCAAATATGATCCCAGGTTCCTTTTTGCACTTGTCTCTACGGTTTTGGCAACTGACAGCCCCAAGGGGTGCTTGTACAAGTTTCTCCCGAAGGGCGATTAAATGAATTCTTTTGTCCATGAGGTGGATGGTTTGGTAATGTTATAATTCACAACGCTATAATTCCTTCTTTCAAATTTAAAAAAAATAATTGCCTTTTAAATCCATCCCATTTAATTTGCTAAAATGATTCTCATTGTTCTGCATCTTTTCTCAAGTTTTGGTTAAATTCAATGTCAGTATTCTCCACGGAACTAGATTTTCATCTGACTTTGGAATCGGAAGGCAGGCTGTTACTGAGGTTAAATTTTGTGTCTTTACAAAACTTTGAATCAGTTACAAAACTATATTATTTTTTTTTAATCCAAATTACAAAAACGGTTAATCTCAAGATTAATAGCTCAAACAATAATTGTTTCATTTTGTTTATCTCATGTTTAGAACCCCTCAAAAAAAATGCATACACCCTCTAAACACACAAAAAGATTATTGCCCTCGACAATATTCCTAATAGCAACCCCAATATTATCAACTTTACACAGCTGTTTTCCCAAATAGATAACGTGAAACTTACTTATAGATTTTCAGTTTTAAAGGGCCAGTTTCTTTAGACTTCCAATTTCTTGTTGGTGCTTTCTTTATTCTTGAATAATGAAGCCAAGGTTCTTCTCCCAGACCTTTACTGCTATAAGGGTTGTTAAAATGACTCGATACAGTCCTTTCCACTTCTCAGTGATTTTACAGATATTCAGTCTCCTGGTAGGAAGGGATGCGCTGCTACGTCCAATTCTAAGGGTCCAGCTGTGGAGACATACTGACAAAGTTCTTGAAAAGAATTGCTTAAAGAAATCATAACACTTTTTAAAAACATATCTCCAAAGGCACTCAAGATACTCAGAACATAGGACTCTTGATACGGTCTTTCATACAACATTTCATAATGACTTAAATTTTCTTTCTCTTCTGGCTATACTCTGATTCTTAATAGAGCCATGGGTAATGCTTTAACCCATGTGAGGAGTGAGGTTTCCTGACAAATTTTACTCGACTGTTGCTTAAGGGTATAGTTCATTCTCTCTCTCTCTCTCTCTCCCTGCCCCCCCCCGCCCCCCCACTTGCTTGTGGTCTATATGGGGTGTGATAGTCTCAATCTATAGATAATACTTTGCTCAACTTGTCTCATAATCTTTGCTATAAAATGAGGGCCATTGTCAGATGACATTCCTACAGGCACCCCATATTTTGGTATTATCTCTTTGAGCAAGACTTTGAGTACTTCCCTTGCTTTGTTGGTGCTACAAGGGAAAGCCTCAGGCCACCCAGTAAAGATACCAACTAAAACTAGGATATATCCTTCTTTTCAAGGCAATTCTATAAAATCAGTTTGCTAATATTCTCCTAAAAAATTTCCTTATTTCATAATCCCAAAGATGATCTTATTACTGATTTGGGGATATTTTTATATATAAATTTCACATCCGCTTCTAATTGTTTAAACAATCTTTGTCATATTTCACTTTCTGTTCCCCAATATACTTTGTGATGTTCAGCTCGGGCAACTTCTCTTATTATTGTGGGTGGGACTATTATTTGACCTGTCGGTGTTACAGCCTATCATGTTTCATTTTGTTAGCCTGCAATCTAATAATTAATTCTTCATCTTTTTCGTTATAATTTGGAGTTTCTTTAGGCAATTTTATACTTTTCTCTGGAACTAGTGCTAGGATGCCTTTTTCCGCAGCCTCTTTAGCAGCTTTATCAGCCAGTCGGTTACCTGCGTTAGGACCGGTCTTACCTAACTGATGTGCTTTACAGTGCATTATCGTGACTACTGTTGGTTTTTGAATAGTTTCTAACAATTTCAGTATTTGTTCTGTGTGCTGAATGGTGGTTCCTTGTGCAGATAACGGTCCTCTTTCTCTCCGTATCGCTCCATGTGCACGTACTACTCCAAAAGCGTACTTTGAGTCTGTCCAAGTGTTGACTCGCTTTCCTTGACTTAGTTCCAGAGCTCGAATAAGAGCTATCAATTCAGCCTTTTGGGCAGATATCGTCGAAGGCAAAGTTGGCAACGCAATTACCTCCTCGGTAGTTATTGTCTATCTTGATAAACGTTTTCCTTCACAGATGGAACCGCTTCCGTCGGCATATAGTTCCCAATCCGTTTCTTCTAGCGGCATATCTCAGAGATCCAGTCAGCTGGAGTAAACTCTTTCGATTGTCTGCAAGCAGTCACGTTCCAGTTCTCCTTTAACTTGATCAGTTGTTGAAAACGCAACAGGGTTAACGGTGGTAGTAGTTTTTAGGTAAACATCATCTTGTTCCAGCAACGCCACTTGGTATTTCAGCATTCTGCTAGGGGATAACCAATGCCCCCCTTTCTGTTTTAGCACAACAGTTATCATATGGGAAAGGTACAGTAATCCTTTGTCCTCTAATCCTTTGTCCTCAGGTGAACTTACGAGCTTCCTGGATCAGTAGCACAGTTGCAGCGACGGCTCTCGGACGACCAGAGCATCCCAGACTCACGTTACCTAATCGCTTCGAGAAGTAGGCCACAGCTCGCCCACTTGGCCCTAAATATTGGGCCAGGATACCCAGAGCTATACCTCTTCTTTCACGAGCAAAAAGTTCAAGTGTCTTTGTGAGATCTGGCAGGCCTAGGGCTGGCATCCCTATTACAGCCTGTTTCCATTGTTGGAAAGTAGCTTTCTCGGCATCGGTCCAATCCATTGTTTGAGGTTTTGAGCTGCTCGTATAAAGGTCAGGCCAGCAAGCCACAATTTATAATCTACAGGTGACACCACTCAACCATTCCCGGAAATGCTCGTCATTCATTTTTTTAGTCTCAGGTTCGGGGAGATGACAAATTGCCTCTTTTCTCTCAGTTCCCAATTGTCTCTGTCCTTTTAGGATTTTAAAACTCAAATAAATTTCTTCTTTCTGGGTTATTTGGGTTTTTTCTTTTGACAGTCGATATCCACTGATTCCCAAAAAGTTCAAAAAGTTAATAGGTAACTTTGTGCATTGTTCTTCCATCTCAGCTACAATTAACAGATCATCCATATATTTCAACAAGATTTCTTGATTATTTTCTTTCTTCCAAATCTCTAATCAATTGATTTCCAAAAATGGTAAAACTATTCTTAAAGCCTTGAGGCAAGGCTGTCCACGTATATTGTGGTTTTCTCCCAGTCAGGATTTTCCCATTTCAAAGCAAAAACCTCTCAACTATTGGGATCCAAGGGAATACAGAAAAAGGCATCTTTTGAGTCTAACACTGTGAACCGTTGTATTGGTTTTATGTGGCAAGGTTTTGGTAGCAGGGGGGGGTTACAGGGGTGGCTCCTGTAAGAAGCTGCTGGAAGCTTCCCCTGTGTTCGAGAGAGAGCGAGCCTATACCAGCTGGCTCTAAGACGGACCTGCCGCCGGCCAAGGCCGAGCCAATCAGTGATAGTGGTAACGCCTCTGTGATAACATTTTTAAGAAGGAAAAAAAAAGTTGGGACGCGGAAAACAGCCACCGGAGAGAGGAGTGAGAACATGTAAGAGAAACAAGCCTGCGGACACCAAGGTCAGTGCAGAAGGAGGGGGAGGAGATGCTCCAGGCGCCGGAGCGAAGATTCCCCTGCAGCCCGTGGTGAAGACCCTGGTGAGGCAGGCTGTCCCCCTGCAGTCCAGGGAGGTCCATGGTGGGGCAGATATCCACCTGCAGCCCGTGGAGGACTCCACGCCGGAGCAGGTGGGTTCCTGAAGGAGGCTGTGACCCCGTGGGAACCCTGCGCTGGAGCAGGTTCCTGGCAGGACCTGCGGATCTGTGGAGAGAGGAGCCCACGGAGCAGGTTTTCTGGCAGGACTTGTGACCCCGTGGGGGACCCACGCTGGAGCAGTCTGTGCCTGAAGGACTGCACACCGTGGAAAGGACCCATGCTGGAGCAGTTCGTGAAGAACTGCAGCCCGTGGGAATGGCCCATGTTGGAGAAAGTTCGTGGAGGACTGTCTCCCGTGGGTGGGACCCCACGTTGGAGCAGGGGAAGAGTGTGATGAGCCCTTGCCCTGAGGAGGTGAAGCGGCAGAAAATAACATGTGATGACCGTAAACCCCATCCCTGTCCCCCTTGTGCCGCTGGGGGGGCTTGGTGGAGAAATCCGGGAGTGAAGTTGTGCCCGGGAAGAAGGGAGGGGTGGAGGGAAGGTGTTCTGAGATTTCGTTTTATTTCTCATTTACCTTACTCTGGCTGATTTGTAATAAAAAGTGAGCTAATTTTCCCTAAGCTGAGTCTGTTTTGCCCGTGATGGTAATTAGTGAATGATCTCTCCTGTCCTTATCTCGACCCGCAAGTTTTTTGTTATATTTTTCTCTCCCCTGTCCAGCTGAGGATGCGGGAGTGATAGAACGGCTTTGGTGGGCACCTGGCGTCCAGCCAGGGTCAACCCATCACAACCGTTCCTGTTTCTCTGTTAGGGTTGTTAACAAAGTATAAGGATTTGCTACTACTGGATGAATATCTTGTACTATTTGATTTATTGCTCTGGGGTCTTGAACTAATCTATAATCTTTTTCATTAGCCTTTTAACAGGCAAGATGGGGGTGTTATATCTGGATTCACATTCTATTAACAATTTGTATCTTAAAAATTTTTGTATTGCCATTACTAACCCTTTCCGACTTTCCAGTTTTAGGGGGCATTGTTTAATTCTTACCGGATTCGATCCTGGCTTTAAATCAATTCTCACAGGTTCTGCTTTTTGGATTTACCAGGAACTTCCCAGTCCAGAGGATTGGAATTACAGCATTATACTTTGACTGGTATAATCTTCTGCTTTCGGTAACCATCCTGTTAACAGCAAAGCCACTGCTTCGATACGTTTAGTTTCTGTAATTAAAATTTTAATCTCTCCATGTTTAAATTTAATTTCTGCCTCCAAGTTCTCAAATAGATCTCTCCTTAACAGGAGTTTAGGAGAATTTGGCACATACAAAAACTGCTGAGTGACCCATTGCTTTCCTAATTTCATTGTTAAAGATTTAAAGAAGGGTCTAGTTTCTCGTTCACTTGTTGCACCAACACCACCAATTTCTTCAAAACTTAACTCTCCCTCTAAGGTATTTAAAACTGAAAAGGTGACTCTAGTGTCAATTCAAATTCAGTTTTCTGTTCTCCCGGTTTAGCTGTAACCAGAGGTTCTGCTGGGAGACTCCCCTCCAGTCCGCGTCAGATACGTTCACTTAAAAAGAACAAATCTACATATGGCACTTTATTTACTCTCTCTCCTACAAAACAACAGTAATTGCAATATAGTATTATAACTCAAAGTTCTGTTTGTTTACCATTTTTCCTGCAATTCACCCCAATGTGCCAATAAACATCCCAACGGTGATGTTTTTGGTATCTTTTCATCAGCAGTTATATTTCCTGCACTCTTATTCTTAAACAATTTTGCTAATGCCATTATACTTACATACATTCAAATACCAAATACCAAACAAATGCAAATGACAATTGTCCCAAATAATACACAAAGTCCAACCCAGCAATAGCTTTCGCTTATGACTTACGGGCAGACGCCTAGGCTTCCACTGCAGATGGGTGCCCTCCAAGCCCCAACCCTGCGAAGCTTTCGCCGCGCCTCATGGGCAGGCTTTCCAAACAAATTCCAAAGAAGCAGCACCTTACCTTTTTTCCAGGGAACGTTGCGAGGAAGTTTGCAAGTTGAGGGCGATGGTTCTCCCCGAGAATACCTCGGTGCCGGCCAGAGTTCGATCAACACTCGATCTCGTCCGGTCTCACTCGCAAGGTCCCATCTGGGTCGCCAAAACCGTTACCGAAATCCGGAATAAAACTCCTTAACACCAACGTGAAGATAAGAAGCAGGCACTTCGTTTATCGCAGCGCTGGGGACACGGGGGATCGCTCCTCCAAAGGCGTGCCCCACTTAGTATCAAAATCCATCAGTTTTTACAGACTTTTTCTGTCAGGTCATTGTTACCTAAGCTCTTTCCGTAAAAGTGCATACTATGCTCGTTCTTAAATTTAACCTTTATAATGATCGGTCCTTTGATTATATAACCTTATCAATATTCTTATTTAAAAACAGTCATTGGTCAGTTACACTTGGCTCTGCTGACTGGAATCTTCGATACTCAAATCAAGACAGGAAGGGTAAGGGGGTTTCCAAGCAGCAAACTGGTGTCCACGATGGTTTCCTTAGTTTCCTGAAACAGAACGTAGAAAAACCAGTAACTTCCTGGTGAGGTTTCTAGAGTTAGCTCTTTCAAACTTTAACAATATTAAGGTTCCTAGAGTCACACATAACACAGTTCCTAAAGTTTCTATGGCTACGTTTCAAACTTAACAATCCTATACGTTATGCTTCACAATTTTACTTCTTAATCAAACCTAACTCCTCTATGTGATTAAATTTTGATTTCTTTACCAGAATATTTGCAACAGCTGGAGCCCAGCAGGAACACGGGGGGCATGGCCCGACCCCCCCAGCACCTCACCTCCTCCTCCCCGGGCTCCCTCACGGCCCCTCACCCCGTGCAAAGGGAGCGCAAATGCAGCCCGGAGGGCAAAGGGGACAGACGGCCAGCGTTTATTCAGTCAGTCACGTGCCTAATGAGTCCTGCCAGCGAGTCTGCTCCGGGGCTCGGGGCCCCCCCCGTGCTCCCCCTGCCCCTCGGACACCTCTGATAGCCTATTTCCATACATTCTGTATGGCACGTCTAAATATTTGGATGGTTTTAATATTTTGTACCAGCTGTGGAAACTGGTTTGCTGCTAGGTGACTGTAAAAGTGAGATTTGGTAAATAATTATTAGAAATCTTACACTAACACTACGATTGAAACAACAGACAAAAGTATAGCCAAGCAATTAACTAGCAGAGGTAGGTACTCATAAGTTTTGCAGTTCTTTGCTCTTATGACTAGATGTTCCTGTACGCTAGATGAGAACTATGCTGAAACTGACCGCATGTGATTGAAACTGTGTTAAACTTCCAAGATCAAAGAACAAGGACAAGAATAAAGACTTCAAGGACAGCCAACAAGAACTTCAAATGGGTCGGTGGTCGCAAAAGCAGCCCTTCGTCTCAGATCCTTCATTGCGCGTGATCGGATGTAGGCAGTACTATGATAATCAGTTATAATCATTTTTATGTATACGTATACTAATCTGATTAATATGCCATTGGTTATTCTATATAACCTGTTTGTGCTAAAGCTGTGGTATGCACGCTAGGTGGAACTATCCCCCGCGCATCCAGTGCTGCAATGAAGAATGCCTGCTTTCTAAATCTCCAAAATGAGTCTTAGGGAGTTTCTTCGACCGGCTTTTCAGTATCAGAGGTACAAGGGAGGAACGAAAAAAAAAAAAAAAGGCAGCAGTGTGGGAAAGAGAGGGGACCAGGGGAGGGGCAGGGAGGGACCAGAACGCAGAAGAGGGGAGACAGGGCCCGAGGGCCTGGGGCTCACCACAGCTCTTGTTCTTGGCACTGCCAGGAGAATTTGCCAGTTCAGACGCTTCTTTCTGCTCCTCTCCCGCTCCCCTCCTCTTCTGTAACTCTGGCAGCACGGCCATCCTCCCCCTAGGAGAACACGCATCTCATAGGTCTTGCAAGACGAGGCTTCCGAGGCATGGAGCCTCGCTCGCTCGCACACTACGTGGCCGTACTGCATCGTTGGTGCTGCATATGGACCCTGCGGTGCACCTCGGCGGTCTGACCTGCTGCGGACTATGAAGAGGGATCCTTCCACACGCAGAGAGGCAGGCTCTCTCTTGCTTGCAGAGGGAGGCAGCTGCCGGCCGGCTGGCCGGCCTTCCATTTCTTCTCTACTTTTCTCTGGCCTCTCCAGCTTCAGCTGCAGCAGCTCCTGCCCACAGCCGGTAAGCGCCCTACCTGTCCCTTTGTGCTCCCGCACCGCACGGGAGACAGAGACAGCCCATGCAAGCTTTCCTCTCCGGCGGCGTTTCCTTACCGGGAGGAAGCAACGAGCGCGGCGGCACCTCCCGCCGGTGCCGCCTTGCCGTTACCGTCGGACGGCACGTGCAGGAGAGGGGCAGCCCCGCGCCCTCGCAGCCTCCGAGCTGCAGTACCGAACATTGGTCGCGGGGTGGCAGCGGCGAGCGCTTGGCAAAACGCGGCAGCGCGCATGCGCGGCATCGCAGCTGCAGTACCAAACTTTGATCACTAGGTGGCGGAAGAGAGCGCTGGAGCAACGCGCCGCCACTGCGCATACGCGGCTCCCGAGCCGTTGCACCGCGTTTTGGTTGCCAGGCAACAGCAGCGAGCGCCGTAAACGCGCCAAGGCGCATGCGCGGCTGCCGATCTACAGTAACGCGTTTTGGTTGCCTGGCAACAGAAGGAGCGACATAAACCGCGCCACCGCGCATGCGCTGTTACTGAGCCGCTCTGTCGCGCTGTGGTTGCCAGGCAACAGCGGCGAGCGCCGTAAAACACGCCACTGCGCATGCGCTGCTACCGACCTGCCGAACCGCGTTTTGGTTGCCTGGCAAGAGAAGGAGCGCCGTAAACCGCGCCGCTGCGCATGCGCAATTACCGAGACGCCGTGTCGCGCTGCGGTTGCCAGGCAACAGCGGCCAGCGCAGTAAAAGGCGCACTGCGCATGTGCCGCTGCCGAGATGCCGTAACGCGTTTGGTTGCTAGGCAACAGCAGGAGCGCCGTAAACAGCGCCGCCGCGCATGCGCAGTTCCCGAGACGCCCTGTCGCGCTTTCGTTGCCAGGCAACACCGGCGAGCGCCGTAAAGGGTGCATTGCGCATGCGCGGCTTCCGACCTACCGTAACGCGTTTTAGTTGCTCGGCAACAGCAGGACAGCCGTAAATCGCGCCACAGCGCACGCGCAGTTGCCGAGACGCTGTGTCGCGCTTTGATGGCTAGGCAACAGCGGCGGTTGCCGTAAACACTCCACTGTGCATGTGCGGCTGTCGAGCTGCCGTACCGCGTCTCCGTTGCCCGGCAACAGCTGGAGCTCACCGACACACGCCACCGCGCATGCGCGCCTCCCTAACGCCAGTTCCCACCTTCGGTCACCGGGCAGCAGCATCCGCATCCCCGTAACGATCCTCTTCCGAGCATCAGCTGGATGAGAGGTGACTGACAGCTCAGCCCAGTAGAGACCAGCCAAAGGCAGCAACTACTTACTGGGAGCACAGGGCTTACGTTGCCCTGCCCTTTCCCCACTCGCAGCCCAGGCAGTCATCTTCATTGCCTCCGTTCCAAAAAGCACCCGAGTGGCTGGAGCGTTTACAGCAGTCAAGTGCAAAGAACAGACAACTCGGGTGGTCGCTTCTGTCCCTGCCCCCCCACCCCATTATCTAGAGAGGAGAAGCAGCACAGGGAACCTGCAAATGGGGGGGGCGGGGTGTCCCCTGGACCAAGCCGCAGGGTCTGCTGTATCTGTCTGCATGTGGCATCAGGGTTGTGGGAGTGACAGCAGCCAGTCAACAGATGCTGGCGAGTGATTTAAAAAAAAAAAAAAACGCCTGGTTCAGGTGACAGCCTGAAGGCAGGCCACAAGAGACCCAAAGCTGCTTTGCGCCAGAGGGGCAGCTCTGTCCAGCAGGAACGGCGCATCCCAGCGCACCAGATGCAAGTGGCCCACCTGCAAGCGAGCGATACCCTGACGATCCTGGGGCTCAGTTGGGGTGGGCGCACCTTTCCTCACCTCTGTGCTATCGGAACTCTGCTCTCCTAATCCTGCACGCACACAAGGCTTCTTGTGCGGGGCTTGTCTCTTATCGAAGAGACACTGCACAGTGTTACTTACCACCCTGCCCTCCAGCGTGCAAAGTAATTAGACGTGAGGCAGGGAAAGCAAAGAGGCATGTCGGGATATTAGATGTCCTCAGCAGATGACCATAGAGCCCTCGAGGTTCCATCTTTGCTCCCTACAGAAGCGTGGCTCCACACTCCTTGCTGCTCCTGCCAGCAAGCGTCACAATTGCCCTTTGCTGTCTGCAACACGCAGTACCTGCACGGCCCCAGTACTGCTGCTTACAGAGTGAGAGGTGCTCGCTATAAAGCGGCAATGAAGAACAAGGACGGCCCGTCAAGATGACAGGAGGAACATAGAGAGCCTCCAGCATTAGCCAGGCAGGGCTTGCAACTCACCTCGTGTTGTGGTTTAATGCAATGAAGCCCCACGCGACCGCTCACTCGCTCCCCTGCCCCCAGTGGGACGGGGAGACAATTGGAAGGGCGAAAGTGAGAAAACTCATGGCTTGAAACAAAAACAGTTTAATCATTAAAAAGAAACAACAGCAACAACTTGTAAGGAAAAGAAGAAAAATGACAGAGAATGGGGTGCAGGCAGCATGCCAGGGGTCTGGAGCCTGATGGATGATGGGGGGTGGTGGTGTGTGGAATATGGAGGAGGGAAAGGAAGCGGGGTGGGGGGCCAGGAGATAGGAGAGCAAGGGATGCGGTGGGAAACAACTCACATGGGTTAAAAACTCGCATGGGTGAAGGGGGAGGGCTGGAGCAGCGGGGGGCATATGGGGGAGAAACACACGCATGGGGAAGGGCAGGTGAGGGTACAAAGGTGCATGGGGGGACATGGGTGGGGATGACCTACCCCAGGGAGTCCACCCAGGATGATCCACAGCAGGTAACTCACCTGGGATAACCCTTAAGAGAGAATCCACACCAGGTAATCCACACTGGGAGGACCCCTAGCAATGCCCCTCAAACTGCCTGTGCTTCACCCCCAATCTTCCCCAAACTGGGGAGTTTTTTGCTTTTTCAAAATACTCAGTTTGGGGTGTGTTTCAGTGCTTTTCCACAACATATAAAGGGGTGATCTTTTGGTTGTGGTTCTGTGCATGAAAATGGGGTGGGTTTTTTGCTTTCTAGCTGCACAAATCCAGGCGGATTTGGCTTTCCAGGAGTCCCAAATTCGTTTGTTTTTTTCCGTTGCAGACCCAGAATCAGGGGGTTTAGGGTTGTCCTGGTTTCGGCTGGAATAAAGTTAATTTTCTTCTGAGTAGCTGGTACAGGGCCATTTTGGAGTTAGGATGAGAATAATGTTGACAACACACCGATGCTTTAGTTGTTGCTAAGCAGTGTTTATACTAAGTCAAGGACCTTCCAGCTTCTCATTCCGCCCTGCCAGCAGAGGCTGGGGGTGCACAAGAAGACTTGCTGAGCTAAAGGAGGATTCCAGGTAAACAGGTCAGCTTGAAATACACCACCTCCTTTAAAAGTTAAGAGCGATTTGAACACTTAAAATCAGCATTTAGGCTAATTGAGACCATTTTGAACACCTTCTTAGCATACAAGTAAACACTCTTGCCAGTGTTGGAAAACGTCTCCTCCCTTCCTTACAGCACTGCTGCAGGGAGATAACCCTGGGAGGCTGCGGGACAAGGTCGCACACAATCAGAATCTACGCCTACGGATCCACCACAACAGCTACAGCCCTTGCGCTGCTGCTGCTGCTGCTGCTTTGCATCTTGCTTGTTTGGTGAATAAAGCTGAAAGTGAAGTGGAAAACTTCAAAGAGCAAAATGAAAAATAAAGAATAAATCTCAATAATTCACTTTACACTAAAAAGGTGTGCCCACGTTTATATACGTCCAATAAAAATACTTATACTATAAAAGTATTTGTTTTCCTTTTCCATTACCTTAACTTGCACAGCTCTGAATTCATACCATTAAATTATCTATCTCCAAAGTACACAGTTATAATGTGACTAGGGGTTTTTGTGTGTGTTACATAACATGGAGGGACACCTGGCCAGCTGAGCTGCCCGAGACAGGTGCTACTGAACTGCCAGGGAAACGCACCATTGAAAGCCAGACAGAAAGTACTCCAGAGCACTCCGTCAAAACATCAGGAAAAAAACCCCGTAACATTCAGTTGCCTCTCTTTTTAAACATTTAGAAAAATACCTAACTGCTTACATACACCTAATAAATCATATACTACAGCTATTTGGCAGTTACAGTTTAAACAATGCAAGTCAATTTGTAAAATCCCCAGTGCTGCAATACCTCAGACTACCAAAAAGGACTGGCGGATTTCCTAATGCTTTTGGCAGTACTGAAGCATGCAGAGCAACACGTTTTCATGTTATCTCGACTGTTACAACTGAGAAACCAAAGACCAGTGATGCCATCAGCTTTAGGAAAATGGGCTGTGCTTGGGTCTTTGGAAGGAAATTGGCTTTTTTTTTCCTTCTTTTAAAGAGAGTGAAAAGTCTTGTTACTGATGACTTCTACTGTGAAGTCGATCACCTCTGAAGATCCACTCTGATGGGAAGTTCATAAAACAAAATTTCTTTGAGTGAGAAAGACTTCCATTTTGAAAAATCTCTTTCCAACTGAAGTCAAAATTACACACTGTAGGTTAAAGGAAAAAATACATTACTGAAGCAGTAACTCATCAAAAACACCTCAGGACTCACTGTCACTAGTTACAAGGCTGCTAATGCTTCCTGGGAAAGCCTGGAAAACACACAGATGCGACGCCCATTTGTTCTGTTTTGTCAATGTCTCTTCTTTGACCTTGATTGCTTTTAGTACAGATGCTAATTATCTCAGTAACGTTTTTGAGTACTGCTATATGATATTTTAAAAAAACTCATTGACTGTAAAAGCATAAAGGTTTTATCATGAAAACAAAGTCTGTTTCTTCTGAACAGCTGAACTCTTATGAACAGTTTCTTCCCTCTTTTAGTACAAAATTATTTTCACAGTATCATTTACTAGCAAGCACACAGAAACAGAAGATTATGCTTTCAGGAAGAGAAAATAAACTGAGGGAATTAAACTTCGTATAGGTGTAACATGCTCCAGAACAGAACTTATTTTTATTATTTGTGTTAAAATATTTCATGTAAAAAAATGTAGAAGGAGACTTGGCACACTCTCAATGTTAAAGTCCATACTGCAAGTACCTTTGGAAAAATGCAGACACACATCGTAGGCGTACCTTGTACTTGCAGGCCACTACGGAATCTTTCCATCTGTGTCATACCATCACGGCAGAAGAAAGGGCAACCACGACGAAACGGTGCCAGCTGACATCCAGCTGAGAGAAGAAAAAAATCATTAGCACAAAGCTGGGTAGGAATCCAAAGACGCCTTTTTTTTTGTGAAGGTTTGTGAAGACACTATGACTGAGCGGAGGAAAAAATATTTTTGCGTCATCTTTGGTACAGTTGTTGACACAGGCCACTAGAGCTTTTGCATTTTTCAGACAACTGTGCTTTTTTTTTTTTCTTTCTTTTTTGACTCATTGACAACTTTACTTTCACCAGAACTCACTTTCCTAGATACACGCAGGTGACAGACATAGAGACCCTACACACATTTTCTCAAGCCTTAGTATAGCCGAGGCTTCATCACCCTATACGTCCCAAGTTGAGTATTTTTGCTAGAGAGCACAGCAACACATCTGTCCTTGTGAACTGCCTCGTTGCAAAAACAGGAATGATTTTTTCCAGGCTGTTGCTCCAAACGGTCAAGATCTTTTAAAACTGCAGTTGTGCCACCAAACCCGCTCAGGGTCCCTCCTAGCTTTTGACCGCCCTGAGATTTAACAGGCACACGCTCCATTCCATCTTCCAACAGCAAAAATACGTTAACGCTCTCGGACCCAGAGCGCAACCCTACGCATGTCCACACACGCACCCTGCCGTTTTGATGAGGAGCCACCCAGCATCCCTGCGAGCACAGCTGCACGTGCCAGATCGGTTTCACCTGCGCCACGAGTTACCGGTTTCGGTGAACGTAGTTTCTGACGCTTTAAACCGAAAACCGTATCTCGATGCTTCGCCACAGTAGAAACGACCCATCGCTAGAACGCTACAAAAATGCAGTAACACCAATTGCAAACCCACAGCAGCAACAGCTCCAGAAACATTTAGACCAGGAACAAGGGAGAAAAATAAAACAGCTTCATCTCACGCATAGGGGAGAGGCAGGCAGAGAAAAGGGTCGGCATTCTGAGCCCTTACAGAAAACGGGCATTCTCCTTCCATTCCTCGGCCCGTCCGTGAAGGTCTAAATACTGCAACACTACTACGGCAACGTCGAGAGTAGGGCACAGCAGCCCTGCCACTGGACTTGCCATTGACCCATGCTATTTACGTAGCAGGACATGTATGCAGAGGGACATGTTTTGCCACACACAACCCCGAACTTCCTGAAAATTTACGTTTACCAAAAAAAGCCATTTGGAACATATTGCCAAACAACATTCGGCAAGAAAGCTTTGATGCGTTTGACACACGCAAGTTTTTGGTCACTTGCTATTTGCTTCCTGTTGCTGCTGCTGTTCTTCCTTCAGAAATTCTACTCGTCGCCAAGTTATTCACTACTGGTTCAAGCATTTGCCTTCCTGGTATTACCAGCACATTCACAGAGGCAAGTAACTTAATTGCTCTCCTACAATTATCCAAACAACAATTACAGCCATGAAAGAGAAGGAGAGGTCAGGCAGCAGAAGAGCTCTGCAGGCTGGCACCAGTCAATATTGCACTCTCTAAAAACAAACAACAACAAAACAAAACCGTGACCCTGTATCCTTCTTTTTTTTTTTTTTTTCTTTCAGAGCTCATCCCTGCCTCAGCATTTTGTCTTGTCAGAGCATGAAGCGCAGGTGATCCCCCTGATGACTTTTGCGTGTGATGAATGCCTGTTCAGAAATAGTCCAGATCTGCAAGACTGGTGTCATTTTTATGGTTTTAATCATCATAACTCAAATTTTATTTGCTCACGCATTTGTGAGGAAACTAATTAACTTTTAGACACTGCCTCTCCTTTTTTTGGGGGGGGTGTGGGGGGTGTGGAAATGTGTTAGAGACTGAAAAACATTACGATTCAGAGCTCCCAACCACAAGGGAGTGGTGGAGAAATCAATGAAAGCAAAGACCAACAGCAGCAACATCAACTGAAAGCTGGCTTTCATTCCGATCACGTACTTAAGCGACTCTCCAAGTCTATGCCTCGGTCCTAGGAATGACTAGTACTTTTTTGGAAGGACAAACTTTTTCACTTAAAAGTCCTAGACTGAAGACTCCGCTGAACGGAATGGGGATTGTGCCACGGGACAACATGCCATCAACACTCTTAATGGGGAAGGAAAAAAAAAATCAAATAAAAATCAAGTTTAAGTACCAGTTTCCACCATGTTTCACTCATTACATTTCTGCTGGCATCTAGGTGCTCAAAAATGAACTACAGGGACACCACATATTCCTAAAAATTCAGTTATACATAAAAAAGTAAAAGGCTATTTCCAACTTGCCCATCAAATCAGTAGGAACAGAGAGAAGAGAAACACTCGACCCTGAAGAAGCTAACAGGCAGCTCTGAATTTACCAGATATGAAATTTCATTCTTTCACCTGAAACAAAAACATAGCAAGGGACCAGTTCAGGAACAGGGCACGATCTGTTAACAGCAATTTTTCCATCAGCTTTTCTGCACTAGCAGCAAATTTGCCTTCTCTGTGGGTTTAACGTGGAGCATCTGTAGTGCCCTCGAACTCGCAAGTGTTTCTCTCCGCTCCCCAGCCCGATACGTGCGATTACCTGAACAGCAAGCAGAATTAACCACGCAGGATTTTCTTCGTGTGATGTGGAAGGTGACACTGGGAAAAGAGGAGACAAAGAAATGAACTTGCTTGTCACACCCAGCCAACAGTGAAAAGACAGGGGAGGATTCTGCCGGAAGGGCTCTGCACCCCAGGAGCTCCCACTGACCGGTTTCTCTCCCCTTTGCCCGGTACCGAGGGGACGACGACACCTCGCCCACGCCCCCTCGCAGGGGGGGCTGCCCCAGGAGAGCCGGGAGACCCCCACCTCGCTTCTGCCCGCAGGAATGGACCGGGAGAGACCCTCCACGCAGAGAGGGGATTGCATCCCTGACGGAAGAGGCCGGGCTCCCCGCTGGCAGAAGGACAACTCACCTCCCTGCTGCTCGGAGCGGCTTGCTGCGGACAGCCCTCCCTGTGCCTGGCTGCTCTTTGGCCGTGCTGGGAGCACAGTCTGGCCGACGGACGCTCCAGCGAAAATACGCTCCAGCTAATCACACCTCCTGCTCGTTACAGCCGCAGGTACTTTTGCCTCTGGCTAATGCACGCTCGAGACAGCGGACACCCCGCCTCGTTCCAGCTCCCACTTGCTACAGTTCTGGCTCACTGAAACCCCAACTCCGCACTGAAGCTCCGGCTGATTTCAGCTGCTTCTCTTTACAAGCTCCAGCTATGTGCAACTGTCTGGGCTTTCCATAAGGTTGTACATCAACTGCTGTCAAAACTGGAGCATTAGGATTAAACATCAGAGTTACACGCCGAATAAATATTCGTTAGTTTGCGTGACTAATTACTTAACAACTATTCTGAGCAGCATAGAAAGAAGAGCTGGACTCAAAGATGGCACGTGGGGTCTGAAAAGCACCTTTCCCCCCACAGACCATCACAGATGTTGAGTTCGGCCTGCTGCATGCTGGCTTCCCAAACTTCGGTGTCTGACACAACCAGACCCCCACCCCACCCCCTGCTTTCCCCCACAGCCCCCAACACTCTCCCACCCGCCTGCAAAACCAGCCAAGCCAGCTTCCGCTTTTGGCCCCCACAACAGCTGACTCAGGGCCCATTTGGGAGCCAAAAAACCCGGCTGCTGAGCCTGTTCTCAAGGCCCAAACACGCAGGGCCGGACCTCTGGTTTTGGGCCCAAAGCCACACAGCTCGGTCTGTTTCCGAGCCCCAAAATCAGCCATGCGAGCCCGTTTTCAAGCCCCAGGAACAGAAGCCTTGTTCTCCATTTCTGATCCTGCAGTGCCCACGGGCAACGCCGAGCATAGCCACCCCACAGACCTGCACCCCCAGGGCCCCACATGCAGTTTTGGGGAGTGCTCGGGACCTGTGGAGGGCCCGGCCCAATGACTCTGCGGGGCAGCCCCAGCACAGGCAGGGCGTCACTTCTCGATTGCCGTTTCTTGCTTTATTTCCCCGCCATCACCGGCACGGCCAGGCCCCCACCCCAAACCCCCCAGCCGAAGCACCCCCACGGGTAGCCGTGCCCAGCCACCTGGAAAACAATTAAATCAAAGAGGGAACAAGACAGAGAACGTGGGGAAAGGCAAGGAGAAGGACACAGAAACAGAGAGAGCACAGGAGGGATAGGGAGCAGGACAGAGAGATGGAGCAAGAAAGGAAAAAAGGACGGGAGGCAGAACCAAGGGAAAGAGAGACAAGGACGGGGAGCAGGACAAAGGGACAGAAGAGAAAAAAAAATAGCGAGGGGCTGCAGGACAGAGATGAAGGGATTAAATAGACACAAGGAGCACGACAGAAGGACAGAGAGAGAAAAAAGGGACAAAGAGCAGGCCAGCATCGGAGGGGAAAAAACCAACTGCGATGGGCAGTAGGGGAGAGATACGGAAAAAGAAAAAAATACTGAGGAACAGAAAAAAGAAAGAAGCGACAGCTAGCTGGACAGGCGGACACAGTTAGAAAGGGCGGGAGAGGGAATGGGGCAGAGAAAGACAGACAGAAAAGGTCTTGTGAAAGAAAGCAAGGCAGAGGAACAGCAAGGCGGGGCGGGGGGGAAGGGACAGGGGTCTGGACAGAGATGGAGAAATAAGCAGCAGGGACAGAGGAGACAGAAAGAGGGACAGGGAACATGGCAGAGAAGGAAAAAATCAGGACAGCGGCAGGACGGAGATAAAAAACTGGGACGGTCCTCAGGACAGAGAGGAATATGAATACGAGCAGGGAGTGGGACAAACGGATACAGCGAGAAACAACAGGACAGGAAGCAAGACAGTGTGACAGACAAGAACAATGACAACGAGAGAGAGAGAGAAAGACAGAGACCGTGAGAAGCACAGGGGGTTGGGGAATTTAGAAAGAGAGGTACCAGGAGCCCTGCAGAGAGAGGGAGGGTGAATGAAAAAGGGGCAAGAAGCAGCACAAAGGGTCAGAGAGAGTAAGAGATGAACAGGAAGGAGGACGGGGACAGTGAGATCCAGAATGACAAAAATAAACAGCAACAGTGAGCAAGACAAAGGGATAGAGAAAGAGAAAGTAGGAAGAAGAGAGATAGGAAGGCAGGGACACAGAGCAGCACATATAGGCGCAGAGAGAAAAAGAATGCCAGGGAACAGTCCAGAGAAATTGGAGGGGGGAAAGAGGCACATGCAGATCAGGACAAGGAGATGGAAAAGGAAAAACAGCAACTGGCTGCAGGACAAAGATGGGGGGCAGTGGGGAGGAAGCAGGAGAGGGAGCAGGACAAGAATGCAGAGAGAAAAAGAAAAGGGCGCAGTCAAACAAGAGAGAGAAAGGGGGAGAGAAAGAGGGAGCAGGACAAGAAAATAGACAGAAGTACAGGGAAGCAAAAAAAAAAAAAAAAAATCCAACAAAAAACCCCCAAACCACCAAAACCCAAACATCACAGAAGCATGGGAAAGAGAAGGGGCCAGGAGAGGGAGAGGGAGGGACCAGGAGGCACAAGAGGAGTGACAGGGCCCCGAGGGCCCAGGACTCACCACAGCTCTCACTCTTGGAGCTGCCAGGAGACCTTGCCAGCTCAGACACTTCTTTCTCCTTCTCTCCTCCCTTCCTCTTCCATAACTCCAGTCGCTTGGCTGTCCTCCACATAACGGAACACGCGAGCATCTCGCAGCTCTTACGAGATGAGGCCTCCTAGACACGGAGCCTCGCTCGCTCACTACGTGGCCGTACCGCACTGCTGATCATGCATACAGACCCTGGCGGTCTGACCTGCTGTGGACTACAAGGTGGGATCCTTCCACACCGAGAGAGGCAGGGTCTCTCTTGCTAGCAGCGGGAGGCAGCTGCCAGCCGGATAGCGTTCCATTTCTTCTTCTTTACCTTTCTGTGGCCTCTCCAGCTTCAGCAGCTCCCGTCCACAGCCAGTAAGCGCTCCGCCTGTCCCTCTGTGCTCCCACGCCGCGAGGAGAGGGAGGCCAGGCAGAGACAGCCCACGCAAGCCTGAGGCCGCTGCAGTCAACGGCATCCCCGGGGACGAACGGACAACCGCCCTCACAGCGTGGCCTCTGGGAGAGGGAAAGAGGCAGCAGTGACCGTTATTACCGCAGCTCGACCCTGGCCGGAGCCCCTCCTTCCGCAGGGGTGTCCGCAGACGCCGCTCGTTCCCCGCGCCGCTGCTAACGGCACCCACGTTCAGGGAGACTCGAGAACATCAGAGGGCCAGCTTGCTGCCCTCACCACAGGGCTCGGGGGCTGCCTGCGGCCACAGCACAGGCTTCAGGGGAGGGGCTGGAGCTGGGGGCAGCCGCACGGGCCAAGCGGGGCCGGGGGAAGGCGCCGGGGGAGCTCCGGCGACTCGGGGAGGCGCCCGCTGGCCGCGCCTGGGGGGTGCCCGCCTCCGTCCCCTCTTCCCTTCTATCGGCTCTCGGGGAACTGCCCGGCGCTGCCCTGGCCCGGCTCGCCTCCGGCGGACCGGGAGCCTGCCGCGGCGGCCGCTTCGCAGCTTCCCGTCCCGCCAGCCCCGGGCGGCCAGCGGGCAGGAGGCACCCCCCGCCCCCGCCGGAGGGGATCGCTCGCCTCACCCGCCGTCCTGACGCTCGCCCGCTGCCGCCGAGACCCGCGCCCTGCACGCCGCCACGCTGCTCCCGGGGACTGCGCATGCGCCGGCCGCCGACGGCGCGCCGGAGGGGCCAGAGCCGACGCGCGAACGCCGGGCTGCAGTACCGCACTTTGGCCGCCAGGTGGCAGCAGCAGTGGACGGCGAGAGGCGCGTGCCCGGGGTGGCGGCGGCGCTGCAGTTCCGCGCTTTGCGCGCCGAGCGCCCGCCGACACCACGCGCGTGGGGCGGCAGCGGCGTTTCCTCACCGGAAGGAAGCAACGAGCGCGGCAGCACCAGCCCGCAGGATCGCACTGCCGTTACCGTTGGACGGCAGCGTGGAGAGTGGGACCGTCACCGCGCATGCGCGGCTCCGAGCGGCAGTACCGACTTTGGCCAACGGGAGGCAGTATCCCCGTAACGATCCTCTTCCGAGCATCAGCTGGATGAGAGGTGACTGACAGCTCAGCCCAGTAGAGACCAGCCAAAGGCAGCAACTACTTACTGGGAGCACAGGGCTTACGTTGCCCTGCCCTTTCCCCACTCGCAGCCCAGGCAGTCATCTTCATTGCCTCCGTTCCAAAAAGCACCCGAGTGGCTGGAGCGTTTACAGCAGTCAAGTGCAAAGAACAGACAACTCGGGTGGTCGCTTCTGTCCCTGCCCCCCCACCCCATTATCTAGAGAGGAGAAGCAGCACAGGGAACCTGCAAATGGGGGGGGCGGGGTGTCCCCTGGACCAAGCTGCAGGGTCTGCTGTATCTGTCTGCATGTGGCATCAGGGTTGTGGGAGTGACAGCAGCCAGTCAACAGATGCTGGCGAGTGATTTAAAAAAAAAAAAAAACGCCTGGTTCAGGTGACAGCCTGAAGGCAGGCCACAAGAGACCCAAAGCTGCTTTGTGCCAGAGGGGCAGCTCTGTCCAGCAGGAAACGGCGCATCCCAGCGCACCAGATGCGAGCGTCCAACCTGCAAGTGAGCAATACCCTGGTGATCCTGGGGCTCAGCTGGGGTGGGCACAACTTTCCTCACGTCTGTGCTGTCATCAGAACTCTGCTCTCCTAATCCTGCACGCACGCAAGGCTTCTTGTGCAGGGCTTGTCAATTGGAAGTGAAGCAGGGAAAGAAAAGAGGCATGTTGGTATATTAGATGTCCTTATCAGATGGCCATAGGGACCTGGATGGCAAATAAGTACCACGCAGCCACTTGCTCATTCCCCTCCCCTGTAGTGGGATGGGAGAGAGAATCAAGAAAAAAAAAGTAAAACTCATGTGTTGTGATAGAGACAGTTTAATAGGACAGAAAAGGAAGGGGAAAATAATAAATAATAATAATAGAATATACAAAACAAGTGATGCACAATACAACTGCTCACCACCTGCTGACCAGTGCCCAGCCAATTCCTGAGCTGCACTGTCCCCTGGCCAACTTCCCTGGTTTATATACTGGGCATGACATCATATGGTATGGAATAGCCCTTTGGCTCTTTTGGGTCAGCTCTCCTTGCTGTGTCCCCTCCCAGCTTCTTGTGCACCCCTAGCCTCCGCTGGCAGGGCAGTATGAGAAGATGAAAAGTCCTTGACTTAGTATAAACACTGCTTAGCAACCACTAAAAACATCAGTGTGTTATCAATATCATTCTCATCCTAAATCCAAACTACAGCACTATACCAGCTACTAGGAAGAAAATTAACTTTATTCCAGCCGAAACCAGGACAGCATCCACCCATTATTCTATACCATCTACATCATGTCCAGGTCCCACACTTCCTGATGCATTTTCAATTAATCACCACCACTTTTCCTATCTTTTGATACCTATACACACAGATTTCATTCCCTTAGTCTATGGGCCTTTAAAATGTCTGTTTAAATGTCCCTTTTAAATGTCCATTGAGTTCATTTAGTCCATGACTTTGGGCTTCATCTGTCATACCAGTCTTTCTGGGCAGGAGGGATGGTGTGAAGTCTGCTCAACTGGTAGAGCAGGATTGGGCTTCAGTGCAGTGTGACGAGCAGGTGACATTGGACACAGCAGGATGATGGTGTGTAGTGTTGGACTGTTGCATGCTGAAGGCAGTTCTGGTCCCATCACTACTGCGCTTCATTCAGTTTTATCAAAGTTCATTCTTCATTTGTTTGCCTTTGCCTGAGGTGGGAGTGACCCAGACTGTTTTCCCCAGCATATTTTTTATGTGCACTACAGGGACTTTATCCCCTTCTACAGTACGTAAAAGTTCTGTTTGGGCGGGGCCAGCCCAATTGGCAGATCGCCTAGTGTTGACTAACCAGGGGGCCTTTGCTAAATGTGTATCCCAGTGTTTGAAGGTTCCACTCCGCCATTGCTCTCAATGTAGTCTTATTTAACAGTCCATTGTACCATTCGACTGTCCTGGAGGCTGGTGCATGATAGGAGATGTGATATACCCACTCAATGCCATGCTCTTTAGCCCAGGTGTCTATGAGGTTGTTTTGGAAATGAGTCCTGCTCTCTGACTCAATTCTTTCTGGGGTGCCATGTCACCATAAAAATTGCTTTTCAAGGCCCAAGATAGTGTTCCAGGCAGTGGTGTGGGGCACAGGATATGTTTCCAGACAGCCGGTGGTTGCTTCCACCATTGTAAGCACATGGCACTTGGCTTGGCAGGTTTGTGGGAGTGTGATACGGTCAATCTGCCAGGCCTCCCCATATTCAGATTTCAGCCAGCACCCTCCATACCACAGGGGCTTTAACCACTTGGCTTGCTTAATTGCAGCACGTGTTTCAAATTCGTGGATAACCTGCACAATGGTGTCCATGGAGAAGTCCACCCCTCAGTCAGGAGCCCATCTACATGTGGCATCTCTTCCTTGATGGCCTGAGGTTTCATGGGAAAAGGGAATTGGTTCCTTCTCTATTTTTGAAAAGCATTATTGGTTGCAATGGTATATAATTATTGCACTAAACCAACCTTGTCACATATACAATTAAAGCAGAAATAGCGCTTGTGTCATTACTGGGGTGGAGATGAGAGACTTCTGATGGCAGCTTTATGGCCAGCACATTCCACCCCTCTACAGTGGAAAGTTTTCAGATTCTCCTCTAACCAGTGTTCATCTGTAAACACTACCTTAGACTGGATTCAGCTCAAAACCTAAACTGTCTGGATGCAACTACTTTCCCTACATTTCAAGGAAATGTTTTGTGAGTTTCTCACTTGGGACATAATGGATAATTACAAGTGGGACCCTAGTGCTGCCTATTATTAAGTCCCTGTTCTGTTTGTCACGTTGCCAAATCTTAACCATTTAGGCTGAAATTTTCCACAGTGACTGTCTGCTTCAGACTGAATTTTATTTCCAAGAGGGAGAGAAGAAGAAAATAAGTTGTTATGTCCAAGTTAAATACATTGCTCTGTGAGCAGTTAAACCACTGAACTTTTTGTGATGGGTTTGCACCTCAAATGCATTCTCTGACCTCTTGTAAGCATTGAATGAATGCTGAGCCTTTTTCTCTTATCTGCATTGAGAAGGTCTCTCTCCTGTACAGGTGTTTTTATGAAACTTGTAGAAGCTTGATACACTTGGGGCTTCTACCCTCTTGTGGAATTTGGTTAAACAAATAAAGACATACAGAAGATATATCTGAGCGGAGGACTGCCTGATATGCACTTGAGTCCACATGTTCTTTCCTTTATGAAAGGTTAAAAATCTAGGTGGAAAGCATTTTTAAAAAATCCTGCCACCCACCCCCACTCCAAGCAAAGTGGGAGGGATGCTTTACTTCCCAGTCATGCACAGAATAGGAGCCTGAAATTGGATAAGCAACCCACAGGACAACTGTGGGTGGGGAAGAGTAGCTTCACTGAGAGTGGAGTGGGGCCTTTTTGAACAAAGAGTGAAGTCAAAGAATCAGCACAGGAAGGCCTAAGGGAGCTAAAGAAAATAGTCAAAGAATAGGGAAGGAGACAGTTGGGACAGATGCAATTAAGGACAGCATCCTAAAGTGCATTCACAAGAAGACTGATTAAGGTTACATAATCTTAATGTCTAGCACATCCCATTTTTTTAAGTCCTTGACATTGTAACTTTAAACTTCTCTTAATGTAGTATTTTTGGGATGTATTTTAATTTATATACCTGAAAATAGGCCATCTTAGTCTCTTGGGCCTTGTAATACTGAGCTGACCCCAAAAGCTTTAAAATTCTGGGTGCAAAATCCAGGCTCTGTCATGAAGAAGGTGCACATGGCACAACGTCGAACCTGGCAAGCTCTAGCTTTGTGGTGGAAACCAAATTCAAAGTCTGGGCAATTCCCAGTAACACTTGAATGTTGAACTGGAGGTGGCTTATATTTACCAGTTTCTAAACAAAAAGGGCTGTTTATTCACTTTATATTTTACCAGTTGTTACCAAAATTCCTTAGAAGTAATCACAAGAACTGAGAAAATAACAATCCTTCTTTCTAATACCATCAGTGAATGCTTTAATCACTGACTTACATGATTATCCTCTTTCTGAGTATCTCTAGCCTAATAAATTTTGAATTCCTAATTTTACATTGAAGACTCTTAGCCTTCTCCACTTTCCTTTTCCTCCCTTTCTTCCTCTACCCCCAGAAAAGTCTAGTCTAGCATGTAACCTTATTTTATACTTAAGGCAAATTTCTAAGAAATGTTTATCAGAGCCTTTCAAGTGTTGTCATATTATGTGGGAAAAGGTGGATGCTATTATAATTGCTGATTTTATAGGAAAATAGCCACAACCTATCTGTATTGTGAATGGCCTGATCTTGTCAGTGTGTTTTAAATGACCCCATTAGGAATAGGTGTTTGAATAACCAATAGCTGAGTGCTAGTTTGGGATCTAATGGCACTTGCGTGGGACTGAGGCACTGTTCTGCCCAGTGAGCTGTTGTGCCAAGCATGTTCACAGATGAAGAGCTTCAAAATCAAAAACCAAGTGGAAGAGATTTTGGGGTTCTACCGCTGTACTTCAATGTAAACAAATTCTTTTTTGGATCTGGCCCCAGCGGGCATAAATCAAGACTGTCCAGTCATCTTCTGTTAGTGTGGTGAACATGGTGCGTTTCTAGTTTTCTTAGAGCTGACTTCTGTACGACTGATTCACAGTTAATGGTTACCCTCATTACAGAGAGTCCTCAGAGACTCCTGTAGAGGTCCCTATGGCTCTCTCTTGTCACATCAGGGCTAGCTATGAGATCAGATCAGGTTGTTCAGGGCTTTACCCAGTTAGGTATTGGAAAACTTTCAAAGATGCACAAGAGACTGCACAACCTCCCTGGCAGCCTGTCCCACTGCCTGCCTGTTGTACTGGTGAAAATTTTCTCCTTATATCTAGCAAGAACCTCTCTTATTTCAGTTTATTCCTGTTTTCTGTCATCCCCCTGCCATGCATGGCTGTGAAGGGCCCGACTACCTCCTCCCAGTCCCCTCCCTGTAGTCACCTGGCTGTCTGTGAGGTGCCTCTGAAACCATCTCTGTACCAGGTTGGACAAGTCCCACTGCTCCAGCCTCCCCTCATGGAGCAACACTCCAGCCTTCATCATCCTGATGGCCTCTGCTAAGCTTGCTCCAGTTTGCTGATGTCTTTGCTGAACTGGGGCCACAAAAGTGTATGCAGTGCTCTAGATGGTCTGTCAAGTGTCAGGGAGGGGGGCCCACCACTTCCCTTTAGCTAGTTTACTTGCCAAACTGAAATCCTATGAAAAGCCAAGAATAAGATTTCTGTTATTAAGAGAGGAAGAATCTACATACTGTTTTATTCCTTTCTTTGTTTTTTTCTGAACTGTTTCCATCCCCTACTCAGCCCTTTGTTTCAGTGAGTCTCCCATTATCATTGCCCATAACAATGTGATCATTGCTAACAGTAAACTAAAATAACTTGATGACAAGGACAACATAGTAGAGATTCTGTGGCTCTGTATTTGGGTACTAATGAGTGGATGAAGTGATATTTAACTACTTGTTAGATTGATGTAGATTATAAAGTTTCAGCCTTTCATCATCTTTACAATAAAATTGCCACAAAAAGATGGATGAAAAGTAGTGAATAATACTGCATTAATATATGTTTGTATGCTCTTTGAAATGGTCTTAATCAGGGCAAGCACTTAAATAGATGACTGTGTATCCACAAGGGTCTTCCTTTTGAAAGTTTTGATTATAACAAGAAATAAAACTAGTGGGATAAAAATATACCAAATCATTATAAACGCCAGCTTATGATTAACCTGTTGCAGGGTAAACCTATGTATCCTCATCATGAAATCAGGAGTTGCCATTCTGCAGAGGCAGTTAGGAAGTTTTGCTACAGGAATATCTTTTCCTCCCTGATGACAACGCTCTTATTGTAGCTGTTCAAATTGCATTCTTGCTGTACTCTGAAATCTTTCCTAACTCTTGGAGATAAAAAGTATTTTCCCTTCCATTCTTCATATTTAACCATCCTTCCCAGCTAAATGATGTAGCCTTTTTTAATGTTTCCTTTTAGGACATGCACAATCTCTACTCTTCTTACCTAGCATTTACTTGTTTTCTTGTTGGTTATTTTTGCCTGAATTAATGTTATAAACTGTCTGTAGAGCTTGGAATACATCACTGATTCACCTCTCCTGATACCACTTTTTGTATTTATTTATAATCTAAATACATCTTCATATTGTATTGTAAATGTATATGAGGTGGGCTTTTTCATTGTTCCACAGAAGATAACAAACTTAACTCTTTCCACAACATGTTACAACTAACTGGGCCTTCTTTCTGAGATGCATTATTTTGTTCTTGTTTATAATGCATTTTACTTGCAATCATGTTACCTAATTACCTTATTTTGCTGGCATTCCCCACAATACTTTCTAGTACTGAATAGAGGTAACATTGTCAACGTATTTTCCTAAACTCATTTACTTTCATTATAAAAGATATTGGAGACAATCTGATGGAATACTGATTAGAAGTTAACATATTAACTTTTCTCTGTAGAAACTAGCCTTTTCTTTTATTCATTCCTTTATGTCTTTTAAGTAGTTTTTGATTTCTGAGGGGTCATCATCTCATTCCACAGTGGCTCTGAATCAATGCAAAGGAATTTCAGAAAAAATATCTGCAAAAACTCTTCAGTCACAGCAAAGAGATGACTACTTTGTTAATTCCTCCCTCCATGTGAGAAGTTAATCACACTGAAGTTTTAAGATGTGATCTTCTCTTGCTCTGATATAATTCAAAGTAAGAAATATTCAAATACAGGCACTCTGGCTACCCTCAGCCGATTCTATTAGATTTAAGATTTCATGCAAAGCTATGTTCAAACATATGCATTCCTTGACCTTGAGTGGCCTTGAAACTGTTTATTAACTTATATTAGGAAAACCTGTGAATGAACTAGCCTCAAATTACTCAAAGCTTAGGAGTACAGGGATGTTGTAATTCTGTACCTACCTTGCACCTATCTCTGAAACCATTTTTGTCCAGGCCAGAGGACTGTTTGATTTTGTTTATAATTTTTTCACTTACCCTTTCCAGTGAGGCTTCTGGCTGTTTTTCTGTCTCCCCAGTTGCAATACCATCCTTAAACAGATCTACTCAGAAGTTATTTCTACATTATCAATTTTAGAATAAACAAACAGCATGAATTAAGAAAGCTAGTGAAATGCTGACTCTTTCTCACAGCATGCACTTTTGAGAAGAGCATCTGGCATAAAATCTTATTTCCAAAACTGTAGAATAGCGTAAAATATTGAATGTAGAGAAAATCACAGTGAATTGCTTAGTAGAAAGAAAGTCTGAGGTGGTGGTAGTTAGTAAGAAATTAAAGGAGAAAATCATAACGTACACAATGGCGAACTACATGTTAAAGCTTCTGAGTGAGATTAATGATGTAGAGCACTGTTTGAATTCAGAAGCAATGACATGATGCAAAGGAAGCTTTATACTGCGGGAAGATGTTCTAGCCTTTAAAATATTCTTGCCAAAAGGCTGAGGTGAAAAACACAAATTGTCTTTATAAAAGCAATCTTTATGTGCCAGTAAGTGGAAGTAGATATTTAGCAAGCCTTTTTTCTTCTTCCCTGCAATGCAGCTGGTAACGTCAAAGGAGTAACAATGAGGAAGTTTACAGGAGACCTTCTCCAAACTCTTCCAGAATCTGAGGGTTTTTGCCATGAACTTTGAATGTGCTGTTTTTATATGTAAATCAAAGGCTTTCAAACCAGAAATTAGAATAAAGAAAGCCCATCTCCTCATACATTAGAGATTCACATTTTGTTTTATCCAGTGAGTTTTGAGACCTATTTCATAAAATGGAATATTTCCTAAAAGAAAGATATATCATGCTTATGTCCAGCTGGCAGTATTATTCTGAGAGGCAGAAAATGTGAGTTTAACTCTCCTTTGGGAAAGGGAGCAAGCAGATTTATGTATGCAGCTAACTGGATAAGCACTCTAGCTGTTTGACTATGGGAACAGGCTTCCTAGAGGGGTGGTCGATGCCCTATGCCTTTCAGTGTTTAAGAGGCATTTGGACATTGCCCTTAATAATATGCTTTAACTTTTGGTCAAGCAGTTGGACTAGATGTTCGCTGTAGGTCCCTTCCAACCGGAACTAGTCTATTGTTTTCTATTCTATTCAGATGGTAGATACTCACAAAGCATCCTGCCATATATAATCTCTCATTTTGGAAAGTGAAAAGACATTTAGCACAGAAATAATTTCACTTAAATTTATATGTAATAGCACATATCAGAGCTGGCCACCTAAGGCTCCTTCAGGAACCAGTAGAAAAAAACAGATGAATCACATGAAGTAGACAAACATCTTGAAGTAGACATACAAATCATGTCAGATGAAATATTCCCTGTAAATATCTATTAACAGTGGAAAGAATTTCAGATTTCTAGGTCAGATGTAGATGTTTACCTTGTAGACATCTATAGTTAGGAAAGACAAACCCCATCCCTAGTTCTGGTGTTTTACAGAAATTTAGGCCTGATCTAGTCACTCAATTGCTTGACTCTTCCAGGGTTGCCAGAAGCAGAATTTCAGACAATGTGGTCTGCCTCGAAATCTAAAAGATTGGTTTAGATTAGGTTGGATTAGATTGATTACTTTCCTGGAGCATAAATTTTCACTGAAGTAAACCAGCATCTTTTCACATCTGGCAGGAAACATTTCAGCAGATGCTACTGTTCAGGTGTCACCTCATTTGGACTTTTTACATACAGAGAGCTGAAAGTAAGATGTCCATCAGAAAAGGTGAAAATGCACTGGTAAGAGGAATAGACTAAGAACCTTGATCCAAAATGCAGTGAAACCCATTAAAGTCCTCCTGCTTGACCTCATTTAGTTCTGGGACTGTTCCCAGATGACCTGACCGCTTTACTTCTGCTTCTACATTTGCTGACTTTCAGAGACTATATTTTGTACTTTTCCTTCTAATGTTAATTCAGGTAGAAAACCAGCTCTTTTAGATGCATCTTATTTCTTCCTTTTTGGTAGAATAGTGTTTGATGTAAATTGAATATTCTATTTGAAGTATACAACAAAAAAAATCTGTGACCTTATAATTAAAGAAGTTCAGCATAAATAAGGCATTATACAAGACTTCCTAGAGTGTGAACAGGAAATGTGGGGTTTTTTTTCTATTAGACCACCCTTTAACAGGTTTTGTTCTGCAGAATCTCAAGAGCTTGCAAGTAATTCAGTAACTTAATCCTTGAGGCCTCTGAAATATTTAAATTGGCCCACTTATTTTTTCAGCATCAGCAAAAGATTGCTGCTTTTTTGCTTGTACAATTAAAATTTACCAGTCAAACTGTGTGTCAATCTAGTTCCAACATAATTTCATAGTAAATCAAAGTCATCACGAAAAGCAATTCCAACTCTGACTGTGCTCTCATGCTGCCATGCTTCATTAGTTACAGTGCCAATATTCAGAGAAAATGTGTATGCAGCACAGATATGGGGAGGAACAGAACTTAGATTTAGGCTGCAAAGTTCAGAATCACTTGAAACTTCACATTTAGCATAATTAATTTCAGAAATGGGGCAAACCACGCCCTTGCAAGTTGTCATAGCTCAGCATTTGACTCTCAGTCACATCCTGTACTATAAGGAGTTGGCCCCATCCATTTTGGTATTACATATTTCAAATTGTTGGTAAGGGAAAGAAGATCAAAGTATGTAAACATTTCATTGAAGATACAAAAAATTCCTAGCAGGACTTTGCAATAACTTAATACATCTTGGCAAATTTCCCACTGTCACTAATTTACATTTCCTAAAATTCTGTAGCTGCTTTTCTGGTGTACTCCGAACAGTAAATAACTGAAACCTCTGATAATCCAGAGTACTCTGTGTAGTAATTATTTTTTTCTCTTTATCCTGACTTTGCTATTTCAGGAACATATTTCATTTCTGTGTTTTACATCCTCACAAACCATTCGTGCTTTTATGTTCATCTCCATTCTTCAGAAACCTAAATCAGAATCCAAAAGTTTTCAGTGTTGCTCAGCCAAGACATGTGCACACCAGCATAGCAGTTAAGGCCCTCACACTGCATTGGAAAAGCAAAGTCAGGTAGTCTCTCACTTGTGGACCTCAATAGGCATTACTGTCAATTTTATTTAAGAGTAAATTAATTCTACAAAAGCTTCTTGCTTTTATTGGAAAACACTGACCAGGAAAAGGTTTTATTGAAAAACGCCGGACTACCTTGAACTTTTCTTCTAAGTTTTTTGTCTTGAATACTATTTGAGTCTAGTAAATCTTTCATATTTCATGTGGTATCCTGACTTAGTTTGTGTTGCATATACAGGGTTACACACGCTCTTGCAGAAGACTCTTTATGACAATTTCAGCAGACATGGTAAGTTATTATCAATAACCTCAGCTAAATGCCAGATATTTTTAAAACTATTTGCTCCTTGTTCTCGGTTCAGGCAGCTTCTGGAAGATCTTTCCCCACATATCTCAGCCATTGGCATTTAACTCTGATTTAATAGGTAAAGCTATAAAAATCGACTGGGCAGGGGGGGAAGAAAGAAGCTTTTGTCTTGTCTCCTGTTCCCCTTTGAGGTGCTGGAGATTCACCTGCTGCTGAAAAAACTTTCAGCTTGCTTTTCCCTGGTGCTGCGTACCCAATGCAGGGTGCTGGAAAACTGCTACAGTGCTGCAGGGCAGCCAGGAGTATGAGCTACACCCCAGCTAACTCCTATGCTCCAGGCACATTGGACAAATTCTTTTCCTTTCCCTGGTCAGATGCATTAACAATCAGGAGAAGAGCTCTAGAAAAGCTCTAACTCATTTTAATCTTTCTATTTCTTGTAGGGAAATCATATTACAGAAATAAATTGTACCCTTTGGATTAAAAGTATGGAAACATTTTAGCAATTCTTTCCTGACAGGACACCCACAAGTATTTGCCCATCCTGTTCACAAAAAGGAACAAAGAAAAAGTATGTACTATTCTGTATGTTTTTAAGCATAACAGATACTATTATTCTTAGAAACTCACATTGTAAAAGGAGTTGAATGTTTTGTATATGATATCGGAGGTTTCCATGTATACGTCAATCTTGCAGAAAACACTCTCTGCATTTAAAAGAATAATGGTGTGGACAATTTCTTAACTCTTTAGGAAGAGTTAAGACAAAGAAAAAAACTCAAACAACTGATTTTATTTTCCAACCTTCCTTCAATAACCCTTCCCTGGAGGGTTCATCAATAAAGCTAAAACCAGCCTTATTCTGCTATTAGAAAAACATCATAAAATACAAAAGATTTTTGCAAAACCACTGCTAAATGAAGGCAGGGAGACTGGCACTTTACCACCAGCCCCAGCTCTGTAGATCAGCTGTTAAAAGAAACAATCTTCCTTTCCAAGAAAAGGAGAAGGCTCTCCCTAGGTGCCATGAGCTATATGTATTTTACCCATTCTCAAGAGGAGGAGAATTTAGCAATGGAAAAGTAGAGATAAGATTTTTCTCATTCCAGTTAAAGTATTTTCAAAACAAAGTTTCGATCACCATTTCTATGTACCATTTTGATGTAATAAATCTCTAGCCAGAAGAATACTAATGCAGCCAGACCACTGATTATGTTGAACTCCAGAGGAGAAACCATGAGAAATATGAATAAAGGAGGAAGAAGAAAGGTGTGAGATGGGCCTACTGAGATTGTAAAGCTACATTTGTATTTTGAAGCCTGAACAACAGGCACTTTTCTAATTCTATACCATTTGTTTGTAAAGGAAATGAAACTTTATCTTAACCAATGCTAAACACCTCCTAAATGCACAGATGATCAGTCTGGGAACAGATGAGCATTGGTGATCTCTTGCATTTCTCAGCATTGTTGTGTGTTATTTATTAGCCTATAGCTTGTGTATTTATGCTTTGTCAGTTCCTTGAAAAGCTCTGGATAATCTAGGAAGTAGAATATCCTTGAGGTCCATTTGAAAACCTTTTTCCCTATCACCTTTTTTCAGAGGTAAGACAACAGCAAATAAATGAAAGGCACATGAGCATCCATGAAGAAACATTGTCAGAGACGGTAATTCCATGTGGTGAAATCCCCTTTTGAAGGAATTTCCACTAAACTGAAAATTTGTCTCTAGATGAATTGAGTCTAGCTGTGTATTTATTAATACACTATAGAATATGAGTCATTGGCAGTTTCAATTAAGTCAGATGCATAAAGATAAATTCAAATTGACTGAAAGAGACCAAAGTTCCTTGAACAAATAGATATGGATTTTATGTTGCATCTGTTAGCATAAATAGTCTTGTCTCTAACATCAGTGGGCATATCTGAGAAGAGTTCTAATCAAGGAATGACTGTCTCCAGTAAGTATTACAAAGCAAAATTAAGTACTGTTATGGGTTTTTGTGGTGCGGGGTTTTTTTTTGGTAGCGGGTGAGGGGCCACAGGGGTGGCTCCTGTGAGAAGCTGCTCGAAGCTTCCCGGGCTCCAAGGTGGACCCACCTCTGGCCCAGGCCGAGCCCGTCAGTGACAGTGGAAACACCTGTGGGAGAACAGATTTAAGAGGGGAACCTGCAGTGAGTAGGGGATTGGAATGTGAGAGGAACTTCTCTGCGGCTACTGAGGTCAGTGAAGGAGGAGGGGGTGCCCCTGCAGCCTGTGGTGAGGCAGCAGGCTGTCCCCCTGTATTGGCTTTGTGCGGCAAGGTTTTGGTAGTGGGGGGGGGTTACAGGGGTGGCTTCTGTAAGAAGCTGGTGGAAGCTTCCCCTGTGTTCGAGAGAGAGCCAATACCAGCAGGCTCTGAGACGGACCCGCTGCCAGCCAAGGCCAAGCCAATCAGTGATAGTGGTAATGCCTCTGTGATAACATTTTTAAGAAGGAAAAAAAGTTGGGACGGGGAGAAAACAGCCACCGGAGAGAGGAGTGAGAACATGTAAGAGAAACAACCCTGCGGACACCAAGGTCAGTGCAGAAGGAGGGGGAGGAGATGCTCCAGGTGCCGGAGCGAAGATTCCCCTGCAGCCCGTGGTGAAGACCCTGGTGAGGCAGGCTGTCCCCCTGCAGTCCAGGGAGGTCCACGGTGGGGCAGATATCCACCTGCAGCCCGTGGAGGACCCCACGCCAGAGCAGGTGGGTTCCCGAAGGAGGCTGTGACCCCGTGGGAACCCTGCGCTGGAGCAGGTTCCTGGCAGGACCTGCGGATCTGTGGAGAGAGGAGCCCACGGAGCAGGTTTTCTGGCAGGACTTGTGATGCCGTGGGGGACCCACGCTGGAGCAGTGTGCTCCTGAAGGACTCCACACCGTGGAAAGGACCCATGCTGGAGCAGTTCGTGAAGAACTGCAGCCCGTGGGAAGGACCCACGTTGGAGAAGTTCGTGGAGGACTGTCTCCCGTGGGTGGGACCCCACGTTGGAGCAGGGGAAGAGTGTGATGAGCCCTTGCCCTGAGGAGGATGAAGTGGCAGAAAATAACATGTGATGACCGTAAACCCCGTCCCCCTGTGCCACTGGGGGGGCTTGGTAGAGAATCTGGGAATGAAGTTGTGCCTGGGAAGAAGGGAGGGGTGGAGGGAAGGTGTTCTGAGATTTGGTTTTATTTCTCATTTACCTTACTCTGGTTGATTTGTAATAAATTGAGCTAATTTTCCCTAAGCTGAGTCTGTTTTCGCCTGTGATGGTAATTAGTGAATGATCTCTCCTGTCCTTATCTCGACCTGCAAGCTTTTTGTTATATTTTTCTCTCCCCTGTCCAGCTGAGGATGGGGGAGTGATAGAATGGCTTTGGTGGGTACCTGGTGTCCAGCCAGGGTCAACCCATCACACCTGCCAAAGGCATTGGAAACAAAATCAGGCTCTGGATATAGTAAAGAAGCAAACAGGTTTAAAAACCTCTGTGATTCTTAAAATTAACACATATCCAGGGCAGAAAAGATCTAATAAAGGCATGAAAAGAAAAAATGATTATAGGGAAAGCTTAAAATATATGAAAGAGGACATCTAATTTCCTTCCTCACACTGAATTTAGATACTGCTTCTGGATAACAGATATGACTTCAAATTTAGCTTTAAGCAACACATGGAAATTTAGAAGATTCTGAGAAAGTGTGCTGAGTATGACTGCTAGGAAATTGGTAAAAATTCATTTGAATCACCCCTCAAATTTCAAGAAATTCAGCCAGTTATTACAGTGACTTATGGCATAAAACACTATGTTGTGGCTTACTTTTGCACATGTTCCATTTGAATGTTTCTGTCTTTTTTATGTTGATATATGGAATTTTGTTTTGAAAAATAATTTCATGTTAATGGTAATTAAACACAAAACTTTTGCAAAGACAGTCTCTTAAGTAAATCTTTCATGCAGTTCTGGCATATTGTTAACAGAAATGTTTGTGAGACAGATATAAGTGTCTCTGTCAAGCTGGATTGTGAAAGGCAATGCAAGGAGGTACGTTACCACAGAGCTATCAGTGAAGCAAAGCTAAATAGCCTTGTGCAGATCTAAACATGCTGATAAACCAACATCAACAACTTGTTGCTGAATTGCAGGAAAGAAGCCTGTATACAGATGCAAAGTATTTAGCATAACAACTTTCAAAGACCTTAACTGTCAATATATGAGATAAGCTTTATTAAATTATTAGCACGAATGTAATAGAGCAACTTCATCTAAATCTCACATTAACAAAGATAAACACAGACATTGTGATTTATATCTAAGATCAGATTCCTCCAGCTGTTGATATAAATCCTCACATGCACCCTAAAGGCAAGCTACTAGATGAGGTAACATAGCAGAAGCATATTCCCATATTTACTATGATTTAGACAGTGCTTTAAAGCAATCTGATGTAGCACTGTGACTCAAAGAATAAAGTTTATCTATATTTTCTTCTTGAATTACTACAAAGAAATACCTGTTACATTTGTGGTAGTTCTTTTGCTCCAGCTGTTTCCTTCTTACACCTTCCAGATCTTTCATTTTAAGAAGTTTGGGAGGCCTTACCTTTGGGGGAATTATTTTAAAAAAATGCATGTATATCCTTTTCCATGTTTTAGCAATCTTGAAAAGTACATAGCGATTAATCTTAAAAGAAGAGATGTTGATGCACCAAAAGGCAGTGTCTGCAATTCTTCTGTCATACTGCCATAAATTCAAGGCAGCTAATCCTTTTTTACCAAACGAGGTTCTGGTGAGATTATGGGACTAAACATTTGGTTGTGGAGTTGGTGAGAAGCAAGTGGTATGCCAGCTCAGGTGTCAGTCATTGTTTCAGGGACCTCCGAAGTAGCCTGGGTGACTTACAGAGACAGGAGAAGGCTTTTACCTTAGACTCTAGGTTGTTGGTACCTGGAAGATACCACACCTGGCTGTCACTACAAAATGCTTCCAAGCTCTGCAGTGCTTTTTGAAGCTCTGAAGAGACTCATCCTTCCTCCTCCCACATATTTCTTCTCTCATTCTCTGGGTTTTGATTTATGCAGCAGTCCTCACTTTTGCTATTGAGAAAAATTCTCCTCTTGTATTTACCTGAAACACTAATGCATGGAAAAACAAAGTCAGTGACCAGTACTAGGCTTAGTCAACATTAAGAAGTCACGTGGCACAGTAGGAGCAGACATGTAAAATGAAACGATAAGGAAGTCCATATTCCAACATTTACTTCAGACTAGCACTAGTCTGATCTTGGGGACTAAGTGCTCACTACTCTTTGACACGTGTTAGGAGTACATCTTTTGATTTCATTTAAAAAAAATAATTTCCAAAAGGAATCCAGTTTGTGTGCTCTATCTTGGAGCTCTGTGGTGTGAATCAAAGCACAATAAGTGGGTCTAACTGGGAAATTTGCTTCAAAAGCACTTCTTATTTGAACTAAGATGTTAATAAAGATGCATCCTTAGACTTCTTGTTCTGGGTCCAAAATTTCAGACAGAAGGGTTTGAACTTGTCAAACTGGAGTTTCAGGCTTGTAGAAACTATATGGCTTTTCATCCAGATTTGGAACTCAGGGTTTTGAAATCTGAAACTTTTAATTGAATAAAAATCTGTTTTCTAGCTAGCTTTGTCCTGGTCTGCCAGCTATGTGGAATGGGACAATTCATGAGAGAATCCAAACCAGCTACAGCAAGTTGCACTGAAGGCATTTCACATGCTTTTGGGTTTTTTTTTTGAGGTTGTCTCATTGGTTCTGCTCTGAAGTCTTTCATCTTTGTTCAGAATGAAAACCTCCACTGGCACTTAAAATCTTTGGAGGGAGGATGAACAGTAAAGCATTAATTTACACTGTTAATTGGTGTATAAATTAAACCATGTTCTCTTGAGAGCAGCTGCTTTCCCAAGACAGATTTTCATGAGGAAATTTATACTGGAAGTTCTGCCATTCCCTGCAATGCAAGTTTCTATAGCAAAAATGAAGCAAAATTAGTTAGCAAAATGAGATTCAGACAGGAGGAGAAGAGGGGTAGCAGAAGACAGGGATCAGTTTATTACAAGTAACTTAGTTTCTGATAAAAAAAATTGCTATGTCACAGAAACATCAAGTCTGCATCAGAAAGTGTCTTTCCTGATGAGTTAACTATTTGTCAGAGTTGCCTAAATTTGTAGCGGGAGGCTATGCCCTCCTCTACTCCAGTGCTTGCCCCTCGATCCCGGTAGCATGACTTTCTGTGCCAATGCTAGCAAACATTGCAATAAAACCATTCTTACCTCAGCTTGCTCTTCTCCTTGTACCTCAGGGTGGGATTCTTTATCATTACTGTGTACTTTTTCTAAATATGTATTTAGGAAATGTTCTGAAAAAACATATGAGAAATCTTATTGCTACTTCCCACAGATTTTTTTCTGGGCTACTCTCCAGTACTGGTGAACCAAAATCCACCTTGTTTTTCCTCATTGCATTTCCCCAAAACAGAGAGGGGTGTTTCCTCATGGTTCTTTCCATAGCACTTGAAGGCTACAATGCACAAAGGTCACCACCCCAAACTAATGATTTTCCTTCAGCTCCGCCCTAGTGCCTTCTTGCCATAATAGGGAAGCGTCTGGAGAAGCTGGAGTTCCCGTGTCAATGACCATGATCCTCTCTGTGGATCTGCCTATCTGTTGAACTGCCTTGCTCCTTTAAAGGCAGCATCAGTCTGCCAGTAGCTAACTAACACAATGCTGACTCAACCTGGTCAGAGGTCTGATTAGGACACTTCTCCCCAGTAGAAAATACCAACTTAGAGGAAGTGGAGCACCCTGTGGAGATACGCTCCTTTTGATAAAGCATTGGAAAGAGCATAAACAGGTTTTCACTGAAGTCAACCCAATCTTCTGGCCAGCGTCTCAAGGGCTAGGGGAGGTCTTGACAAACAGATTGCTTGAAAGGCTCAAAATTCAGCACCTTTTCAATTTTTCATTCTTAATTTACTTCCTGGACTCTCATGTACACACAAATACTTTTCAAACTTGAAATCTTAAGCGAAGTAGAGTTGCATCTCACAGCCCAGTTCTAACCAGTGGTTGTTTTAAGCTGGATATGTGGTAAGCAGAGGCTAATATCTAGGCATAATTGGTGTGTACCCCTAAGTATAGCTCGTCTCCTTTTGTGAAAAAAAAAGAAAAAAAAAATTCTGAAAAGAATTATTCTCTAGAAACAATCTAATGCTGGAGTTGCCTTACTCCACAGAAATGGTGGAGTTACCCTGTGACCCTAAACATTTGTACAGGAAAGCACACCAGAACTCATACATAATTTGTAGGGGACTCATTTCTAAAATGCAGCAATACTAGTCAGACTACTCAGGGGTTAGGAAGACTGTACCTGCTTGTGGAGGATCCCTGTTGAAAACTTTGCTATGTCCATCAAAGACAGACTACAAAGTATTTCCAAACCTGTAGTTGTCGCACAGCTAGGAATATGAATGGAGCTATGGCAGCATAGATTTCTCATAGTTATTGTTTAGCCAAAGTTTGTTGTTAGTTGTTAGCATCTTCTTATGGGCCTGAGAGCCTTAAGGCTTTTTCAGGCCATCTGTAGCATATCTGAATAACCTGATCAAGGTCAAATTTTTTCCTGGAGTCACAGAATAGTCAGTGATAGGTAATCCCACCCAGGTAGCACGAGGGTCCCCATTCAATAAATAATAGAAATCTGGTCTACCATCTTCTTCCTAGGAGAGCGATGGGAGACAGTTTTGTGGATAGACTTTGCTGAACCATGCAGAGCTTCAGGGCTCTGAATAGCCCTGCCAGGAATTACTGCCACAGTCAATTCCATGGGTGAGAAGATGATGCAGATAGACAGATACTTTGTTCTGTGCCTGTGCATGGCTTAATACAAAACCAGGAGCAGCTGCTGCTTTCATTATCTTGGTACAATTCAATAATCTTCCTATTGAAATTCCAGAAGGTGCAGTTTAGGAAGGGAACATGGCGGTAAATTAAATAGTTTATTTTGTGTGCAAGCTAAGTGTGACATTTGGCTTCCTGACCAAATATCTACATTTACATGCCTACAGTGCAGGTCTCTATATACAAGTTGGGTATATAGGTGTCCATTACAGTCAGTTAAGTCTGGTGAGCTATTTAGATCACTCTAAGTTCATGTGGTCATTTGAATAACTCTCTCAACTTGCTCAGGTTTACTGACTAGATATCTGCTGACTAAAATGGGAGCTTACACAGCTCACTTGGATGAAATTACCTGTAAGTGTAGCATCTTGAATTTAGGTTTTGAATTTAACACTGAATTCCACAAAAGATGTCATCCCCAAATTCAAACACTGGCATTCTTTGTCTCCTTGACATGCAGATGCACTTCATGATCACAGTTCACCCAATTCACATTGCTAAACAATTAATACAATAGATTGTGTAATAGTACATAAAAATGTCCCAAATGCTATTGCAGATAAACTAAGTCTGTGTCTATTATTTGTTCTCCCTTTGAGGATAAACAGAAAAACCCCAAAACTGAGTTCAGACAAAGACTGTGGTCTCAGTCTCACAGATGACCATGAGAAATGAAAGATGAGCCTTCAATGAATTCATGTTAGGATCAGTTTCCAGAGCCTCATCATCTTCTACACAGCCTGTGTAAGACTTTCACATTGAGATGCGCCCACAATACATAAAGTATCTAGTTCACATTGGCACAAACTTTGCAGAAATATTGAGGAAAATATAGCCTGAGACTAAATTCACAGCTAACTTCAGTACTGCAACGCTCAGTGTTCCTGAGGCCTGATTTTCGGTATCATCTGTGATGCCAGATTATACAGGAAGGCTTTCTGTATGAGATCTAGGAAAAAAGTAGCTCCTAAAACGAGCACTTACAGCAATGTGCTGTGAAGGAAGCTATGTAGCAATTAGTTACGTATCTTTAAAACTTCCATTCAAGTAAGGCTATGTACAGCACCTCCTTTGGCTTGCCATCTAACAGTGACTTCCATTTCCATCAAGAACACGTTTCTCCAAATATGTGGTTTCATCAAGTAGACAGTGCAGGTGGAAAGAGCATACAATGACAAATGGCTCCCTTTCCTCTGTGTTGTCCTTCCCCAGTCTCATTTTGGGAGCTTGTCATGTACTCCTTCTATACCATATAGTACAAGAAGACCATATGGCACTTGATCAACATGAGTAAAATCTAGCACAATGGTGGATTTCAACCAGCAAAATCATCAGTCACTCTTTTTCTGAGGCATGGTAATAAAATGTATGCATGACTGTGGTTTTTGGGGTACAGAGGAAGCATTAAGATTGTAAGTTAAGCTCCGAACCATTTTCTCTTTGACTCTTTTCAAAAGCATCAAACTAGGATCTAACACTAATATGACAAGAATGAGCAAGCTTAACAAATTAGCTTGTTGGCCTTCCACAAAGAAGACCTTGCTTACATTGTAAGAATTATAATTTATTTATGGTAAAACCTTGCCTAGATACTTCCTCCACATTTTTTAATATCTGCGTGAAGACAGACTGGATGATTCCACAGGGTATGATTTGCGTTGAAACATATGAAGTGAGCTCCACATAGGAAACAAAGGGAACATTTGGATTTTAAATTGGAACAGATCGTCATGTTAATTTTTGCCCCTGAGTTCCTCTGCATGAGGTTGGTAAGTACGTAGCAAGTCTGCCAGGAAAAAGTAAGCCCCAGATAATTTCTATTCAGTGTACATTCTCTCTGAAGTACTGTATCACTCATGATACTGGATTTGCGATGCTGAACATAATTTGCTAGAAATTGCATAGTTCCTATATTAGTTTGTAATAGTGCCATTTTATCCACAATGATCCACTTTCTTAGATTGATTTGATGTATGCATTTATGGAAGACTGAAACTTCAAGTATTTGTTTTGCCTGAAGGGGGAATCGTCAATTTGTTTGTATTGAGCTACTGTGTCAGTGTGCCTTTATATGAATTTTTTTTTTTTTTAAATCACAGTGTATGTAGTGTGAAAATCTCATGTATGTCTAAGAGAGAAACTAAGAACCAATCTCTGCATCTAATATTTAATCATAATTGGAAATCAAGAATAGACACAAAATCTCCTCCTGCTAAAGGAGTATTTTAAGTGTATTCTTTAAAGGAAGCGAGGTTTATACAACTGTGCTCTTTGACATTGTGTATTTTGAACCTGCTGGCCAGCTTCAAACAGACTTGACAAAAAGTACAGAGATGTCAAACACATTCAGTATTTTAAAGTTTGTTTAAAATGGGCAGCAGGCTGCTGGGTTATTACTAGCCACACAGAGTGAATGGCTCATAATCTTATCCTTTGTTAGATGCTAAAGAATCTGTGTGCAGGAGACATGAGAAATCAAATCTGATTAGTTCAGATGCTGAGAGAAATACCTTTTGAAGTAATCTTTCCAGTCACCCATTTTTATTAATATTGGTATAAAAGACTTATAGTTGAGGATCCTAAACAGAAAGTGATTTTTTCAGGAGGAATTATGAAAAGAAGACGCAAAAGGGAGTGTCTCAGCCACTAAAATTCAGAAGTTATTGAAAATGAAAAAGAAATTTGTGTGAGTATGAGTCAGAGAAGGAAACAAAAGATATTGTATAGTCAGCTAGTCCAAGACTGAAGTTTAAGTAGTTTGAGACCACTCATAAGTATAACCCTGGCAATCTAAGTTCTCATTTTTCTGTCATTGTTACCAGTATTTAAAGGCATAAGTGTTTTTTTCTGTAAGTCAACTCTTGCAGTGAGTTTCATTCAGATGGATGACAGTGCCCATGAAGACTCCCACTGAGGTGTTGTCCTACCTTTCATCTGATTCTTCAAAGGTGTCTCTACTCAAAGTTACTGCATCTGATTCCAACATCGCCATTTATTTGTGTGCAGGCAGTCTGTAAACAGGTGCATGACCAGCCTTAGCGTGTATTCAGTGTGCAAGTTCACACTTGTGGGATTGAAAGAGTTTCTTAAGATGTGAGATCCTGTAAATTCACACCCCTACTAAATGGGAATGTTCCAAAACAGGCAAGCCCTCACAGGCTGTGTAACAATCAATAGAGGTGGATAAAGTTTTTTTCTATGCAATGGGGTTTTTTTTGTGCTGTTTTTTTTTTTTTTTCTCCCTTAAACTGTTACTAGAATTTGCTACCTGAATTGACACTTTACCCAGGCAAATATTGTAGTCAGGATTTTATTTAACTTAGCTCTGTCATTCTTCCCAATGTTTATATATTTTGCTGAGGCACTGAGCTAGTTGCACAATCTGAGCATTCTGTCTCGTAATGGATTGCTGTGATGATTTGACCCAATAGTCCTGTGTATATTTCCATAGCTCATTTCTGTGAACTTCTGATCATGTCAGAAATACTTACCCTATTCATGCTACTCACATAATTAGATGACAAATGGGACAGTGACCCTCGGGCACTAGGTTAAATACTTAAAATAGTAAAAGTTGTTGCCACTTATGGGGGTTCTTTTCTGTTAATTTCATTTTTATCCAAGACGAAACACAGTTATTGCTATGGTTAGCAAGATTATAATTATTTATTTACTAAGTATTAGTAAAAAATGCTATTTCATCTTACAGATTTGAATTGTTTTGATGAAAATGAACATTACAAAATTTCAGAATTTTTCAAATAAAAATTCAGCCATATTCACTTTACTAATGAAATATAAGCCAGTCTTTGTTTTCCATTAAGTTTTAGCTTTAGCAAAGAACTTAGAAGCAGAAGTGTATTGTGTTGAAACAAATACATATTACCTTTTTCTACTGCCTGTGGTCACCAATACATTGTGTGTGAATGGTGTGAATACTTTGTGTGGAAAAATCTCTATGTGTCAAAACACATATGAAGTGAATCTAAATATACATGTAAATTAATCATAGCAAATGCTTTAATTGTATTTTGTAATATGATATTCATGTGTTTATACTCATATTTGTTTCTAAAAATTTTAAGTTTCATTAGGCTTTTCATATTAAACTTTTCATGTACAGGTCTGAAATTGCATTACAAAGGCAGGCAAGTATCATCATTCCTGTTTCACTGAAAATTAATAAAACTCTGCAGAATGGACTCACTTCATATAGTATGGCTAGATAAGATATCTTTAGAGATTTAGAAATGCTCTTTCACAAAAATATTTTCTGTCAAACTATTTCTGACAAGAAATGGGCACAGAGTGAAAATAATTTAATCACAGTCTCATGGGAGATTAATGGTAGAGCTGTGGAGGAAGACACCAGATCAATAATTTGGCCTCATTGTAGTTAAAGGTAATATTGTCATTTTCTTCTGTGGGTAGAGCATCATGCCAGGTCTCCTGATGCCTGCTTCCTAGGACTTCTCACACTGCCTCTCAGAGTTAAGTATTATTGTAGCTGCATGGGTCATTATCAAAAGACAATCTCACTGTACTTTGTGGATTGTGAATCCCCTCTCCTCTCCTCTCCTCTCCTCTCCTCTCCTCTCCTCTCCTCTCCTCTCCTCTCCTCTCCTCTCCTCTTGTCAGATGCATATAATATATTTGTGTTTGGTGAAGAGGTGCAAAAGGACCTCCATACAAAATGAATCAATACTACCTCAAAGCTCATGTTGTCATTTGTTTGTCTGAAACGTACAGGAAAAAATAATAGCTTTCCCTAAATACATAAAAATAGCTTGCTGATTAATACATATCTAAATAAACTGTGGTCCCAAGCAACATTGGCATCCTCCACATTTTGCTATTTATATGTATCTGTCTACTTACTGAAGGGATGTGGGAGGGTGACAGATCTACAGGAAAGCCTTTCATTTACAATTGCCTTATTTAGACAAGGTGGATTAATTTTCTGTACTGCTGAGAAACAGGTTAATGGGTCCTCCTACTTAAATCCAAGAACAAAGTGAGTATTGCAGGCAAATACATTGCAAAGATTAATTCATTTACTTCATGAGGAACCTTTATCTATTTTTTAATTTTCACTGATTGCCAGCTATGTTCAGCTACATACTTTCAGTAGAAATCACACAGATGAGCTACACTAGCAATATGATGGCTTTATCTAGAATGTGATATACTGTGTAAGCACTCTTTCTTCTAGATTGAGCACCACTGGCTGATTTTTTTTCTATTTGAAAATATCAGCCATAGCAGAAATACTTTAGTATTACTTTTATATCTTTATTTTCTTATGTAGTTTGAATGAACGGCTTTTGTATGAAAACCAATCAGTTATGACAAAACTACAATAAACCTATGGCTACAGCTCAGGAAGAATTTCTTCCCTGCAAGAAACTAAGGCACAATCAGTGAAGAAAACCCAGTGAGACTGTTTAGATGACATGTAGGGCTAGGTATTATGATGAATTAGTTGGCAACTTTACCAAAGGAAGTCCTCATTTTTTTTTGAAATGACAGACACTCTAAAGAAAATGCTGGTATTTGAGCAAGTAGGAAATTTTAATATATTCTGTAAGTGCTTTCAGTTGAAAGAAAGACCTAGATCCATAGCTCTCTATCACCTTTCCTCTCACGCTTAGTAACAAGGAAATTGTATATCACTGAATTCCAGGACCAACCGCTCCCTGTCAGACTGAATCCTATCAAACAGAAGTAAACCAATATTTACAATAACTGTTTCTAGTTTTGTTACAGGCATTTAATTAAATATATCAATAATATAGATAATTTGTGTTCTGTTTTCTTAAATGAAAAGGTGACTTTCCTAATGGGGAAATTAGGCACTCCACAGGAGTTAAAAAACTAAAGGTTGAGAGAGGATGAAATGTCAGAATTTCTGCACTGATGTATTGGGTTTGCGCAGCAAGGTTTTGGTAGCAGGACAGCTACAGGGGTGGCTTCTGTGAGAAGCTGCTAGAAGCTTCCCGTGTCCGACAGAGCCAATGCCAGCCGTCTCCAAGTTGGATGCGCCGCTGGCTAAGGCTGAGCCCATCAGCTACGATGGTAGCAACTCTGGGGTAGCATTTAAGAAGGGGAAAAGTTGCTGCACAACAGCAACTGCAGCTGGAGAGAGGAGTGGGAATATGGGAGAGAAACAGCCCTGCAGACTCCCAGGTCAGTGAAGAAGGAGGGGAAGGAGGTGCTCCAGGCACCGGAGCAGAGATTCCCCTGCAGCCTGTGGTGAAGACCATGGTGAGGCAGGCTGTTCCCCTGCAGCCCATGGAGGTTCACGGTGGAGCAGATATCCACCTGCAGCCCGAGGAGGATCCCACGCCAGAGCAGGTGGTGGGTGCCCAAAGGAGGCTGTGGCCCCATGGGAAGCCTGCACTGGAGCAGGCTCCTGGCAGGACCTGTGGCCCTGTGGAGAGAGGACACCATGCTGGAGCAGGTTTGCTGGCAGGACTTCTGCATCAGAAATAGTGTGGCCAGCAGAGGCAGGGAAGTGATTGTTCCCCTGTACTCGGCACCGGTGAGGTCACACCCTGAGTACTGTGTTCAGTTTAGGGCCCCTCACTACAGGAAAGACATTGAGGTGTTGGAGCGTTTCCAGAGAAGGGCAACCAAGTTGGTGAGCGGCCTGGAGCACAAGTCTTATGGAGGAGCGGCTGAGGGAACTGGGGTTGTTTAGTCTCGAGAAAAGGAGGCTGAGGGGAGACCTTATCACTCTCTACAACTGCCTGAAAGGAGGTTGTAGTGCGGTGGGTGCTGGTCTCTTCTGTCAGGTGGCTGGAGATGGGATGAGAGGAAATGGCCTCAAGTTGAGGCAGGGGAGGTTTAGGTTGGACATTAGGAAAAATTTCTTTACTGAAAGGGTTGTCAGGTATTGGAACAGGCTGCCCAGGGAAGTGGTTGAGTCACCATCCCTGGAGGTATTCAAAAAGCACGTAGACAAGGCACTTTAGAACATGGTTTAGTGGGCATGGTTGATGGTTGGACTCAATGATCTTGAAGGTCTTTTCCAACCTAAATGATTCTATGATTCTATGACTTGTCACCCTGCGGGGGACCCACGCTGGAGCAGTCTGTGCCTGAAGGACTGCAGCCTGCAGAAAGGACCCACACTGGAACAGTTCATGAAGAACTGCAGCCTGTGGGAAGGACTCATTTTGGAGAAGTTCATGGAGGACTCTCCCATGGGAGGGACCCCATGCCAGAGCTGGGGATGAGTGAGTCCTCCTCCCCCTGAGGAGGAAGGAGTGGCAGAGACAAGGTGTGAGGAACTGACCCCAACCCCCATTCCCCATCCCTCTGCGCTGCTCGGTGGGAGGAGGTAGAGAAAACTGGGAGTGGAGTTCAGCCTGGGAAGTGTAGCGGGTTGGGGGGAAAGTGTTTTAAGATTTGGGTTTTATTTTCTCATTATTATACTCTGATTTTAATTGGGAATAAAATAAACTAATTTCCCCAAGTCAAGTCTGTTTTGCCCATGATGGTGATCGCTGAGTGATCTGTCTGTCCTTATCTTGACCCACAAGCCTTTTGTTATATTTTCTCTCCCCTGTCCAGTTGAGGAGGGGGAGTGATAGAGTGGCTTTGGTGGGCACCTGGCATCCAGCCAGGGTCAACTCGCCACAACTGAATGAGATTTGATTCTCATTGTGTTAGTGACATTCTTCCATTGTAGAACCGGGATGGAAGTTTGCATCATTGCAAATTGGCTCTCCTCCATGAGACCAGCTAACTCCCCCAGACCAGAACTTGGTGGCTGCACCTTTTCCTGCTGGTGATTATGGAATATTATACAATCTGAATTATTTCAGGAAAATTTATTTTTTTCATGGAAAAAACATGTATTTTGTTGAATTCAGAATTGACTTCTATATGATACTGTGATTAAATGTAGGTAAAATGTGTTTTAATGATAGCTCTTTTACTGCTGAGCTTGCTTTCCTTTCTGAAATGTACAGTTCAGTGCATGTAACTGACAGACCAGGTTTTAATTAAATCAAGTGGTTCAGTCCTGCCTTAGTGATTTTGATGGCTTCTACTCAGTGTGAGATGCTGGCCAAGGGTAATGGTGAACAAGGACCAGAATTGTCACAGGCTTGGTGACAGCCACCTGGCCTATTCCTGAGCACCAGTGATGCTATGTCTCTGCAAAAAGTAGGAGCTTACAACAGAAGGAAAATCAAGGATGTGAGGATGACAGGCTCCTTGACTGATGCATTAGAAGTGTCTCCTATTTCAATGACAGATTTCCCAGCTTGAACTGTCTCATCACCATGAACTTGCCTGATGCCTGGGGCTGCACCTGGCTGCTCCCTGTCCTGCCCTACTCTGTAGCTGAGGCGGTAGGACAGGGCCCTGGCTGCCCAACCCTGCCTAGACAGACCCCATGGTGATCCTCTGCTGCTCCAGGCCCCTAGAGAGCCCCGAGGCCCGGTGGTACCCTGTCGGTGTCCTTCCTAAAAAAGCCTGCTGCATCCACCCATTGCAGCACTGCTGTCATGTGAGTTGTTCCACCACATCTACACTGCCCTGCGAGATCGTAGCTGTGACACGTTTTACAGGGAGGCAAGGAAAGGCCAGAAGCTGCTAGCAGCGATGCTCTGCAGGACGTGAGTCAAGTCACTAAGCAATCTTGTTTTCTATGCAGTCTGCTAATATTTTTACTCTGTTCAGGTGTGGTTGAGCAAATGAACCCAAGCTCTCAGCTTTCATTGTCGGAAAACCTCACTGGGTGTGATCCTTTCCTGTAATGGCTCTGGGGAGGGACGGTAGAATGGAAGTGATAGCATGTTAAGGGACAGCAGCACAGAAGTGAAAGGAAAGCAGGATGGAAGCTGAAGGACCGTGAACTCCTCTTCAGCCTGGCTCCCTTCAGAAAAACAAAGCACATGTCTCCACCCCCAGCAAAGAAGAATTAATAAGAGATTTTAGTTAAATAAAAGAAAAAGAAAAAAAAAAGAGAAGGAAAAAGCAGAAACCAAAGGAAAGTAATTCAGGGGTATTGCAGAAGTGCTTAAAGCATGCTATTGATGTGATAAAATCTTCTCATCATGACCTGCATGCTACTTCACTTGTTCTGACTTGTCCTGTGAATAATAAAATAAGTATCTACTTCTATGAATTTCCAGTTTATATACTAGTTATATACTAATCAAAGTTAAGGAGATTCAAAAAGATTCAAAAATATTCAAAAACCCTCTTAATTTCCTCACTCCCCATACACAGTCACACAGGAAGAATGTTAGGAACCAGAAAACTAGTTCATTGAAGTAAACTGAAATAATCTTTCCTTAAAGGAACGCATTTTAATGAGTTGAATCTGTTGGAAATGTGACTTCTTGCAAATAAGACACAGAACAGTTTTTGAAATTGATTTCCAAATTAGATGTGGTAGCTGCTATGACTTTCACCAGCTACAAAACAGCAGCAAGATGAGAAGTGCTTACAGGCATGAAGCTGACACACTTGTTTTGTGCTGCACAGATTGTTTCAAGGGTTAAGGAAGAAGAAGGGACTTTCATCATCCTGATGGCAGAACATAACCTTTCATATTCCTGTGGTGATGCTTTAATGAAATTTATCAAAGGGACTTTTCACGGGCCTAAAAGCTGCCAAGAACATGACCAGATGAGTAAGAAAATCCAGTGGCCCGGAGAAATGCACGCTTTAATGTGCTAGTGTGTTACTGATTTGTCTTTGTTATGCCGATTACCTTCTTTCACACCCTCTATGCTATTGCCAAATGCCCCCTTCCTCCTCCTTGCCCTGAACTTTTCTTGCTGAACACAACATCACGTGGTGTGGAATATCCCCTTGGCCAATTTGGGTCTGCCATCCCGGCAGTATCCCCTGCCAGCCTCTTGCCACCCCCAGCCTACTTGCTTTTGCGGGCAGCAGGAAGAAACAAAACTTTGGCCCCCGGGGTGGGGAGTAAAACCTACTGAGACATTCTTGAACATGCAAGTAATCTCGTTGAATTGGTGTGTGACTTGACAGAGGGGTGCCTTGCATATCCCAGTGAGCGCTGTTTTGGGGCTTGGCCTCTGCCTACTGAGCCTCTGTTTGGCACCATCACAGGAGCAGAGGAGGGAGGGCCTGTACATCTGAGGACACCATGGCTGAGGCAAGGACCCAACCCAAGCTAATCTTGGCATTGAACAATCCAACACACTGCTGCTCTCCTGAGTGACCTTCTTGATGCATGGGGCCCAAGTAATTGACTCCTTTTATGGACATTTGGAGGGGTGGAATGGAATGAGGGAGTAACATCATGGCATGAGATGAGGAAGTATATATGCCAAGGAACAGGAGATAGTGGTTAACGAGGATGTATAAACCTGACTGTTGGATGTAAAGACAGTTTAAGTATGTACTACAAGTTGTAAGTGTTGGTAAGAGAGGATTTCAAGAATGAGAAATAGAATGGAAAGGAAAAAGAAAGGTATGGTTTAGAAGGATCAAATATTGCAATGCAGTCTGGGATAGTTGAGTGGAAAAGTTTGAGTGGGGTACAGAAATGAAACAATATAGGAATGGGATGGTCAGAGGATACTTAGAGGTATCAGATAATGTGGGTCCTGAGCATGATGTGAATGATGTGGAATAAGGAGTGGAGATTGCACGGGGCCTGGCTGGGATGGAGTTAACTTTCTTCATAGCAGCCCCTGTGCTGCTGTGCTTAGCATTTGGGGCTGAAGTGGCGCTGGCTGTTGCTGAGCAGGGTTTTGGCTATTGCTGAACAGTGCTTGCACAGCATCAAGGCTTCTTCTCCACCACCCCCACCCAAAGGCCCGCAGACTGGGGGTGGCAAGAGGCTGGCAGGGGACACTGGATGGCAGACCCAAACTGACCAAAGGGATTCTCCATCCCACGTGACATCGTGCTTCAGCAAGAATGGCTCAGGGCAAGGAGGAGGAAGGGGGGATGTTTGTGGTGATGGTGTTTGCCTTTGCAAGTGTTACGCATGCTGAGGCCCTGCTTGCCAGGAAGTGGCTGGACATCTGCCTGCTGATGGGAAGTAGAGAATGCATTCCTTATTTTGCTTGGCTTATGTGCGCAGCTTTTGCTTTCCCTATTAAACTGTCACTAACATGATCGACAAGTCTTCCTTCCTTTCTTCTGTCTTCTCATCCTGTGGGAGAGGGAAGGAGTGGGAGGCTGGGTGGGTGTTGGCTAGGGTGAATCCACCACAGATATAGATGACAATTCTTCCCTGGTGCACAATATTTATATGGTTTACTGTACTTTGAAGACATACAAAACTATGTTAAAAACAATACTTACATTTATGTAGTCATTTACCTGTTTCCAACCAGAGCTTAAAACCATATTGACTGATTTTGGCATTAGATCACATAATTAGTGATTCTTCACTGGGCCTGTCCTTCTCACAAACACTTGCACAGCTTTCAAGATGACATACTGCACTGTTGGAGAAAGAAAAATGTGCTAGAAAGGGAGCACAGGCAGTGCTTCAGAGTGCAGAAGCAGAACGCCTCACACTGACACCTGCTGAGGGCAGTTCGCAAAGGCTTAGTGTGAAAACGTGGTCACACTCGCTGAAGATGTGAAATCTGTTGTCACACTTAAAAGAAAAAAAGTCGCTGAAAAATGAGATTTCTTCAGCGAATGCATTTACTGGAATCAAATTTGTACTCCTCTTCTGCTTAAGGAGAGAAGCTGGAATATGGGGGAAGTGATATTAACAGCTACCTGACCAGCCAGTGGTAGAGCTATCAATAGTAAAGTTATAGTGAATGTCTTTCCTCCTGAAGTTATTGGTAGCTCTATCACTCTTTTTATTAATGGTAGGTCTTAATCTAGAGCTCCAGTGTTCTGATTGTCAGTACTTCCTAATATACACACTTTTAAAGATAAAAATACGTGAATTCATGTTACAAAAATATGTTGCCTCTCTGACTTCCAGAAAATGCCTGTCTGTTAGTCCTCTTTTCCTTACTATCTCATCCTTTTTTATGGGGCAAGTGTTGGACAATTTTTTTAAACATTTATTTCTCCCTCTGTTTGCCTGTATTCTGTATTTTTTGATTTTGGCAGAAAAAATGTGAATGGTAAGAATGAGTTTCTCCAGTATCCCAGTTGACAAAGTTCAGATTTATTTAATTTCTTTTAAAAAAATATGAAGGGGGGGGGGCAATTTTACCTGATTAATAATGTATAGTCTAAAATGAAAGATAGAAGCGGGCAGGGAAGGGAGGAAGGAAGCTGCTGTCCCAAGCAATAGTTTGGCTTTATAAGTTGTAAAACAGTAAATTTGTTATGTGACATCCGCAGGATTTGAATAGCACCTTATCTTTATCCATTTTTAATATTTGAAAGATCTGTTGCAGATGGGGAGACATGCGTTCTGTTGCAAGCTGACAAAGTCTGTTCTACAGTCTGCTCCCAAGTACGTGATCAGGTAACTTAAGAATATGCTGAGGCACATGGCAGCTGTACTGTGTTTACAAATAAGGGCCTTGGTGGAGCTTATCTGCCTTACGCAGGATCTTTTTCTTTGACAGCCAAAGGCTTGATGCTAGTGAGATTGTTTGAATGGTATAAATGCTCTTAATGTAGAATCTAATATGCCAAAATCCATATTAATACAGCTTCTGGGGAGTTTGTCTACAAAGACAGTTTCTGCCTTGTGTTTGAACTCTCATAGGATTTTCAATTTAAGATTAAAGAGGTATAAATAGTGCACTTGCTCACTGGAAAGACATGAATTTGCATTTTTTTCTGCTATGCAAAAAATAAATAAATTCACATGATCTTAGCTGTTGTGGTAGCTGTGGGTAGCTCGCTGTCAGGATGAACAGATTGGTGTGTAGAATATAGGAAGCAAGGACAGACTTTCCAGCAAAATAAATTAATGTTCAGTACATGAACTGGCCTTAATCTTTTAACAGGGAACTGATGCCACTAAAATTTATTTTTATGTCCTTTATTTTCCTCTAGGCGTTATTAACTTCATAAAAAGAAAATGTATAGAGGATTTTATGCTGGATCTGTGTCATTTTGGCTCTCTAGATTGAGGCTTAGCTTACCCTTTCTGTCACCTCATTGTTTTTAGTGTCAAACTTCATGTATATTGTCTGCTTCTTTTTCTAATAATTAGATCTCAATAAGAACTGTGCTGTATTTATGGTGTAAGAATGCCCAAACTGCCTACCTCTTCCTCGCTATATAAAATAACTCCCTGTTTTCATCTTTACAGTCTGTAAGCTATCTGTGTATTTGGAAAAGAAAGCCACAAAAATCTGATTCAGCAGCAGTGTGGGCTCTGTGCTCATGGAGTTCTTATAAAATTTTGGATGTTAACCTTGTACCTCCTCTATCCCAACAGTTTCATGCTAATGATCTTTCACAGTGATTCTCGGACTCTTTTTTTAAAAGATAGCAGGCTGAAATGCAGATTATAGCATAACAGTACTATGACTATTCTTAGGAAATCATCATTTAGAGAAGCCCTGAGAGATCTCCTGGAGCTATTTTGTGCTGCTCCCTAATATAAAATAAATACCATCTAGTTTGGATAGACCTTATTTTGTCCTCTGTTGGAGCTTCTTTTCAGATGACAGTCTATATGCTAATCAAAACAAAATGCTGACATCATACTTGGTCCACATATCTAGAAATAGAACAATAGCTTTTAAAAAATTAAAAACGCTTGCAAATTGTATTTTTTTTCTGTGCTTAATCAGCTTATTATTCACAAAATAAAAATTATGTTAATGACTAGTAGATGGTTTCTGGTTTTCTGAAACTGATGTTCAAGCACATGGGAATTGTGGGTCTGTGCTTGGGTTTGGTTTAGTTTTTTTAAACAATGTAGAGTAATCTTATTCTTTGCCTTAGGTAGCATGTTGCTCGCACATTCAGACATAATTAAATTCCATTGTAAATAAAGTTTCTTGCCCCAGGGGGCCTAAGTTTATTAGTAGGTGTCAATATGGTTTGAACATCTGCTCTACTGAAACAATATTTTACAATATTTATCCAGCTCCTTATTGAGACATGACAACATGTGCTCTGCCTCCTTAGAAATACAGGGGATGTATTTGTTCCCATAGATAGGGCTTGTCTTGGCAAACTGTGCTTCTATTTGTGCTTGATGAGTGATAGGATCCTGTAATGAATGTTAGTTGTTCCAGGAAACTACTGTTTTTCTTCTGTAATAGCAGGACAAGAAGAAAGTAATCATATTAGCATTAAGGGAAGCTCTTTTATGATAATACTCAATCCAAATGGCTCTTTCCTGGGCTTACCAAAGGCTGTACTAAGAAACATGAGTGACTGAGGACTGAATCCAAACGTAAATTTCAAGGAAAAAAAAAATAAATTGTTGAATATCTTCTCAACTAAATTTCACTGCTAACAACTATTCACTGCCTTAAACCTTGCCTTGAAGAAACTGATTTTTTATATAACACAGTCTGCCTAAAGCAACAAGCAAAGTAAGTAATTGCATAAAATGTTACAATAGCATCAGCAAACTGAAAATGACTGTGTCATTTGGTGCAATGTCAAGGGAGTGCTACCATGCATCATGTGCAGCATTTAATGACAACATTGTCAATCATTATAATATCTTCAAAAAATATTAAACTATATATCAAGTGTCCTCCTTCTTTTAAAAGACCACAGTGCCTTTTTCCTGGATTGTCCTCTGGGTTTCACTTCCCTTCCCATTTGGCTGTTCAGGTGTACGTTGCCCTGCAGCACTCCTGTGACCAATCATGGCCACTGTGAGAGAGGGATAATATCTTCATTTTTCTAGGCAGACATTGGTGTAGCAGGACTCAAGCAAACAGCATCTGGCTACGCAGGGACTTTCACGCAGGAAATCTAAAGCACCACGCCTGGAAGGTGTTCACCAGATTGATACAAGATGTGTAAACCCCCTGTTCCTCTCCAGGAGGCGTAATTGAGTAAGAAGTTGCTGTTCCCCAGCAGTGGGAAAGCTGGGGGGCCGAGGCTGTCATACTGCAATTCTGCTGGACAGATACCTGTTACCATCACCATTGATGCTCCTTTGTTAAGTCTGTTCTCATCACCTTTCAGCTCCATGTGCCCTGCTTATTCTCCTCCCCCCTCCCCCCTGTACCTCTCTGGTTGCTATGAAAATTACTTTCTGCTCTTTTACTACTGTTAACTCTCATTGCAGCCAAAAGTGACTGTCAGCCATTCTAGTAAGCCCTGTTTTCTCAGTGTTGCCTGATGACAGTACTCTGCTGTTGCATCCCTTCACTGTTGATTGAGAAAATTATAAACAGCAATAGAATTAAATGACCTGACTGTCTTCTGTTGCACTATTGTCCATCTTCACTGTTTTCTTTTGGATACAGTTTCTTTGTCACCCCAGTTGGGACAGGGGCAGGTTGATTTTCCAAGTATAAGCAGGGCCAGAAAGATTCCTCAGAGCCTCATGGTATTTTCCTCAGGAACCTTTCTGCCTGCTATGGGAGAGTGGGTGACTTCATATCTTCAAGGTCATTACTGTCCTAGGTAGTTAAGGTTTTCAAAGTGATTATAAAATATAGTTTTCTGTAAAAGAATAAAATGGTGAAAATAGGTTGATTTAAATAGAGGTGATAATGAAGTCTTCTTCTCCACATAACTTTCTGCAGCTGGAAGTCATAACTCACAAATGCATTGCTATTATTAGTAGATCTTTTCAATTCTAAACTGTGTGAGATCCTTAATTTGTGAACATGGCATTTTACACCATTTTAAAGCAACAAATACTTTCTTCTTTGGTTAATTAACACTAGCTAGATACCCACAAGACCATAACCCTGTAATGCATCCAAATAACAAGATTTAATTGATTCTTCTATGGCCTATTAAAAATGCATTGAGGGCCTAAAAGATTTAAATGGAAAAAATAGAAAAACTCCCAGACTGGCCTCTATCTGACACTGAGGCTGCTTCTGAAAATTGTAGTAAATGGAAAACTACTCTATATGCAATTTTCCAACCAATTTCTAACTGCACAGAAGTAATGACATGGAAGTTAAAACAAGAAATTGTTACTTAATGCTAAATATAGCTCTTTATTTTGTGGGGTTTTTAGACTGAATGCAAGATGAGGTGAATAAGTTGAATTCAGGCTCATACATTATTCACAGGGACTGAGCTAACATGATCATTCTTCTTTGTTAAAGCCGCTGCAAATAGCACAGCTATTCATTTTAGCACTGTTAATACAATGAAGACATGTTAATATGGAACGTCAGTGTCTTAAATCTCTGTTACTATTGTGTCAAATCTATGTACGTTTAAATGATTTTTTCTATATACCCTTATCTTTTCCAACTCTGATACCTTCCACTTAATTTGCAAATACAGCACGAACTGAAATAGTTTATCTACATTTACGCAATAAACTCATTAAACCCTGTTAGCTGCTCTTTATTTCTTGCATCAGTCTTGTATTGAGAGGAAATAATTAATGGTGAAATCCTTGTTAATGGGTGGCCTGCTGACAGGTCTCCTGAGTTCATGTTGACCTCTGCTTGCTTGCAGGCCAAAAACCTCCCATTTTTAATGTCTGTAGCCTTCCTGACCAATTTGGATACTATGGATCTGATTAATTGTTTGGAATGCAGTAGCCCCAAAGGGTCTAATCAGACACTAATGTTCTGGTAGCACAAGTATATCCCTTTTTACATGCACATAATAGTGGCTATACACATAGCAGCACTCAGCAGTGTTACAAAAAGATAAGCTCAGTAATGAATATTCCATTTTCTAACTTTTACACATCTCATGGAGACATGAGGCAGAGTGGTGAAATGACTTGATCTCACAAAACCTCACAAAACCTGTAGCAGAGCTTGAAATGCAAACCAAACTTTGAGATTTAGTCTACCGCCCTGCTTGCAAAGCCAGCCTGTAAAACCCAGCGTGCAATGTTTTTTTCCCAGCTTTGTTGGATCTTTCAACTGCTTTGTACAACTACGAAGCACTAGTGAGCACAGTGTTTTATAACATCCTTAACAACACAGCCAAGTTGTTAGTTTTTCACATGCAGACCTTCACGAAGTGATTGTAATCCTTGCCACTTTCCTGTGTGAATGCATATGCCTCAGGAAGTGTGTGAAACCTATGCAGAGTATACAGTGATGTTGTATTTTTCTAGCTAGACATGGATACCTGTCTGTATAGGTTTGTGGAGGTCTAGAGCTCAGAATGACCCTGTGACAAATACAAAGAAATGTATTATCAGAATAAAAATGTTTCACTATCATTTTAAGGTTCTTGCAAGCAGTATCCCAGGCTATTCTGAAAGTAGAATCAGCTGCTAAAAACCATCCTCAACATATGTTTTGTACTGGTCAATTTTGTCTCCTCTTCAGGAGACTTTTTGCTTCCTCCTTTCCTTTCCTTCAACTGTGGTGTATGGCAGACTCCCCCTATAACCCCTAAGAAATGTTTAATACCCTTGATTGTAACCCAGTGTTATTGCTGAGGTTCATTTAAATTAGGTGCAAACGTGTAAGAAACTGTTCCAGATGGGGACACACATCTTGACACGAATGTATGCAATCCTAACAGGCATGGACTTGGCAGCAGTTATGTGCGTGGTTGATTAACTTCTGGGGTTAGACTGTGTGATCTTGTGAGCCATGCTGTCAAGCTCAATCATCTTATGACAGGGAAGGCCGCATTAACCCTTCCATTTCTAACAAGAACTGCCATTCCTGAGGCAATCTTTAGTAGCCGAAGGTGGTCAGCAGAACAAGGGGATTTTGTGAGTCTGAAGCACCAATAACTCTGAGAAAAAAGAAAGAAGAGCAGTTTCAATCTAGAAAGAATGCAAATGTCTAATGGCTTGGATCCTCAATTGCAAATACAAATTTAAATTCCCTCAGCCAAAGAAAGTATTGAAGCTGGGTCTCCCAGAACCTGGATGAGGCCTCAAACCACAGAATTCTTGCTTTCATTTGAACAGGAGAATTCATAGAAAATGAAATTTTAAAATCTCTTTATGTGTAGAAAAACAAGGGAGAAGAAAAGGTCATGTCAGAATTGAATTTTTCTCACATATTTTGCTTTATCTACTAAACTGAAACATCAGTTTTTCAAAAAGTTCCCATGCAGGAGGTCAGGCTAGCTAACTGGAGGGATTTGTCTGGAGATATAAGCTACTAGGGACATACCCAGAATTATGACCCTTCTGGACATTTTTGTCAGTTTTGTCAATTCTCCTCTTTCTCTCTCTCTCATACCAGGTGGAAAAACATCATAGACTAGGCTTTTCTGTTATTGCTTGAGCTTAAATCCCAAATACTAAAGCACGAGACTGCTTTCCTACTTGTTTCATTATAACCTGGAAGTTGGCAGATAATTCCTATTTAAAACTCAAACTAGGGCAAAGATGCAGTACAGTGTGGCAGCAAGCTCTTTGCCAGAGTTTTGAAGTCTGGCACTCAGTCAGCCATGTGAAATGTGGCTTGCAAGTCCTCTATTAATTGCTTACTAAACCTGCTTTTTATTCCTGACTGAACAATCTGCCATTTTGCTACAGCCCTAGTAAAAGGCATGATTTAAAAACTTCAGCATGGCACTATTCCTGTTTTGTAGGTGCTGTTTGGCAGCCCAAAGCAACTCTACAAATAAAAGAGAAAGTTGGTCAAGAGTATCTCAAATTTCAGGTAGAGTTGAAAAAGACAAGATACAGCTCTCCTGAAAATTTTGACTGGGAATAGCCACCTCTAGTGGGGCATCCTGAAGTGGTATAAGGATAACAACTTTAATAAGCCAGACTAAAAGTCAGAATAGAAAGACCAGGATTTGCCTCCTGATTGCTCCTGAAAAGGGCAGGTCCTCTTCTCCTTCCCAGCCATCTTTCTTCTCCAGCTCTCGCCTCACCACCAGTGCTACACTGCTAATTTCTCTTTTTTCCTCTCTTGCCTGCCTTTTGTCTTTTCTTTAAGCTCTGCTCTGTTGAACACCTAAGTGCCAACCTTTCAGGATTCAGCCCTTTCCACTTTGGAGTCCATTCAAAGCTCTGCTCTCTGCCCAGCAGTTGAAGAGTGTATCCATTCAGTCTGCTGTGCATTACTTATAAGATAAGCACTAGTCTGAAGACACATTCAGAAACTGATTCCCATATTTATCTTTGCTTTCCTCACTGATGCTCTAATATACAATGATTTGTCTTCTGCTGGAGGCACAAACTCTGTATGAAATACTGTGAAATTTCACAGCCAGCATCTGTTGTATCTCCTTCTCCCCAGCTATTCACTTCCCTGACATCTTGTTCATCTATTGTGCAAGACTTGCACAAAGGACAAGGGACTTGTGCAAAGCATGACATCCTTGTCTCTAAATTGGACAGACATGGATTTGATGGATGGACCACTCGGTGGATAAGGAATTGGCTGGATGGTTGCACTCCAAGAGCTGCAGTCAACAGCTCAATACCCAAGTAGAGACCAGTGACAAGTGGCATTCCTCAGGGGTCGGTATTGGGACCGGTGCTGTTTAACATCTTTGTCAGTGACACGGACAGCAGGATTGAGTGCACCCTCAGTAAGTTAAGTTTGCCGACAACACCAAGCTGTGTGGTGCGGTCAACGCGCTGGAGGGAAGGGATGCCATCCAGAGGGACCTTGACAGGCTTGAGAGGTGGGCCTGTGTGAACCTCATGAAGTTCAACAAGGCCAAGTGCCAGGTCCTGCACATGGGTCGGGGCAATTCCAAGCACAAATGCAGGCTGGCCAATGAGTGGACTGAGAGCAGCCCTGCAGAGAAGGACTTGGGGGTGTTGGTTGACAAGAAGCTCAACATGACCCGGCAATGTGCGCTCGCAGTCCAGAAAGCCAACCGTACCCTGGGCTGCCTCAAAAGCAGCGTGGCCAGCAGGTCGAGGGCAGTGATTCTCCCCCTCTACTCTGCTCTTGTGAGACCCCACCTGCAGTACTGCGTTCGGTTCTGGGGTCCCCAACATAAGAAGGACATGGACCTGCTCAAGCGGGTCCAGAGCAGGCCATGAAAATGATCAGAGGGCTGGAGCACCTCTCCTATGAGGACAGGCTGAGAGAGTTGGGGTTGTTCAGCCTGGAGAAGAGAAGGCTCCGGGGACACCTTATAGCAGCCTTCCCGTACCTAAAGGGGGCCTACAGGAAAGATGGGGAGGGACTTCTTACCAGGGCCTGTAGTGACAGGACAAGGGGTAATGTCTTTAAACTGAAAGAGGGTAGATTTAGATTAGATGTAAGGAAGAAGTTCTTCACTGTGAGGGTTTTGAGGCAGTGGAACAGGTTGCCCGGAGAGGTTGTGGATGCCCCATCCCTGGAAGTGCTCAAGGCTTTGAGCAACATGATCTAGTGGCAGGGGGGTTGGAACTAGATAATCTTTAAGGTCCCTTCCAACCCCAACAAATCTGTGATTCTATGATTCTAATGTCAGTTCATCTAACATCAAGTCATCTCATTTGTGAAGTGCTTCAAGTAGAAATGTGGATTCAGAAGTGAGACAATGATATCTGAGGTCCGTATGCATTTGTCTGTATGGCTCAAATGTGCAGTTCTTGGGTTAGTGTAGAAAGAAGGGACTGTGATCAGGAGTGAGATACAGAGATAATACAACAGGTGTGAGTGGAATAGTATGTTAAAGTGTTATGATTGTGAGGTTTTTAATGCAACGGTAGGGTCATAAGCACCTGAACAGCGGATGTAAATCAGATGCTTGCAGGTGAAGGCTAATGGCAACATCAAGGTAAGGGGAGTCAAAGATGACTCAAAATCCTCTCTGAAATTCCAGGCCTAGGATAATCACCTCTCTCGTTAGCTTAGAGCAGTGTCCAAGCTACGAAACATCAAATTCTGTAGTCATCAAAGGACTGTTTTGGTAGGTGTGAGAGCAAGTTGAGGAATGAGAAAATTGTGGTGTCCTCAACTGGCTGAATTCAAAACTTCCCCGGGATTCCCAGCCCCCCTCAAATCTATTAAGGTACCTTTCCAGATGTCTTATGCTACGGAAATGAAGCAGGAACAGACTCAGAAATGCAGGTTCATAACAGGAAGTAGTAGAAAAATAACTGAGGGCAATAAGAGGTTATCAGCATTATCACTGTTACATTTTGTCACTGTGCATAGTTGTGAATGAGACTGATTCTACTTGCTCAGCTAACATAAATAATTCATGTTGGAAAAGCTGATGAGAGAACAAGAAAAAGTGATGTGGTATTTGACACTATTACTTCCCCTGCTCATTCATTTGAATTCTGTTAGAATAGAGGTAGAGTCATGCTGCTTTGAACTTGTCTTGTTAAATGCTATAACTTGTTATGGTAGCTCTTGGTAGTATAATTACAACTGTCTATATATCAGACAGTACTTCAATACTTTTTAAAAAAATACACCTATCTGTATAATTTTTTTTAAACTGCAACAATCCTAAGCAATGGGATGTAGAAAACCTGAAACACCTTCATTTTTGCAGCAGACCCAACTCAGATAAGTCTGAGGAAAAACTGAAGTCTACCTTGATTTTAAACGAAGTAGGGAAAATTGCACTTTAGGCTTTAAGCCAGAAAACCAGCTATTGAAAACAGTGCCAATGATAAATAACCAGATAGCAGGGAAGGATGATGGAGTGTGAGAAATTCTTCTTTGTATTCTTCATTGGAACCCTCCTTAAGCTTGAGTTATTATTTTGGTCAGGTTTGTTGCTTTTTGTATAAATACAACAAAGAAAACAAATTGCTGCCAAGTGAAACTAAAATTATTATCAACATTCTTTGAAGAATAGGAAAATGATAAAATAACTTATGTTTCATAATACTGTGTGGTAACTGTTGGTATTTTCAGTACCAGGTACTCTATTCATCATTATCCAAATCTTTGTACTTAACCTACTGAAACTTGTGAAGCAGAGGATAAAATTTTGCGTCTTGATTCTGTTGTGTCTGTAAAATGCAGTTTGCAGCTCAACAGAGATCCTACTGAAACTGAAATCTGCATGAAGAGTTTGTAGATCCACGGTTGTGGTCAGTTCGTCTGCTCCAGTTTCCTAACATCACAACCAGGAGAGCATGTACAATGCAGAACGAGCGTTCAATGCCTATTCCCCCGGCTGCCAGGTGCTGCTTCCCTGTACATTCAAGGGGAGGAAATACCCTCAACTTTTAATTAATGGAGCTGGTGAGTCGTTTGAAAGGGGTCTGAGTCTTCCTAGTTAGTTAGGTGCCTGTGGGGCAGCAGCTGAATATCAGTACTAAGGCCAGTGTACACTTAAAAGAAGATGGATATCTAAACACCTTTAAGACTCCAGACCTATCAAGCTGCATTTTGTAAAAGGGCAGATCAGGTCCTCTCAGGAATATTATGAGGTGGCAGGACTTTAAAAAGCACTGTTTGGTTTTTTTTCTTCAATGAAAGCTACTGCCACTTTTGAGATGGTGTTAGCACAGGGGCATTAAACAACTTGCTACAAAGTAGAAACCCGGTTTTACTCCTGCTTGAGACATATCCTCTTCAAAAAAAAGATTTGTCAAAATACAGGGAAGTTGCATGAGCTGTGTGGAAAAGTACTTCCCAAATCATCATCTGTGATTTTTATTGCAGTGCATGAAAATACGTAGCCCTAGTCCGCAAGCATGCAACCAACATAACGGAGATGACTCCTGCTCTGGAAAATGAGCTGTGTTCTGCACCCAGCATCATACTAGCCCATTGAGACTAGTCAGGCTGCAGGTATCAGGCCAACATGCATAATCTGTGCTGCTGTCTCCTCCATTTCCAAAGACTGGGCATCTGTTCTTGGACTGCCACGTCTTTGCACTTACAGAACAGCAGTTAAGGGTGAAATATCTTAGAAAGGATAAAGCAAAGCTGTAAAAAAAAAAAAAAAAAGGAATAGGATTTCAAACAAAAAGGAAATTTTTTTCCTATTTTTTCTACCTCTTGTTTACCCTTTTGTCAATATTTGAAACAAACAAAAAATCACAATCAACGTATCAACTAACGTTGTAACAGATGAGACAACAGGGAAGAAACTAAATGGGGAAAACACTACCAAAAAAATTGCCTCAAAATGTGTAGTTCAGATATCTGGTTTAGAATGTGCCTTAGAAATTCTATAGCAGAAAATACAGAGCTGACAGGATTCAAATTTTAGAATAGGAAACATGCTTCTGTTTCTGACATCAGGAAGACATTAATTTATAAAAAACCCCCCATCAGATCAATGGTGTTTTATTTTTAAAATCCATTTTAAAATCTCACTTGGAAGGTTGATGAGAAATGCAGGTGTGGAATTGGAACAACCTTCCATGCCTGTGAAAACAATGGCAGGCTGAATGATGGGATGATAATACACAGAAAGACTTGGGAAGTGAAGTTTAATTTTGGCAGCATTTTAAATGTATATATTTGGCAGCACCTACAGCCAAAATGTACTACATAGGTGGCAGAAGACAGGATCCAAGATCAGTTACTCATTTTTTCTGGAACACAGGAATGTTTTATTGCATGAAAGTTCATTCACTCTAAATATATTCCTTTGCTTTTTATTCACTCCTTCATCCTTGGCAAGGGAAATGCAGTGAAGAAGCATAGAAGAAATGCCATGAAGGTCTCTTCAATTGTTACTTGAGTCTTTTGGCACAAGGTTTGCAATAATCCACATCAGTAGCAAACCCCAGAGTTACCTGCCAGCAGCTTCGTAGAATCAATGGTCTGTAACTGCTCTCAGACTCCTCTTTCCCCCATCTCTCAGCATCCCCTGCAGCAAAGAAAGGAGAGTTGATAGGACCACATCCAAACTTAGAAGTCATTGTTTTTCTTTTGAGAAGTGGTAAGAGCAAGGAAATAATATCTTGCCTCTATTTTGAATGATTTTTAATTTCATTTTTTTTTTCACAAGAGTATATTGATGTGGTTTGGTTTGGTGCTGGCTTTGATCCAGTAAAGAAATAACCATATATATATATATATATATATATATGCACTGATAAGATTTGAAGGTTTCAAGATTTTCTGGCTTTTGCATTGTAGTGAATATGCTGCATTGTTTTGTGGATTAAACTCTTATGGAAAAGGTGGTGAGCAAATAAAAAAGAAAGTGCCACCTAACAAAGAAGCCATCTGTTCTTCCGCTACAAAAAAAAAAAAAGAAAAAAAAAAAGTCTATTTTGAGTTACTTGCATGGCTTGGACATCCTGCCTTCTCAGTGTGCACATACAGTACATTTAAGCTCACATCAGAGACCTTCCTGGTTGGCATTGGCTAAAGACTCTGTGAATATGCTGAAGATATGGGCTCTGAGAGAAAAAAACCCCAAGCTGCTGAAAACAGAATGTTAACACTTTTGTAAATCTGCCAAGTTTTTCAATATAACTGCCAACAGTTTGATGTTCAGAGGAACTCAGCAGAATTGCTAACATGCATGCTGCATAAATGGCTATTCATTAGAAAGATGCTGTAGTTTATATGTGACTGCTTTCTTTGGCTGGCTAATATATCAAGTATGGTACTTGTTTTGTCCTGTGAAAAACTTTCTCCATTACCATAGTAACCTCTTGCATGTTGGCGGAAGCTGATGTCATTCACAGTATTATTCAATCTTAGTGATTTGGTCCTCCAAGTGCTAACAAGTTCCAGGGAGATAAAGAACACCAAGTATACATTCTGGTTAAACATGATTTAACCCTTTCACCTCACCAGGTTCCTGGAGATATATGGGTACATATATTTCATATATACACATACATGTATTTAGTTTCTTTAGTAAGGCTAAGGAAAAAAATTAGAATGTTATATTTGTGTAGCATAATTCTGGAGTAAGGAGTAAAGGCATGAATCATCTGTCACTCCCTTTTTATTCTCTGATATCTCAGCATTACAGGTAAACTTATTTAAGGAAAAATAATTTTGTCATTTTTTCTATTTATCTATTCACCTAAAGTTACTTCATTCTTCATTATTACCAATAGTTAGTATTGAAAAATATAAACTGTTTGTCCTCTAAGTATCTTTACAGCTGCTATTATATAAATCTAAAGTTTGAATAGGATTTTCATTGTACATATTCTAGAGATACTCTGTTATTAAAGTGGTAGCATAAAATTGGGTATTTGCTTTCGATTGGGGTGCGAACAGGATCACACTGTAGAAAAAGGCAAATCTTACCTGGAGTTACATATAACCTAGAAACCTTGATACCTTCTATAATTCCTTTGTCTATGAACTTCATGTCTCATGTACAGTAGTGGGAGGCATGTGTGTGGTGGCAAAGGACTCTTAATCAGTTCCAGGTCAAGGACAGGGAGAGAGCAGGACTTGGTCCTGGAACTTTTTCCTTTCCCTTTCTATACCTATGTACACACAAACAGGGAGAGGGAGAATATCTGTGTCAAAGCCTGAAGGGCAGAAAAGAAAAAGCAAGCTTCCCTTGCCACACTGAGTGCAGCTGTGACTACAAGAAGGGGAGACAAGGGTGGCATGGAAGTGAACCTGCTGGAGATTGGTTCCACTGGATTTGTTGGAATCGCCTCCAGCATAGCCTTACTGGAAGATGTATAAATTTTGCTGTATTTTTCTCTTTAGGTCTGTACAACATTTGCAGGTTCTTCATCTTTATGACTAAATTTGCTGGTATTAACCCTTAGTCAGACTTTAAAGAAGCAGATATTTTAGTCCATACTCTAATCTATACAGACAGTATAATATGGTGTCACTAATGGACACAGCCTACAAACCAGGGTGTCGTAATTAGGCCTTTGTGTAGACTTAGAGCTAGATAGCTTATACCTCTTGAAAGCTGAGAGTCTTGTTTTCAATTTGTGCTTGAGGTTACATCTAAACTGGGGGATTGTGACACTCCAGAAGTCATTCCAATAGATTGCAGTGATAAAGAGATTAAGGCTGTGGACCTTATTCCAAGACGTATTTCTCCCATACTTTTGACAGAGACTTTTAAAATTCTTACCTAAACACATGGACTTCTTTTCTAGTTTATTTACAGACACAGGTGTCTAAATGTAGATATCTGAATTTGTCATTTTCCACATATATTTTTACTCAGCTAATGTCTTTCTTTTTTATCATAACTAGTTTCAATCCTATTGCCATTTGTGCAAGCTGGCACTTAAAAGAGTGGAGTATTATACTGGAGTGCAAAGAGTAACACAGACTATTTCTGACTCAGTTTTTTCAAAGTAGCTAAGTAACTTCTACATTCTATGTACCTTGTTTCACAGTCTGATCTTTTTTTAAGAAACCTGTCAGTCCTGGAACACCAGCCGTCAGGTCTAACAAACGGAAGCACAATAGATCTCTGCTCCTGGGTGATTTAGTCAAGGCTATCATAATAAGCAGAGGATTGGAAACAGTGCCAAAAGCTTCTGCCTTTTATTTAAAGGAAATTGAGTTAATGGTGCACAAGGCAAGCTGGCTCAGTCAAAACCCTGTATTTGTTGCCTGCTAGTAAAGAGGTCTTTAGCTGAATGGATCATGAATACCTGAGCTGTGGTGTTGGAATCTGCAATGAATATTACTGATAAAATCAATTTTTGCTTGGTCCCTGTATATAGTGAAGGTAGTCATTAGTCTGCTGAGCTAAAATGACAAGTCTTCATATTTTTTCATTAATGTTTGCTTTGCTGATTCCAGTAACTCCTTCTAAATTTGTAAATTAAGGTAATTTAATTTGAATCATACAATTCAAGTGAATATTGATTAGCTGATTTAAACTTCACCGCCACCACACTGAAGTATAATATTCATCTTTACCTGTCTGTGTTGCTTTAAAAATAAGTACTGAATTTTGTTCATGTATAAAAGTATAACTAAATCAATGTCTGAACTTCCCAGCCTGTTTTAATTCCACTACTAAGACATTTGAACAGGAATTATTTTGCTGTCTTCAAAGTCAGAGATCTAGTAAAACTACTGGAAAGGTAATATTTTATTATGCCTAACTGGTTAGCTAAATCATCTGAGGAATTTGTCAGTTCCCTGCCTTTGAACTTTTCTGTACTGAAATGTTAATTCAAACAAGAATATATTCTATTTGTATTTTTAATGTAAAAATTGAAGTAAAAAGCATTCCCTTATCCAAGATGACAGGTAAAATACCAGTTTTGCTAGTGATAGCCAGAGAATTTCAGGAACCACAACCTGCCAGAAAAATGTGAAATCCACCTTTGTTTCATTTTTTCCTAATGAATGTAAAAGTGGTTAGCAAACAATTTATTTTTGAAAGAAGATTTCAATAAATGTTAAAAACCAATATTTATCAGAAATTAAGACAAATTTCTCTTCCATATTTGGACAAAAATCAGGCTAGCCCTCCATTGAAAAAATAGGTTTCTTTTCCTAACGAAATGGACACTTCTGGTGAGATTCATTCGAGTAAATGTTTACTGGCATTACTGAGAATCACTCACTCTATTCAGACTAGATGTACTTAAACACCTTCCTAACGCTATGGCATGGGTATATTAGTCTAAGAAGTCTCTACAAGAAACACTTCCATTCCCAGTCTTTTAGCCCAATCCAGAGGATACTGGATCCAGAAGATCAATTTTTTTGTTGTCGTTGTTTTTTTTTTAAATAGATATAGTAACTCCATCCATTCCATTTCATTCCAGTAACTTCATTAAACTCTTGTAAAGCCAGTTTCAGCCTACCTCCAAACCATGAATACCAAGCAGATATTGAGCTTTGCTTAAACTATGGGCAAAGTTTAGGCAGTCTCCTTAACGGATATTATCAACAACCAGTGGAGACAACCAGGCTGATTTTCCTGTGGAGTGGAGCAATATCACCGATGACTGAAGGCACTGTGCTCAGGTGTGACACTGTAGGACCTGAGTTGTTTGTAGGAGAAGCAGGATTTGGCAGGGTTGATGCTGTGGCCCTCAATAATGAGGTCCTCATCTGTTCATCCAAGATGACGAGGGTAGGTATAAGGTTATATAGAGATATTGGATAGTTAATCATCATCACCTTCTCTGGAGATATCTTCAGGGATAAAAGTCTTTTTGTTGTCCGCCCCCTCCCTTTCTTCTTCCTGCTCCCCTCTGTTCTCCTCCACCTTCATTTGTGATCATGCACAAGGTGTCAAGTTCCTCTGAAATACCTCACAGCTACACCTCATACATCTCTTGCCAAGACTACCACAAATTTTTTAACCCATTTTAGTTTTGTTTAATGTACCCTGATTCAGTTTTCTCCAGCTGGTCCACTCAGCTATCTCTACTTCAGAACAGTCATTGAAAATGGCTTTGGGGAGTCTGGGCTAGAGTACTTGGGGCACAGTAGTGATGCAGTTCACCTGGACTATGTAAGAGCATTGTAAGGGCTATATATTTTTGGCATTTGCCCCATGTTTTTTCAAGAGCATGGCCCAGAAAAAGCCTCAAACTAAGCAATGTAAACATTTCAGGAACGTGACCTGCAGAGTGCTGCCACATGCCATGTAGCAGGAGAGCATAGATACAGCCAAAGATTTCAGATAGATTCCTTTTGCTGAGTAAACTGCTCGATTAAGGCTCATGTTTGTTATACAGTATGATATTTTCATTACAAAATAATATACTTATTAGTAATAAAATGGAAACTTCTGTGGCAAGTGAGATGAGAGTTAAATTTCTATAAATTAGGATCATGACTTTTTTTTGTCTGAAAGCATTTATAACCTGTACTAAACTGATGAAAGCATATAAGAAAAGGAATATCATGAAGCCATTTTTAAAGATTCAGCATTTCTGAGAGGGCCAGGAAATCAAAATTCCATCCTACAAATTTCTTGAGACGCTAGAAACACTCCCTTTTCTCATCAGGATGTAAATAAAACCCTTGGAAAGAGTGGAAGCAGTGAAGTAAAAGATTAGCTGGCTGATCCAAGGAGAACAAGAAGTATGTAGGACATTTGCTTGGTGTGTCAGAAATATGTATTCAGTTCGTGAGTCTGCCTTATTCAGGTTAGGGGTTAATCCTCATTGGACTAGTGAGGAATAGATCTTCCCATTTTAACCAGCTACACTGTCCATTTAGCAACTCAGGTAGGATAAGGACATGCACATTATTATTTACTACAGTTCACTGATTGTGTTGTTGCATGCCCTTCTCTTGAGAAAGCCTTTCCTGACAAAATGTGGTTTTGAACTGGCTGTATTAAGGAACTGGTTTGGATTCCAATGAATAAAAAGTTCCTTGTAAAATACCAGTGTCTAAAAATGGTTCACTAAGAGTTTAAAATAAATGGAGCCACGCTGTAACTGAACTAAAGCTAAATGCAGGTATCCTCTGCCTTGCATTGCTACAACAGTCATGAAGCTAATGTTTTTCACCTTAAAAACAAATAATTTTGTGCACCTCACCCCAGTATGTAAATCACTCAGTGGTGAAAATGGTAAGGATCTATGGGAACAGTTGTCTGAAATTAGTGTTTTGGGCACAAGTCTATAGAAAGCCTAAATGTAAGTTTTCTGAATGATTACTCCTGCTAATGTAACATACTTCTCTCTGTTGAAGCTGATGGCATGTAATTCAATATTTAAAATGCACCTATAACCAAGCAGCTGAAGCTCTTGGTAACCCAATCCTCAATTAACACATCAACAATTAGTAGTTTTATCATTGTGATAGGCCCTTGTGGAGTCATAAATTCAGATCAGCAGTGGTGTTATTCACAGGTTAGTAGCTGCTCCAGTATTTCCAATCTTGTACTTCCCCAAACTAATTGTCAAGAAGATATGTGGCATATTAAAATACCATGGACCTTGCTTAATGCAAACGCATGAAGAGAAATCAATGGCTTTGTCAATTTGCCCAAGCTTAGCATCTGATCCCCTCTGCAGAGTGGATCTAGATACACAGAAAATCCATAGTACAAAATGTGCTTTTGTGTGGTGCTTTGCACTGTGGATTCAAAGCGAGCCTTTGAATGCTGCAGTTATGGGTTTGTGTGGCGGGGTTTTTTGGCAGCAGGGGAGGGGGCCGCAGGGCCGGCTCCTGTGAGACACTGCTCGAAGCTTCCCGGGCTCCAAGGCGGACCCGCCTCTGGCCCAGGCCGACCCAATCAGCGCCTCTGGGATCACATATTTAAGAGGGGAAGGTTGCTTACACTCTAGGAAGTGGGATGTGAGAGAAGTCCCCGAGTAGAGAGCGAGGCCAGTGAAGGAGGCGGCGGGGGAGATGCTCCTGCAGCCTGTGGCTGTCCCCCCCAGCCCATGGCGGGGGAGCAGAGGCCCCCGAAAATGGCCGTGACTCCATGGGAAAGCCCGCGCTGGAGCAGGCTGTGCCTGAAGGACTTCAGCCTGTGGGAGGGACCCATGCCAGGGAAGTTTGTGAGGAACTGCAGCCCGCGGAAAAGACCCACGCTGGAGACGCTCCTGAAGGACTGTCTCCCGCGGGAGGGAGCCCACGCCGGAGCCAGAGACGAGCGAGGAGTTCTCCCCCTGAGGAGGAAGGAGCGGCAGAGACCAGGTGGGATGAGCGGTCCCGACCCCCATTCCCGTCACCCTGCGCCGCTGTCGGGAGGAGGGAGAGAAAACCGGGAGTGGAGTCGAGGCGGGAAGGAGGGAGGCGTGAGGGAAGGGGGTTTGAGGTTTGGTTTTACTTCTCATCATCGTGTTTTGATTTGATTGGTAGCAGACTAAATCGATTTTGTTTTTTTTTTGCCCAAGTTCGGTCTGTTTTTTGCCTGTGACCATAAGCGAGGAGTGATCCCTCCCTGTCCTTGTCTCGACCCGCAGCTTTCCTTCTCCTTTCTCCTCCCAATCCCAGCGGCCTCGTGGTGCTTTGTTGCTGGCTGGGCTGAAACCACGACAATGGCAGGAGATAAATGTTGACACTTTCTTTTTAATTTGCCTTGCTTATGCCAGCATTAAAATGACATACTCCATACTGTAATTAGTTCACTGTCAGAACAGAAAATTATATATGAGTCTCCAGGTTAGGACACAGAAATTTTAACAGGAAAACAAGTCCTTATTGATGAATTCAGCTAATAGAGTTGGAGAAAGAAAGCAATCTCTGATCAGGCCATTGTCTCACCTGAAAAATAAACATAGGTGAGTGTAATTTGAAGTGACAGAGAAATATTGTGAAATCATACACACTTGAATAGATACAAAATTTTTCTTCTTGACTAACTTTCATAATGTTTCATTAACCTTGGTGGAAAACTTCAGCAGAGACATTTATTCACTAGAAGCAAGTCAGGCTGCTGTGTATTGGTTATGTATAAAGAAGTTTTCCATTCTGAAAGGACAACTCCTTCTCCTTTCCCTTTTCCCTTTCTCTGTTCCCTTTTTTCTGGTGTGTCTGTGATACTGCATGACCTTTATTAAAAATAATGGTCTTTATTGTGGGTATTCTACAGCAAGCAATAGAGAGCAATCCTTTGATGTGTATATTCTAGGTGACTTTCTTCTCTTCACTCATTTTATGTTTTTGCATCACCTACAATGTCTGTAGCCATAGTAGATTATTAACTTATCTGTCAGTTTATTTTCTTTGACATAACCTGTCCATTTGTGGTTTTATGCAGCAAAACTCAAATACCTTTGAAGTTAGAAAACTGGGTATGTTTGGCATGATTAAAATATGCCCTCTCCCTTTCCTTGACTCCCATCTTCTCTTACTCAGCTTCACCACTCTTGCTTTCTCAGATCACTACAGCTCTGGCTGACTAGAAACCTTTTACTGTCCTCATTTCACCCCATGCAATTTGCATGAACAAAGTGTCTCCCAGCTTTCAGGCAATGATTCACACCTCCTACCTAAGCTTTTAGCTGTCAAACTACAGAAGCTTTTCTTCCACAAATAACTAATCTGTTAAAAAGCAGCCAACATGTCTACATAGCATGTGTTGTGGCTGCATAGGACAAGCAGAGAAAATGATTTCATGCCCCTATTTCTCCAAGGTACGTAGCTGAAATTATATTTCTGAAGGAAAACTTTAAGTGTAAAAGAAATACAGGAGTTGAATACATCCTGAGGAAAGGGTAGGGTTAGCGTGATCTTTAGTTTGAATTGATGTGGAGAAAATATTACTCAGTTAAAAAAAAGTGAAAAAGTGGAAGTCGATCTATTTGAACATAGGAGGGCAGCCTCAAAACAACCACAGATGTTCAGCTCCTTTTCCTATCAGACAAACTTCTGAGCTGCAAGAAAGAATGCTGTTCATATTCATGCTATTTGAATGGCATGCTTGACATTTTGGTAAAGCTCATGCCATGGGAATTTGCATGTCTTCTTATGGATGCTGTCTATCCTTCTACTTGTAAAAATACTTGGTGGACCTGCACTAGAATTTCCCACCAACAGTAGGTTACAGAAAGGAGCTGATTGACAACAATTCCAAATTATTTCAAAATCATTCTGATTCAGAATTTCATCCCCTGAACTGATATATAATGACATGCTCTGGGGGAGAAGCAGGAGCAATGATTTGTTTGCAGTTAGTGTCAAACGTGATAGCAATTTAGATTTGTAACTATGAATAAACAAATGGATGAATGATTTGCAATAGTAATCTTGGTAGACTACACACAGATTGAAAATGATGCTTAAGTAACATTCTGTTCATATTGGAGTCTGAATAGATGCAGTTAACATCAGTGGGTGATCTTAGCTCACCATTACAAAGGTTTTGCCCAGAATGAATATTTTTTGTTCCGAAATGTATTGGGTCTGGCTGAGATGGAGTTAATACTCCCCATGGCAGCCCTCATAGTGCTGTGCTCTGCATCAGTAGCTAGAAAGGTGTTGATAACACACCAGTGTTTTGGCTACTGCTGAGCAGTGCTGGCACAGCATCAAGGCTGTCTCCAACATTTTTGCCCCCAACTCAATGGCAGGCTGGGGCAGGGCAAGATCTTGGGAGGGGATATAACCAGGACAGCTGACCTAAACTAACCAAACAGATATTCCATACCATATGACATCAGCTCAGATATAAAAGCTAAGTAAAGGGAGATGGAAGGGGGGCATTTTTATCTTCTGGAGCAACCACTACGCGTACTGAAATCCTGCTTCCCAGGAAGTGGCTAGACATTGCCTGCTGATGGGAAGTAGAGAATAACATAACTTGTTTTTCTTTGCTTTTGCGCACGACCTTTGCTATCACTTTATTAAACTGTCCTTATCTTGACCCATGAGCCTTTTGTTATATTCCCCCCCCCCCCCCCGCCCCCGTCCAGCTGAGGAGGGGGAGTGATAGAGTGGCTTTGGTGGGCACCTGGCATCCAGCCAGCATCAGCCCACCACACGAAGTCATACCAAATTATTTCTACAGTGAACATTATGAACTTCACATATCTACGGTGGAGAAATTTGTTTTATTGCCTTCTAATTTGTGGCTTTGCAAAAGCTGAGTTGTACGTGTTTCTGTGTCAGCAGACTAATGAAAACTAAAAAGTTGGGTAACTTTATATACAGTGGATATAATGGTAAACTAACATTTTAGGTCTTTTAATAGAGGAAGAACCAGCTTGGTTTAATGCCTTCCTCCAGCGGCTAGTATCAATTCTTCAAGCAAGCACTAGGAGTGAGGTCTTCCCTCTGCCTGATGGTGTGTCCTAACCATGATGTAACAGAATCTTTCTTTAATGGTTCGTTTATGCCACACAAAGTAGAATAGTATATCTAGGAAGAGCAGATTTAAGGTACGCTCTCTTCTGAGCTGTTCTTATGAAGGAATTTCACAAGATGGTTAAGCCAAGTTGGTGGCTGCCTGTTGCAGTCCTGGGGCAGTCCCCTTCTCTTGCTGGTACTACAGCTGCTCTCTGCTTTATCTACCCAGCACTCACTTTCAGAGAGCCTGTTCGACTAAACTAGCTATGAAAAAATGTTGTTTTCTTTTAAATTTTGCTCCGACAGAGGAAGCATTAGGAGCAGGACTGCCACCTTCAGGGCAACAAATGGCTCCAAAACCAGCTTAGCTGCATTGTACCAGTACACCCTTAGGGAAAGCAGCAACTGGGTTTACTGCTGGAGTCTTGTTCTGTGGCATCTAAACCTTTCTGTGCTTTAAGTGACCTAGGCACCAGCAAGTGTGAGACCTAGGCACCAGCAAGTGTGAAGATAAAGGGGCTCTTTTCATACCAGTGCTCATGTTTCTCTTCTTCCAAGAACAAAAAATGAATTGATTGTTCATCTCATGATATGTAGTTATGATTTTTTTGTAACTTTTTCAGCTTTCTCACTTTTGAGAGTCTTTTCAGCTTGCAGGGATTTTCCTCTAAGCTTTGTCTCACATGAGTCACCTCAATGACTTGCAACACAATTAGCCTTGTAAATGAAGTTTTGGATGTCAGTGTTTGCAAGAATGGGGCTTACCTCAGTAATACTGGCAACAATTTCTCTTTGACTTGATGTGCTGGTTTTGGCTGGGGTAATTTTCTTCATGGTAGCTGGTATGTTTTGGATTTGTGCTGAAAACAGTGTTGATAACACAGCAATGTTTTAGTTACTGCTGAGCAGTCCTTACACACAGTCAAGGCCTTTTCTGCTTCTCACACCACCCTGCCAGTGAGGAGGCTGGGGGTGCACAAGGAGTTGGGAGGGGATACAGCTGGGACAGTTGACCCCAACTGACCAAAGGGATATTCCAGACAATATGACATCATGCTCAGCATATAAAGCTGGGGGAAGAAGAAGGAAGGGGAGGATGTTTGGAGTTACGGCATTTGTCTTGCCAAGTAACTGCTACACATGATGGAGCCCTGCTTTCCTGGAGATGGCTGAACACCTGCTTGCTGATGGGAAGCAGTGAATGAATTCCTTGTTTTGCTTTGTTGCATGTGTGGCTTTTGCTTTACCTGTTAAACTGTCTTTATCTCAATCCATGAGTTTTCTCACTTTTACTCTTCCAGTTCTCTCCCCTATCCTGATGTGGGGGAGGTGAGTGAGCAGCTGTGTGGGGCTTAGTTGCCAGCTGGGTTTAAACCATGACACTTGAAATGGTTGCTTTTAAGTCCAGTATGTTGGATAGGATACATTAACATACTGCATGGTTTTGAAAACAAAATGAGAACTGTAAAGAGGTATAGATCTGGTGTGCCTTAACTGAGGTACTTCATATAGCTGTTGCTTCATTTCCATTTTAGATTCCCAGTCTGTAGTCCCTTAAGCAGGGAAGGTGACTTTAAAAAGTCTACATTACATATGCAGTTGAAGGAAAGAAGCAGGCACCACAAAAGTCTTCTATAAGATCCTTTCCACTTGAGACATCAGTCTTTCTGGACTGAGTGGAAATCAATAGGAAATGACAGGTCTTGGAGAGCACAAGAAGGAAGTTACATGTCTTTTGCATAACTACTGATTATTTGGAGTGCTTGGCCAACAAGCAAAGAGCTGTTTATAGGTCTTTCTCAGCCCCAAAGAGTTTCAATCCACTTTCTTAGAAAGTGCTTCAGTGAGGCACTAAGGCATGCTGAGGCTTGGGGGGAAAGGAAATAGTGTACTCCATTGCTGTTAGGCCAGAGGGCAGCCAGAATTCAAAGTCAAGAAGCCAGAAGACATCCAAGCATTTAACCTGCAGGAGACCGAATGAGGGTCTAAATTCTGCTCCCTATAGAGTCCATCACCAAGATAAAAATTATCCTGGGAGCACATTTCTGAACTGAGCACCCCAATCACAAAACTAGAGACTTAAGTTCTCCTTCAGTCCTCGTGGCTCCTTCACTCCTGCTGTGTACTGGCTCAGTTCCCAGGCACAGGGAAGAGTGTGCTCTGCTCCCAGCTGTGCCCTGCCCCACGCCTGTATTTAATCTGGCTACAGGGACACTATAAATGTTCAGGTATTGGGTACTGAGCCCCTAAATCTTCATGCAAAGCTAGTTGTGGTCAGATCCACAACTGGCAGCTTGAGCTTCTCTGGAAAGCCTGAGTGAATTTCAAAAGCGGGCCACTTTCATCTGAGTCACAGTTGAGCTTTAAATGAGGGACAGCTGCTTATGTCCTGCAGGACCAACCTTGAGTCAGTGCAGGTGCCATCATCAGGTAAGCAGGGACCATTCAAGACCAAGTGAGTGGTAATCTAATATGTAGGTGTTTCTACTCTTTAGTTAATCCCAGAAATGGATATGTACCTTAGCTAAAAGTTAAGCAGGGTTCTCACCTGTGGGCAAAATAGCTTAACAGCCAGGCTTGCTGCTCAATAAGCTGGCAAAAGACTTCTCTGTCACCAGGACTTGTGGCTTTTCTGCCTTTATGTTTTTTTTGCAAGATTTCTGCCTACAGTGCCAGCAAACACAGCACTAAAGCAGCAGGGCGTGAGCAAGCTGCTTATAGTACTGGGACAGAAATAGATGCATCCAAGCTGCCATTTATTTTGCAACTACAAACCTCGTAAGAACTGTTGGTTTTGCCTCCATCTCACAGGGTGATAATTACGACATTCCCAGCGTTTCCCTTTTGTTGGGCATTATGCACCAGCAGGGAGTCGAGTAGGTCTTTGTTGTGCTGAACTACAGCTAGACTGCTCGAATCCACGCAGCCTCCCCGACCCCTTCCTTTGGGCAGCTCGCCGAAGGAGAGGGGCGGACAATGAAGGTCGAAAACCGTAAATGCATCAGCCCTTTGCGGCGGGCCCCGCGGGGTCGGGTGACGCCCCCCCCAGCACGGTGGGTGCGTGCTGGAGAGGGAGCCAAACGGCATACGAGAGAGGCTCGGCGGCGTCCCCGGGGGGAGGCGGGGGGGGCACGGGGCCGACGTGCCTCCCGTGGACCGCCCCGCCGGCCGGGGGACCGGCAGGTACCGGGGTGGGGCGGTGCAGGGGGAGCCGCCCCCCGGCCGCCCCGGCGCGGCCGGCAGCTGGGCATCGCATCGCGGGGAGGCGTCTGCGGGAGGCAGGCGGAGGCGGCGCGGCTCGTCTCGGCGGGGCTGGGCTGGGCGCACCGCGCCGCTGAGGACCCCCGAGAGAAAGTGGAAGTGTGCCGCGGCGCCGGGCCTCGCCCCGCCGTGCGGCCGGCTGCCCGGCAGCGGCGGAGACGCGGCTCGCCGCAGGCTGCTGCTGAGGCCGCGTCCCCCCCGAGGTGAGTGCCGCCCTCGGGGAGGGGTGCGGTGGGGTGCCCTGCGGGCGCTCGCCGCGGAGGGGATGCCCTGCGGGTCTCCCGGCGCGGGAAGCGGGCTGGCGAGGAGGGACGTTTTGCGGAGGGGTTTGGCGGTCTCTGGGTGTAGGGGGGGAGGGCGTGTAGGGGGTGTGTGTGCTGTGTATGCTTTGCTTCCCCCCCCGCCCTGTCTTCTTTGTGTGCCCGTGCCCCGGGCCAGCGGCCCCGCAGCCTGGTGTCAGCCCTGGTGAGGGCTGTCCGGGGAGAGGCGGGAGCTTGCCCGTGCTGCGGTGGCGGAGCGAGGGAGGGAGGTAGGTCCAGTGGGTCACTGAGGTGCTTGGCTCAGTCTGCTCCTCTTGTGTGCAGAGGTGAGAAAACTAACCTAGGCTCTGTCAGATTTGCACTTTTCCTTAAATCAGCACCTTTACGGGTGTGCTATTGCGCTTCCCAAGTCCCCCGTTTGGGCGGAGAGGCTGATGCAAGCCTGCCACCCCACTGGTGTAAATCAGTGTTGACAGGCAACTGGATGGGAATTTTCTGATAAACATTTTCTTTCATTGGTGGTGTCAGTCAGTTAAGTCCCAATGTTTTGTGGAAGCATGCCTACCTAATGGGTGAGAGAAGGGTTTCAGAGCAGTGCTATGTGCCGGGCTCGTTTCTGCCAGCCCCTCCTCAGGTGGCTCCTGAGCCTGTGTCCCCCATGCTGGCTGTGTTGGGCTGGAGGGTCCCTGGGCCTGGGTTTTGCAATAGGCAGTTGGGAGCTTGTGGGTATGCGTGAGGCTGGATACCGAAAGCCCTGGCTTGAAAGGGCTGGGGTTGCTGGCCTTGGGAGCCTGCTGGCCTCAGAGGCTTGCTCTGGAGAAAAGTGACTCTTCCTTCCCTTTGGGAAGATACTGAGTAGTGTGCCAGAATCATTCCGTTTGTTTCAGGAAGAGGGGGGAGATGTAATTTAGGTGTTCACACAGTGAGTCTATGAACTTTCTGTGGGAAACTTATAAACTTGAAATTGCTATTCCAACTGGAAGAGTGATAACGTCAGCCCTGCAAAACAGAAGTGTCAGCCCCGGAGCAGTGCAGGGGTCTGAGTGTGATCGCAGACTGCGGACTCCTGCCGTGGGTTGTTTCTGGGCAGAATCTCAGGCCGATTGTGATTTCTTGTCTCCTGTTCCCACATCTTTATAAGACAGTATTCTCCTGTTGAGCTCTCTATTCTCCATGTGTTCTGCCTATAGCACCCTGGCTAGACTCGCTATTATCAGTAGTTTATACCAAAAACAAGCAGGCAGTGCTGAAGTAGTAGCTTTTTAGGTGGTATTTTACTTTGGGAATGATTTTGTGGGTGTAAAACCATTCCCTTTTGCTGAGAGTAGAACATGTTTAGACTTCATTGCCGGCATCGGAGATGTGACCTGAGGGTTAAAAAAAAAAAAAGCGTGCATATATGTGTGTGTACAATAGGTTCAAAGTGATGGGACGAGTTCTCTTGGCTGGACTATTGTCATGGAACAGTGGAGATGCCATGAAAAGTACCAGTAAAGACTGGGATCAGGGTGATGGGTAGAGCAGAGCTCTGAACCATCGCAGTGATTTTGTGTCGTAGCAGTATTCAGAAATCCCAGCTGTAAATCGCATCATGCAAAGAGAAAGCCAGTCCTCGGCCTCAAGGGATGACACAGGTACAGCAAGGAATTTGTAAGAGGAAGGAACAGAGGGGAAGCCATTTGTCTAATATTACATAGGTTAGACCAGAACTGAAAGTTTCCAGAGTGAAACTGGCTTTATATATTCTGTCTCTGTTACAATACTTTTTCATTATGAACTGAATCTTTCCTGATTACGGAATCATTTTGCAAGTACTAGTGATAATTTTTGATGTATAGTACGCAGAACATGTATTTAATGTGGAAAATGAATAAATGTTGAAAATCTTCAAACTGGGAGATCAAAATACTTCCAACTGGAAGTGTACAAAATTATTTGAATAAATCTACCTAGGCTATAGTATTTTCTTTAATTGTACAGTAGGAATTAAATGGAGCTTGAGTTGCTTGGAATTTGTAGTGCTGGTTGAGGCAACTGACCATCATGGAACAGTGGTTTATTGCGCTGCTTTGAAAGAGCTCTTGCATTTTATAGTAGCGTGATGTTACTTTAAGTAGTACCATTATTTCAAACCAGTGTAATGAGATGAAAAGCATTTGGCATGCACTCCTGTAAAACAACATTTTAGTGCTAAATTCAGATCCTTGCTTTAAGGTATCTATAAAATACCATGCTTATGTAGGGTGTCATACCAAGAAAAATAGACATTTAGTTTAAAGCTGTCTTAAAACATTTTTGTTGTGAAATGACAGTCAGAAAGGCAGTTTCAACCACATTTTTTCCTCTTTTGGAGTGGAATGGTTTCTTAGCTTAGACATAGAAACTCTGACAAACTGATCATGAAGTAAGTGGCCATAATAAATGGGTCGATTTAATGAGATGAATTATGGATTTGAACATGAGCCTCTTCTGTCTCACCTGATTGTCCTAACCAATGAGTTATTTCAGAGTGATTTGTGTGGTTTTTTTTCACAAAAAGATGTGCTTGAATATGGAGTTTGAATATACATGTACTCACACAGTGTTTTTTTTGTGCAGTTGTGAGATACAACAGAAAATATTCTTCCAATCTGAATAATGCTTTTATCTAGATTTTCATGAACATGTTTTTTTTTTTTGTCCAGTTCTATAAAAAGTGACAAAATAGCGAATTTCTCATCTGCCTTAAAAAAACCACAAAACCCAAACAGGCAATATGGTCCAAAGCCACTTCGTACAGTCAGTCAGTACTATCTCAAGTTAAGCCTGCATGCTAGCTTGGTACTGTCTTTCTGATCATAGCCTAGCAAACCTCACTTGTACGTTCTCTGTATTTTTTCCACTTCATCTTTCTACTACTAACTGTTATTAAGATAATTGTAGCTAATGAACATAGGAAAATGTTGTAATCCTGCACAAAATTAGCAATAATTGGGGATGCAGTTGATGATGTCTGAGAATATCATGTTGTCACATGTTGTCAACAACAACAGCTGCTGGAGGTACTTGCCATTTTGTGGGCCAGACCTGCTGGTTTAAGACTCTGCCAAGTTCATGTGAAATACAGTTTGTTGCATCTTTCTGAAAAAGATGACAAATATTTTTTTTGGCTTAATAAGATGAAAGAACCTTCCTGGCAAGCAGCTAACTCTAACCTTTGCACTTAGATTTGTTAATTTTCCCTAAGGTGTGTGTTTCATATGGTGCCAAGCCTAGCTGTTAATTCATTTAGCTTCTTTGAGACATGTCACAGCTGTCAAATAAACATCAATGTGTGTGTACATATATAAGTATATATGACTATTCACACAGCCTTTTTGTGGAGTAATTGTTAATATATCGTGTTCTGATTCATGCCTGTAGGTGTGTCTATTCCTGGCCTGTCTAATTGCACGTGCAGAAGAGGAAGGTTGGATTATGGATTTTGGGCTTTATTCCTTCTTTCTAAATGTTTCACTTTAAAATATCATTCTGCCTAATTCCTGGAACTGTTAATAAAAACATTACATCTGTTTGGTCAGGGAAAGTTTTTTATCTTCCCTAAAATATTTGAGATCATGAAAGTAAGTTGTGCAACCTGAAGCGTAGGGCCAGGCTTCAAATCTTGATTGTGGCAAAGCTAGGGCTCATCTACTGGGTAATGTAGCTGAGATCTGTGGTTATCCTGTTTTTCCCCAAAATCACATCCGGGATTTGCGATACCATTTGGAGAAAGGCTTTTGTTTCAGCAAAACTTGTTCTTTCTGACAAAACACCCAACCTGTTTTTAGTCAGAACATATCTGGCTATCTCCAGTATGAATGAATATTTAAATACAGAGGGTTGGGTATATCCACTGGAAAAGAATTGAGTTTATTGTAAGTTGTAGTAGGAGAAAAATAATATAAAAAAAATAGTTTTCTGTGTTCTGCTGTAGGAAGAGTATGACTGAGGTTTTTTCCTAATGGAGGTAGCAAATATGTATGTTTTTGGTGGGCTAGTTGCTGTGGTATTAAACAAAAAGGGACATTAAAAGGTAGACTAAAAGTTAATTACACAGTCCCAACAACAAGGCCTCACAGGTAAATGGCTTCAGGGTGGTTGAAATAACTGTGATTTTTGGATCATACTTAGAGAAGTAGCTGGTTATTTCCAGACACGTTAAAAATCATAGAATCATAGAGTGGTTTGGGTTGGAAGGGACCTTAAAGACCACCGAGTTCCAACCCCACTGCCATGGGCAGGGATGTCTTCCACTAGACCATGTTGATCCAAGCCCCATCCAGCCTGGCCTTGAACACTTTCAGGGATGGGGCATCCACAACCTCTCCGGGCAACCGGTTCCACTGCCTCAAAACCCTCACAGTGAAGAACTTCTTCCTTACATCTAATCTAAATCTACCCTCTTTCAGTTTAAAAGCACTGCCCCTTGTCCTGTCACTACAGGCCCTGGTAAGAAGTCCCTCCCCATCTTTCCTGTAGGCCCCCTTTAGGTACGGGAAGGCTGCTATAAGGTGTCCCCGGAGCCTTCTCTTCTCCAGGCTGAACAACCCCAACTCTCTCAGCCTGTCCTCATAGGAGAGGTGCTCCAGCCCTCTGATCATTTTCATGGCCTGCTCTGGACCCGCTTGAGCAGGTCCATGTCCTTCTTATGTTGGGGACCCCAGAACCGAACGCAGTACTGCAGGTGGGGTCTCACAAGAGCAGAGTAGAGGGGGAGAATCACTGCCCTCGACCTGCTGGCCACGCTGCTTTTGAGGCAGCCCAGGGTACGGTTGGCTTTCTGGACTGCGAGCGCACATTGCCGGGTCATGTTGAGCTTCTTGTCAACCAACACCCCCAAGTCCTTCTCTGCAGGGCTGCTCTCAGTCCACTCATTGGCCAGCCTGCATTTGTGCTTGGAATTGCCCCGACCCATGTGCAGGACCTGGCACTTGGCCTTATTGAACTTCATGAGGTTCACACGGGCCCACCTCTCAAGCCTGTCAAGGTCCCTCTGGATGGCATCCCTTCCCTCCAGCGCGTTGACCGCACCACACAGCTTGGTGTTGTCGGCAAACTTAACTTACTGAGGGTGCACTCAATCCTGCTGTCCGTGTCACTGACAAAGATGTTAAACAGCACCGGTCCCAATACCGACCCCTGAGGAATGCCACTTGTCACTGGTCTCTACTTGGGTATTGAGCTGTTGACTGCAGCTCTTGGAGTGCAACCATCCAGCCAATTCCTTATCCACCGAGTGGTCCATCCATCAAATCCATGTCTGTCTAATTTAGAGACAAGAATATCATGCGGGACAGTGTCAGATGCTTTGCACAATCCAGGTGAATGACATCCATTGCTCTTCCCTTATCCACCAATACTGTAACCCCATTGTAGAAGTCCGCCAGATTTGTCAGGCATGATTTGCCTTTAGTGAAGCCATGCTGGCTGTCACCAGTCATGTCCTTATTCTCCATGTGCCCTAGCATAGCTTCCAGGAGGATCCACTCCATGATTTTGCCAGGCATAGGTGAGACTGAATGGCCTGTATTTCCCGGGTCTTCCTTTTAACCCCCATTTTTAAAAATGGGTGTTATGTATCCCCTTTTCCAGTCAGTGGGAACTTCACTGGACTGCCATGACTCTTCAAATATGATGGATAGTGGCTTAGCAACTTCATCCACCAGTTCCCTGAGGACACGCAGATGCATCTTATCAAGTCCCATGGACTTGTGCACCTTCAGTTTCCTTAGATGGTCTTGAACCTGACCTTCTACAGTGGGCAGTTCTTCATTCTTCCAGTCCCTGCCTTTGCCTTCTGTGACTTGGGTGGTGTGGCTGGAGCACTTGACAGTGAAGACAAGAAAAAAAGTTGCTGAATACCTCTGCCTTCTCTATATTCTGGGTAACCAGGTCTCCTGTTTTCCTTCAGGAGAGGGCGTGCATTTTCCCTAGTCTTCCTTTTATCACCGACATACCTATAAAAGCTTTTCTTGTTGCCCTTGATGTCCCTGGCCAGATTTAATTCTCAGGGCTTTGGCTTTCCTAACCTGATCCCTGGCTGCTCGGACAATTTCCCTGTATTCCTCCCAGGCTACCTGTCCTTGCTTCCACCCTCTGTAGGCTTCCTTTTTGTCTTTGAGTTTGTCCAGGAGCTCCTTGTTCACCCACGCAGGCCTCCTGGCATTTTTGCCTGACTTACTCTTTGTTGGGATGTGTCGCTCCTAAGCTTAGAGGAGGTGATCCTTGAATATTAACCAGCTTTCTTGGGCCCCTTTTCCCTCCAGGTCTTTATCCCATGGTACTCTACCAAGCAGATCCCTGAAAATGGCTTGTTTCTCTTTGGTACGAATGTGTGTCTAGGGTAAGGTATCAAATCTTAGCTTCAGTGGCCTCAAAAAGATGGAAGAGCACATGCATCCCCAGCAGTGCAAGGCTGACACCCATGTTGACTCAGAAATACAGGCACTACGGCAACCAAGCTAATTTTTCTGGTGCTTTTAGGCATAAGCTGCTCTCATCTGAGCTGGTGGGAGAAAGAGTAAGTTCTGTAGAGAAAATACAAATTCTTCCAAAATACCTTTCAGCTGCTAAAAGTAATGTTGCATTTGAAGTTACTCTGCAAATCACTTAAGGCTTTTTTTTTTCCTCCCTAAGTGAAAATGGCTAAGATGGCACAGCTAGGTTGGTCATGTGAATATGTCTGGCAAGGAGGGGCTGCTGCTTAAAGATTTGTCTGAAGGGAATTGGTAATGTGATTTCAGTCCATAGTGAAATATTGGAAGCTAGCTCTGTCCCAGAGGCCTGCATGCAAGGATTCCTTGTAGGCATCTGAGGTACCTTGCAGCTGTGGTACAAGCATGTAACAGAACTGCATCAGACAGTAAAATCCAGGTGACTGAGAGATACTGCTTGTGGTTCAGAAGACATAATTAGTTTTTTTGATGGTCGATGTCAAAGTGGGAGTGAAATGTTCTGTAGAAATAGAAATTCTTTTGTCACATGAAGTAATATTCAGGGACTTGAAATAAACTGGTGAAAAGCTTTTTTTTAAAAAAAGGTTTTTTCTTTTGATATCTAAAGACCTGTGCATCTGCTTTTCTGAGATCACGGATCATTTTGTTTTGAGATTAGAATAAGATACAAAATGTTTGGAAAAACTGTCTGCAGGATGCATGGAATGTAAATATAGTTGTGGGTTTTTTTCTGAAGCAGTTAAGTATGTCTCAGATAAGCAGGCTGTAAAGGAATTCTAACTGTTGCTGTTTGTATTGCAGTAGTTTACTGTGGATCAATTCTCAGCTGAGATGCCTTTGTGTCAGGTGCTGTTTTATTAGGTGTAATAAAACAAAAGCATCTATCCAACTGCATTTATCTTAGAGTCTGAGAAATACCGTGTAGGAGGAGGAAAGACCAGATAGCGTTGATAGTTTTATATTTTTATGGTGTCAGCAGCTAAGTCCCATTACAGAAGCTTAATCTGAGAAAGTGCCCATGGTCGCTATGTAACCAAAAGAGAGATATGAATGACCTTCTGGTGGTAGGTATCTGAATGTATGGCTGTGACTCTCTCTACTATGCCTGTCTGCTTTGGGGTCGAAGTGGATAGGCATATGAGTCCTTGCTTGTACCTGCACAAGTCAAATGAGGGCTTCTTCCTGGAGAGAGTACTGTGGGTGCTAAACATTTCCCTGGCAGTGTCCTGGATGTCAGCTAGAAAGGGGAAGCTTGGGCAGTTTGTCAGACCTAGCATATAAATGTGCACTGTGTCCTAATTAGGAGTTTTATTTAAGGAACATTAGTGATTTAACACTCCGATCTAATTATTCGTAAGCTTCTTGCTAATTTTGTAATTAGCACTGGAGCAAGACTTTTTATGGAAAATACACCCATAAGGAAATCAGAAGCACTAACTTCCAGTGCTTATAGAGAGCTTTATTCCTGTGACAATGTTCTGTATACAGTGTCTATAAGGAAATATTACTATTTGTTCTATTTTTACATGATGGTAAAGATAGATAATGTGCCAAGTGTTTACAAAGACCTATTATAGTCAGTTCTCACAACCCAAATGACGCTGGCTTTAGAACATGCATCTGTAGGATTAGATTCTGCTTAGATGTTACCTAGTGGAGAAGGCATGCTTGAATCACTTTATACCACAGTTATCTTTGGCCTTCAAAGGGTGGGGACGAGAGCTCGGGGTGTAGCCAGGGTATACTGGCTGTGTGCTCTTGCAGTTTATAGCAGCCAAGGCAGCTTTGTATAAACATAGATGGTAAGGTACAACTTGGAGCAGCCATAAGCCTGCTCTAAAACGTAGCATGGCCTTACAAGGATAAAGCTGTTCTTCTAGCTTCCTTCCAGGTAATCTGTGTAGTATGTTTCAGTTGGACAGAGAACTTGGTAGAGAATGTCCTGGCCCATCAAGCAGGTGGTCACAGAATTTTTCTTCTCAGAGAAGGTCTCTCAAGTGTTCTCTTAATTTCAATAAGCAGGCTTGCTCTTTCCAGAGATGGATAAATTTGACTAATCCTTAGTTCTAGAGGGCAGTTCATGCTTTGCAGAATTAAACCCTAATAATTTGGTTTGCATTTGTGTCTCTTTAAATGCCAGTTTTTTAATGTTTTTGAAGATGGGGAGCTTTGTAGTCAGTCTGGAGTAATACAATATAACTAAGGTCTGTAGAGAGAGTTCCGTTTATTAGTTTAATAGATGTAGCTGGAAAGGAAACAAACAAGCTCTCAGGCTCAGAATACCTTATTCCCTTATTGGACTGATGAAGCAATTAAGCCTAAAAGCTTGCCACTTGTTTTTATTGCACAACAGTTGTAGTAGGCTTTTAAACTAATCTTTTGCTTGTTTGCCTTTGTAAAAGAAAGTGGTTCACCTATAGGCAGAGCTGCTCTATGCTTGGGGGGGGCACTGAGCGTGGATAAGTGCAGTTAATGCAAAAACCGTCGGAGTCGCTTCAGCATGCAAGATCATGCCCTGGGCTCATGATTCTTCAGTCCTGTCACATCTCTTCCTTTCTCAGCAGGACATGCTTGTCTACATCCCAGTGTGCCAACACAGCCATATAAAGGAAGGGATACAAAAACACTGCAAGCTACTCTGCTCTGCTTCCACTTCCTACCACAGATGCTGTTTTTGATGTCAAGTGGCCCAGTACTTCCTTGACCCCTTTCACTGTTTCTCACTGAATGTGTTTTAGTGTCTAATAATTTGGCTCTTGCTTTAGTCCCAGGTTCAAGTCTCCTGATTATTCACACTGCATGTATGCTAATTAATTCAGTATCCCTACCAGAGACAGAGAAGTAGCTCCTTCTGAAGAGGGGCAGGGCAGGGAAAAAAGGCATTGTTGGCTGGCTAATTTGCTTCGAGGTCTGCTCTGGATAAACAGTATAGGTACAGACCCTGCCAAATTTGGCTTCGTCTGCCTGGGACATTTCTCTAGCACTCTCCCAGGAGGTCCTCTGCTCTTAACTGCCCCCTCATGCCGGTGGTAGAAAGAGCTTGGAAGCGCTTCTGAGTGTCAGATCTAGCTGGGTTTTAGTATGAGCACTGTCAGTGAAGAGACCCTAGCCCTGATGGTGGCTGTACCTTACTATGCGGACAGGTAAGTGGATGGTGACTGCATCAGTAGTTTTACTCCAGTTGTGTATCAGGTGAGATTTTGGTATTTAATTATCTTTTCTATGCTTACAGACATACTCTTTCTCCTCCTGTGAAAGGAAATGTGTGCACAAACAGCATACAGGAGCTGCAGAGTACTTTAACAGACAGCCAGTATCTTGAGACCAAAACTGTTCATCAGGGTGGGGAATCCTATCTCAGCGAGTAAAGGCTGAGGAAGCCAAGCTGGTTCATGGTAACTTTCACCCACAGAGACTTTATAGCTTCACAGTCTGAGCAATTTTTATTTGTATGTTTTGTCTATTGGTGTAACTACTAGCTAGGCTTTCTGAATTTATGCTTGTGTTAATATTGCCTTCCAGAATGCTGAGGGTTTTTTTCTGTTTCCTCCAGAAGAGTGGAATTTTATTCCTTGGTATGGGACTTGTAGCTTTTGCATTGGTGGTTGTTCTCCCCTTCCCCTGTCATATTCCCTCAACTTTTAGTTGAACAGAGGGTGTTTGAGGATGATGTTACATTTCCCTTATGAAGCTTTAATAAAAGGCACTGGATTGGGGTAACTGCAGTTGTCTCAGCAAGAGGAATCCTGGGCACGCAAAAGGACACCCCACAGCAACTGTGCAGTGTGGTGCTGGCTGTGGTGGCTGCTGCTGCTGAAGCAGTCTGTGGGCTGCAGTCATACCTGTGTTTCTCTGCCTGATGGAAGTCATGTTCCAGTAGACCCGAATACCTGATCAATAATTAATCTAGTTACCAACAGTGCAAAAAGGCAGAGTGAAGTGGTTTTACTATGTTCTTTATATAGTTTTCCAAGAATGGAAAATACCACTTTCAAACTTTCTCCTCATTATTAGTTTTAAATACAGCTACTGCAAGTTGTGCCTGCTAGAAAGAGCAGTCAAATGTCCTCATTTGATGCGGATGTTGAAATGCAGTAGCATTTCAAAGCCTTTGGGCTTTGGTGGCCTAGGTCTTGTACAGACATATAATAAATGACAGTCCCTGCTCCCAAAAACTTCCTGTGTATCAGATGAGAGAAGAGCAAGGGGAACAGGTAGTGTCCACAGGGACAAATGAGATAGCAAATATAATTTAAGTCAGAGGAGTTTCATTAGCCAAGAACACATTCCACTTCTGTTTTCCTGCTGTATATAGTAAGCCATCATTAGGCTAGCTAGATCTTTAAAATATTAAGACTGTGATTTACATAAAATACATGGGATTTTTAAGAAGTCAGTACAGTGCCAGTGAGTAGGATGAAATTTCTCAGCCATCCAAGAGGAAGGGCCAAAGAACATACTCCGCCCTGGGACTGGAGGAGGGAAGTGTAATGTTGGTCTACTTTTAAGGGACAAAGCCAATTACTCTATTCAGGTTGTCTGCAGATCTGTCAAGTCGTGCACAGCCATGCCCTTTCATGAAATATGGTGACCTGCATGGCAGGTAAATTGTCCTCCCTGGTTTGTGTACACGATGAGGGTGATGAGCCACAGCGGCGTGCTATAGCTGTTCACACTGGTTTGTCAGGTCTAGAAATCAAAGAAATGCACGTGCAGCCAAAGACAAGCACCATGGGCCCTTTTCTCACCTACCCTTGGCTCTTGATTCAAGGCAATGTCCTCTTCTGCACTGGGGATGGGGATATTTGAGAGGCCAGTGTAAGGTGGTGGAGCACTGTGGCACTGGTAGGCTGGCTGTGCACATTCTGAAAGGGTTATTTGTGCTGATAAACAGGCTGGCATTTTAGAATGGCTGAAGGTGGGCATGGCTGTCTTCCTATATCCATGCTTAAATGTTAGCTGATCTCCTCAGAAAGGAAGGACAGCAATGTTGCGGCTGCAGTAGCAGTGTACTTGCTGAATTCAGTTACGGAGGAAGCCATTCCCTTTTTTTTTCCTTTGTCCGGCTTGTGGGCTGGGTGCACACATGTGAATCCCTTCTCAGTTCAAACACATGCAGTTCTCACACAGAGACTGCTGCTTGGGAAAGGCAAATCTAGTTCACAAAAGATACAGCTTTGGATATAAAATGTGAGGTTGGACCCAAAGCCCTGTGTTGATGGGGCTAGAAAATATTACTTCTGCTGCTTTCTACATCTTCCTTGTATTGTTTCTGCATTTTTGTCTGTATTCATTGTTGCTAAGGCATTGGTAATTCATGGATACCCCTTGTAAGACTAAATAAGTGATGACTATTATTTGGTCTTATTTTATCTATGATGTCTACTTTCACAAAAACTTAACAGAGAGAAAAGAGATTAGGGAATTTTAGCAGGGAGTGGATCAAGTGCAATACAGACTGCCCTTTTGCTTTGGTGTTTAAGCGCAGAACGTGGGTGGGAGTTCTGCTAACCTGTGAACCAGTGAGACTGAACAACTTGCAATACTTTATGTATAAGTATAATAATATAACAGACTTCAAATTCCTCTTAAAACCCTTCATTTACTCTTGCTAGTTTAAAAAAAGCTACGGATTTGCAGATGGTTTCACACTGGCACTTGTTAAATTTCAGCCAATGTCTGCCAGCTGAAAACTACAAGTGCCATTTCCAGCTCCCAGCTGGTGCTGCCACTGGCTGCTGATGACATTTCCTCTTCTCTTTCACGGACATAATGGTTCAGGAGAGAGATAATAAGGTAAGATAGGATAAAGAAAAACAGAAAGAAAACCAATCCCAGCCCGCACCACCCATCCTGCATTTTGCAATTTCACTGGCTGTTTTTGTGAAAATACAGGCAGTGACTGATTGTGGTTCTTCTGTTTCAAATTGCATTTAAATTTCTTTTCAGAACTGTTCTTTTAAAGTACTATCATGACTACTGAAAATGAAGACTTGAATGAAAGTTGAAGTGCCTATAAATACATCAAAAATGTATAATTTTAACTGAGATAAATGGTTAAACTTATTCCATGTTAAATGTTATTTATAGTACCATTTTTGCTCTTAACCCAGTAATTAGCCTGGGATCAAAGATTTTCCTAGATGAGTATGTTGTGACCTGTCTTTCTTCTTCCCCCTACCCCTTTAAACAGTGTGGCTTCTTCCTGCAGGGACTTGATGACAAATCATCTAACGTAAATTTGTTAGTGTCCTAAACAGTCCTGAGCAGAGTATAGCTGTTCTCATTAGCTCTCTTATTGCCTAAGAGTCAGCACAAAACTCTTGAGGACCTGTTTGTAACATGAGTATGTCTTGATCTGTTTAATAACATTTTTATCCGTTCATGGAGATGGCATTTAACTGTGCTCTGGCTTTCAAATCCTTTGTGAATTAGTCTTGAGTGACCAAAATCAATTGAAAATGTCTAAAAACTTAATGTGATTGATGGACGTGGTTTCTGTTTACAGAGTGACGAGGTTTTAAAAGAGTTCAAGGTTTGCTTAAACAGCAGGCTACAGGGTCATTTACTTCTAAGGAAAGAATTTCTGGTAGCTGTTTTCTGTCAACACATGCCGTTTTGTGAAGTGTACTTTTTTTTTTGCATTTGTGGAGCTAATGCTACTGTCACAGCAGTGCAGAGCAGTTTAGGTGATGCAGGATTAATGCTGTAGTATTCTCTGATGCCACTTTGGTAGCTGATTTCTTCTGGATTTTGTTTCAGAAGGGTTCTCATGCTGACAACTGACACTGAGATCTTACCTGTTTGGACTGGTCATGCTGGAGGATGCTGGAAACTGCTTTGATTTTTTTTTTTAAATTAAAAACAAATAATTTTTTTTGGTGCAGTGGGTATTGAAATTTGCTAGATATTTCTCATGATTCTCAAAGAATCAGGAATTAAGCAACTATTTTCCTTGGACTAGGTGTTCTTGGGGTAAAAGGAATGTAATCCAAGGAATAAGAATCCCTTAAAAGGACAGACAGTCTTTGTTTGAAGTACTACTTTCTTTATCTGTTTATTGTCCCTACAAAGGGGAACTAGATTCTGTTGCTGTAAGTAAGTTTTAAGGAGTTAACAAAAATTGGATTAATATCCTGAGGTTATCTAAGGAATTGTTTGAGCATGTAATAGTCAAAGATTTCTTTAAATATTTTATCAAGGTAGTGCTGGTCATTTCACTGTGAATTGTATATTTCCTGGGAAGGCGAGAAGACTGTGTACTGATACATTCACTGGACCATGCTTAGTTAATGCACCAATGCTGCATCAGAGTCAAAGATGTGTTCAGGCTATATTTTACTTTAAAATAAAGGTATTTATAATATCAATAAGACTAATGTACTCTGGGATGCAGTTTGCTGTCTTCTCTCAATTACACATTACAGCATGGGAAGAAAGCAAGTGAAAAATGTGTGTATGTGGCTTTTCTTGTTTTGCTTAAATTACAACATAGACCAACAGCACTTTGAGCCTTTGTGCTCCAGAAAATGACGTGACAAATGGGGCCACCATTTCAATCTTCCACAGCATACTAATAACAGAGCTCAGTCAATGCTGGAGTGTTCATACCCCATCACAACAGTTAAAGTATTTATTGGTGCTGGATACAGCTTCCCCCAGTGCTGCCCAGCTTCTTCCCAATTCATAACTGTAACAGTATGGTTGTGTGTTTATCATCCTCAAACACTGAGAGGCCACAAAAGCCTGAGTATAATTCTCAAACGGAGCAAAATATTTTTAATGTGTATATCTATATGTGTGTGTATATACATATATATGTGTGTATGTATGTTTCTGATTAATATTTCTCAAGAAGCTGGAAGACATCCTGTAATACAAATAAGAAGTTTTCTTCTTAATTTTAAGGAGCAGGTGGTTCTTAAACCTTCGCAAGAGTACCTTCCGCAGTCGAACTTTGTAAAGTTTGCACTTTTCTGGCAAATTCAAATCCTGTAGGAAAAGGTACTTGTTAATGCAGTCTAGAAGGTAAAGTGACCACCTTGCATAAAGGTTACTAGCTTATATCCAGAACTGCAGCTTTCAGTTAGACATGCTGCTTTAAAAAAAAAAAAAAAAATAAAATCCTGTGCATGCACTTTAGCAATTTGTCATTGCTTTTCAAGCTTATTATCTCATTAAGTAGCATTTAATGAGGATAACCACAAAATAATTAATTTATACAGTATGTTTATTGTTTCCCTGATGAATTTATGTCTTAAATTTAGAGTTCCTCAATGAATGTGTTACTCTATTTTTATACTTTGTATACATTTTGTTCTCTAAATAAATATAAATGTTTCTTCAAGGTCTTTATTCCAGTCCATGGGTTGTCTGTAAGAATGGTGTAGAGTTAAGTTTTCTTAGAATGGGCCCGGCCACCATGAAAGTTGTGAAGCTCTTTGTCCTGTTTGAAGTGTTTGCGAGTGTATTGCACCAAGGTAAAGCTGTCCTCAGTTACAGTGGGAACTTTATTTTATTGTTTTTCCTAGTAAATGGTAGCTGCTTGACATTAAGTTCTTGCTTTAGGAGATGGAGGAATTGAGTACTCTGGTATGATATATGGAAACAACCTATTTGTCAGTAAATAATTGTATTTGGTGTAGGTATCCAGGTGTTGGTAGTGGTGGGGCTGCAGGGGTGGCCTCTATGGGAAGAGACCAGGGGCTGCCCTGTGCTGAACACAGGCAGTCCCAGCTGGCTCCCTTGGACCCACTGCACCCACAGCTGAGCCCCTCAGCCAAGCTGGTGGCACCTCTATGAAAACATTTAAGAAAGGGCAATACGCTGCACAGCAGAGTGAGGAAAAAAAAAGTGTGAGAAACAACCCTGCAAACACCCAGGTCAGAGAAGAAGAAGGGGGAGGAGGTGCGCAGGGCCAGAGCAGAGATTCCCCTGCAGCCCATGGGAGGGACGACAGGGGAGCAGGTATTTCCCTGCAGCCCATGGAGAACTGTGCCAGAGCAGATACCCACACTGCAGCCGTGGAGGACCCCACACTGGAGCAGGTGGATATGGCCTGAAGGAACTGTTGGCAGTGGAGGGCCCATGCAGGAGCAGGTTTATCCTGAAGGACTTCAGCCTGTGAGAAGGACCCATGCTGGAGCAGGGGAAAAGCATGAGGAAGAAGGAGCTACACAGAGGAACTGCCATGGACTGACCACAACCCCCTATTCCCCATTTCCCTGCGGGTGTAGGAGAAGGAGGCAGAGGGAGTGAAATGGAGCCTGGGAAGAAGGGATGGGGGGAGGTGGTTTAGTTTTTGTCTTTGTTTCTCACCCTTCTACTCTAACTGACAAAGGATTAAATTATTTTTCCCTAAATCAAATTTGTTTTGCCCGTGTCGGTAACTGGTAAGTGATCTCCCTGTCCTTATTGGGATCCGTGACCTTTTCTGTCTTTTCTCCCCCTGACCTGTTGAGGAGGGAGGGTGAGAGTGTGGCTGGGTGGGTGCCTGGCAGCTGGCCGACATCAACCTTCAAGAATAATCTCTACAATAATTTGCATATGGACTACCAAATCATAAATATAAAATCCCGTAATCTACAACTGAACTGTCAGATTAGGAATCTCTATTAAATTTTATGGTTCGTGATCTACAATATTTAATAAAATAATGAACTGAATACAGGTTTTTTCTTTTTCTCATTTTCATGGACTTAATATTAAAAGTACTGAAGCCGTGCTAGTATGCAATCATTCAACTCTTGGACTTACCTTTTAAAGATTTAATTGTACTAATTTGTGGTTATAAGTGACATACTTCATTCAAAAAGGAATAAAATTATTTTAGGAACATAGAGTACAGTGAAACTTAAGTACATTGGGTAAATGATCATGTGACAAAAATAACTGGTTTAGTGCTTGAGGAGAAAAATATATCAATTGGAAACAAACTGATTAATGGCTGTTTTTGCAACTGAGATAATCCTGGATCTTGCCTCCAAATTGCAACCTCTATAGGCAAAGTAGGAGTGGTAGTCTCTGGCACTGAAGATAGTACAGTTGGAATACTCTTGCATCTTCATGGACATATATGTTCAATGCATCTTTTTTCCCTTGAAGGAATGTGTTACTACATATAGAAATTGTGTGAGAAATTGATGTGCAGCATTAAAACATTGTTCTGGAAAAAGGATACATTTTGCTTGATGTAGTCCGAGTTTTGAGGCATTATTTGTAATGGTTTCAGAGTAAATGGGAACCTCGGCTATGTGATCAGTGAGAAATTTTCTGCAACCCTGCAACACAACAAAATGTGGTTTTGTACATATTGCAGCTAAGACTTAATTATTCGTCCTTTGAGGGACATCATACTGATCTTGATTTAGTCTGTTGTCTGTGAATGTCTGATATTAATTGATTCCATCTAAAAAGCACATTAACTAGTATAATTTATTCAGTATCTCCTTAACAAAGAAAATTGTATTTATTGAAAGTAATTCTAAAGAAGCAAAGACTTACACCTCATTAAAGAAGATATCTGCAAAATCTTAGTTCTTTCCTAAGAACGCAGAAGACTGTAGTTTATCATTTAATATCTTATTTTGTAGCAGTGTGGAAATACTGCCTTTTTAATTGCAACCATTATAACACAATAAATGCTGTGAATTTTTGCAAAAGGACTGTATGAACTGTTTCATAACCTACTCTATGATAGAAAGTAGCAAGCAAAATCCATTAAAAATAGGATGAACTGCAGAATTAAATTCTGTGGCAAAAGCTCTTCATTTGAGGGGAAAGTCTATCCCTTTTCATGTAGGCATTAATATTCTAGAATGTGGATATTAATGTTTTAATCACCAAATTGCCCCCTCTTCCAGTCTTTCCTCCATGCAAAACATTCCCCTGTGCTGTGTCACGTCTACTAAAACTAGCAGAGTTGACAAAAACTTATGTGAACAACTGCAAACACCACAGACACAACCACTGAAAGTGGATTAATTGCACCTCCTTAAAAACAGAGCGTACAAAAGAAGAACCATGTGCATTCTTCATTTGGTCTCCACTTTGTTTCATAAGTCGCTATTTCCTAAAATTCCCTTTTGTGTATACTTAAAATAGAAAATAGTGCAGTTCTCATTTAAGGATTTGAGAATTAATAAATATACTTTGTGAAAGTGTGTAAGAGATTTCCTGTCTGTGGAACAGACCTCTTAACAACCATTCATCAGTCTTCTATATGCATATATGCTCCAGTCTTTGAATTAATTTATTATCCACAGTTACTAGCAATATGTACTTGAAGCCTGATTAAGTACTAGCCAAAAAGACAATCTTACACTTGCACAGTGATGACTTTATCTGCCTAATGAAGGCAGGGTTGAATCTCAGCATGTATTTTAGCAGTATGGCTACCTCAGCATTTCAAAGTGCTAGTCATGTAATCATCATATATTCAGTCTTGCAGTCCCTAAATTAATATTTTTCAATTTTGAAGGATGTTTCTGTATGTGTATATGTGTGTGTATATATATGTATGAAATATGTACCGGTATATATAACATGAGTGTTAGTCCATTTAATTGCATGAAATGTTTCACAGAAGCTTTCAAATAAGAATCCCTTTTTTAGCTACCAATTTTCTGAAGGCTTGAGTATTTTTCCCAGGACGCTTGCTGTCTGTCTTTTGAAAGAGCAAGTGTTAAGGGTGGATACCATACTTGAAGGAAGATAGGGCTAGATTGTATCAATGTTACTGTGTATCACATGGTAAATCAAAAATCAGCCACCTACAGCTGTTGCACTTGTTGTACATGCTCATGTGTATATTGTAATATGCAATATAAAAGGATTAAGGATGAGCTGTTCTGAACTTGTTTGGGTTCCTTGTTGAACATTTGTAGAAATGCATTTTGCGTACATGGCAAGAAACTGAAAAAAATGGAAAACGAGAGGAAGAGAATTCTTCAGCTAAATGGTCATTTTGTGAGGTGCCAAATAATAAATTAGAAAACCTATTCCAATTCTCTTGTTTGTGGGTTTGTTTTTTGTGGCCACTGGTTTATGAAAGTGTTGATGTGAGATTTAAAGGGGGCGTTGTGCTTGCAGGGCTTCTACATGGAAATAGAGATAGTATTTGCAAGCTGATGAAATACATTCCTGTGAACGGCCTAAGTGATGCAACCTGTCAAGGTAATGAATGAAGTATTGTACTTTGGCAGGAATATTACAATGACTACTGTATGCAGAGATGATGTTTCCTAAATTGAAAAACAGGTTTATTAATGGTGTTCTTATAAAGACAGGACTAATCTAGGATTCTGCTACCGTATTTAATTAACAAGTCAAGCATTAACGATCCATGCAGTTCAGCTTGCAAAGTGAGTGATGATCAATTTTTTTGCTGCGCTATGTTCACAGCTATGAAAAGGTGGTTGCAAACCTCAGAAAGCTAATTCAGAAACATAGATCAATATTTCATTCTGTCTTTTGCTGGTATTAATTTAGTAGAAAGAAGTGTTCACATATTCCTAACCTTGCTTATGATTTAAGCTTCCTGCTTATTTATTTCTTTGAAAATATTATTCTTTGCCAAAAAGACAGTTTAATCTGATAATCTTGTATCAGGGGGAATTTCTTGGGAGTAAACAGGCTACTCAAAATACAATGTGTTGCCTCTCAAGTCTTGAAATCTGCGATTCATAAATTACACAGGATGAACCAGGGGATAGATCACACGTTTTCTTGAGGGGAAGGGCATCTGTAGAGCTGGGAGCTCAGCTCTGTCCCCCCCAGTTTAGGTGACTGGAAGCTGTCCCCACAAATGTACATGTGGAGGCAGACAGCAGAAGTACTGGACTGTGACAATCACAACAGCTGACGCAAGTGGCTGGAGCACAGTATGTGACCCATGTGGTATTGTCTTGAAATGTGTAGTACCGCAGCAGCCAGCACAGATGGTAGGAGCACAGAAGGGAAACCCGATGGGAAGTTTAACTGATTTATCCGGAATTGCCTTCTCTCCTTTTGTTGTGTCATTAGTGGTATACTGAGGAAAAGGGACAATAAAGAGACACTTTGGGAGGATATGATGGTTCAGCAGTGAAAAATGTTAATTAAGGGGTGAAAAAAAGCTTTTGGGAGTGGAGTGTTCGCATATCAATATATTGCCTTTTTAATGGGAAAGGTTCCCTAATGTTAATGGGCCTGGTCGGGATTTAATGCAAAAGGTGCTGTCCTTCAGCTCTAATCAGGCAGGAAGCAGGAAGGGAAATGAGAAGAAAATGGTGCAGTTCTTCTGTATTTAAAGTAAACATTAGTAGACTTTATGAGCTGTGAGTGTAGTGGACAAAAGAAGAACGTATGAAGTGATATAAAATAGATCCCAAGAGATCAATTTAATGTTTAAAGCCTAGGCAAAAAAAGCCCTTTAAACTTGCATAGATTGCAAAATTTCCAGTCAAATAGCACAAAATAAAAACAGGGAGAGATGTCTGGAGGACTGTGTGAAGAAGCCCTGTTTGTGCTGGACCTGTTGTACAAGGCTGGTGCCTGGCCAGCTTTAGTCAAAGCAGACTAAAAGCTCTGACATTTGACCAGAGTTCATTGTTGGATGTAGCTGAGATTATCCAAACTACTTTATCACTAGGTAGCTGATCCGATGAGCTGCTCTAGGATCCTAAATATTGTAGCCTCTAAAAGATCATCTTTTCCTCTAGCTTGGTTATCCATAATGGTAGCTTATTGTGGTAGACACAGTTTCTTGTGCAAGTAAGATAAGAGAGACTTAAACCCATTCAGTTAGCTGGCACTTTCTTCTTCTGTTCTACTGCGTCTCGGTCTGCACTGTCTGTCTTTCCCTGCAAAGCTAACCTTATATACAACATTGCTATCCCACTTTGCTAGACGATATACGCAAGGACAAATGTATGATGGTGCAACAGAGATGAGTTACTGCATGTCCTGAACTTACATATCTTATTTCAGTCTCCTTGCTAATTTGTGATGGCATATGATTACAAATTATTTAAAGGGATTTTCCATAATGGTGGCTGTTTCCCTTCAGTATGCATTAAATTATTCTGGAGATCAAACACTGTTCTTATTTTGTTCCCTCGTATATTAGTAGGAATTTTCTTTTTTATTTTAAGTGCCGCATCATCATGTGGTTATGCCTATAGCTAAGAGCAAAGCCATACAGTTTACTTGGGGAAAGGATCTGTAGCTGCCTTGCTTCTTTCCCTTTTCCATTTGACACCATTTTAAAGCACTCACACCCTTCAGGCTCTATTCCCTTGGTGCACAGGGAAGTGTGTGTGCAAATATCTGTGAGTGGAGATGAGACTGTACCCTGGAGTAGATGTTTGAGCCACGTACATCCTTATGCTGCACAGAGGTGTCTAATACTGCAGAACTCAGCTGATGGAGCAAGCAGGCTGTGAGTTGTTTATTTTAGGAGATAATGGGCTATAGCAGCTAAAGGGAAAAATACTTGCTATGTGGTGCATTCAGATGTAATCTTCTATTTATTGTCATTCTGAGCATTGAATAGTTCAGCTAAACATATGGAATTTGCAATGAAATGCTACCCAAAATAGTCTATAAATATTTTATGGTGCCTAGATTGGTAAGGGGTAAGAAATCTTTAAAGCACAACATGCTGCCTTGTCTGTGCCTCCTGGCCAGCTGTCAGACAAATAGAAGTGGGTGCAGCCACATGTATTCTGATGGCTGTGAAATGCTCGGATGCAGATTCAGTCCAAAATAAAGCTGTCCCAGAGTAAGGTGCCACATACAGTAACATAATGTATGTGTATTAGGCTTCAGTCAAAGTACAGGAGCAATTTGTGCTGGAAAATGTTTTGACTAATAGTTTTAAAAGTCATTTTGCACAAGTTAAATATGTACTAATTGACCATCACTGACACTAGCGCTAAAATACCAATCCATTTCTTAGGTTAGACCTGCCTTGTGAAAGGCGATGTTCTGTTGGCTGACTGGTTGCTTCCTTCCAGGACTGAGTACCAGTGGCTGGGGAGAAGTGCCAGGGAGCTGAGTCCTAACTTTCCTTTCCTGGTCTCTCAAATGTGGAATAACAGAGAAATAGGGCTGGAAAACCCAGAGAACTTCTATAGCTTATTTCCTTGCTCCAAGGAAAAAAATAATCTCTTCCTATTTTTTCTCGGCCAATATTTGTCTAATTCTGTAGAGGCTGTGAACGTCAAAAGCAGGACTTCTAGGAGCAGAAGCTCACTGAACCAAACTGCAAATGTGGGTGGATATGACTGTATGTGGTCCTTTGGAAAATGGTCCAAGAGAAACCAATGGGGCTGCTAAGAGATTCCTGAGGGGAGCTCAGTGTGCTGGTTTTGGCTGGGGTAGGGTTAATTTTCTTCACAGTAGCTGGTAGGGCTATGTTTTGGATTTGTGCTGAAAACAGCGTTGATAACACAGGGATGTTTTCGTTACTGCTGAGCAGTGCTTGCACAGCTTCAAGGCCTTTTCTGCTTCTCATCCCTCCCCACCAGGGAGGAGGCTGGGGGGGGTGCACAGGTAGCTGGGAGGGGACGCAGCCAGGACAGCTGACCCCAACTGACCAAAGGGACATTCCAGACCATATGATGTCATGCTCGGCAATAAAACTAGGGGGAAGGTTGGCGGGGCTGCTGCTGCTTGGGGACTGGCTGGGCATCTGTTGGTTGGTGGTGAGCAATCATTTTCATTTGCATCACTTGTCTGTCTGGGGTTTTATTTCTCTCTCTTTTATTTGCCTTTTCATTACATTATTGTTATTACTATTTTATTTTATTTCAATTATTAAACTGTTCTTAACTCACAGGTTTTCTCATTTTTACCCTTCCAATTCTCTTCCGCCCATCCTGCTGTGGGGGGCAGTCAGTGAGCAGCTGTGTGGTGCTTAGTTGCTGGGTGGGGTTAAACCACTACACTCAGGGACTGAACTTTGATCCTTGCCATGCTCCCCGTCAACGTGATTAGGGGCTACCTGAGATGCAGATCCAGCTGCAAGGATTTGTGCTGGGGAAAGCTTTAACCAGGCATTGATGTGTTTTTAAAGTCTTTCTATGATGAAAGCTTCACCTACTTACGTTAGTGATCTTCTGATAGTAACCTGAACCTTTTTGCTTGTAGTTTAAGAAAAAAAAAATATAGTAGACTTAGTTGTCTTGTTGGATAATAGATAGGCCAGCCAGCTGGTGTGAAAAAGGCTACAAAGGATGTAGATCTGAAGCTGTTAACTTGTTAACACTGGGTAATAGCAGCAAGAAGTATCTAAGGTTAGCAGCAAGAAATATCTAAGGTTAGCAGCAGGGCTAGTGCAGAAATGCGATAGATAGTGCTGTGGATTAGTTTTCAAACTGATGCTCTGACTCAATGTTAGCATTTGTTGTGTAGGATGTTGCTGTGTCAAGTTGTTCAGCTGTCACCAGCAATAGGCTTAGAGTTAGCATTGACAGCAGTTGCCAGCAGCTGGGTGTCAGACTATGTGACTGTCTCCACCCCTAGGTAAAACTCTCCCACAGGATAAGAGGTCCTATCCCTCTCCTGCTGCTTACTTTCACCCCCAGCCTCCCTCGTGTAGGGAGGCTGAGCCCATACAGCTGCCTTGCTTTGCCTTGCCTTGCCTGTGACCCCATGCCAGAAGCATGAGTTCTGCCTTGGCTGGGTTCATGCACCAGGTTTTACATGTCAGATAAACTTGGGGAATCTGAACCTACAAGTTTTGGGAATCCACTGCAAAATCAGCACATTGGGTCATCATCAGAAGTTCTGGAGAGGAGTCTTTCTGCTGCTTAGTTAAGCATCTCCGTGTATTCAGAGTGAAGAGTTACTGCAGGTGCGTGCTGGTTTTGAGTAAATTCATTTCCTGCTGGTTCTGTGAATGCTACATCTTAGAATATGAAGGATTGTATTAATTTGGGAATTTCTTCTGCTTTTCCAATCTCTTATGGTAGACAGTATTTGACTATGGAATCCTGTGCCATTTGCGTTTTTTTAATTTGTGCTCTCTTGGATGACCAGGAATTTTCTTAGTTATTGTTTGAATATATAATCCTTTTTGTTGTTCCAGAATATGTTCACATAACTGAACTTGCACATATTAGTACTAAAGCAGGTGCCACTAATATTGTGGTTATATTTGTCTTCTTGTTTTCCAAGATGCTTGATTTTAACGCTCAGAAATTTGCCTCCTGGACTTTTAATGTGCTGCTCTTACCTTAAAGTTTTGGATGAGGAGGAAAAGTGGGGAAATGAACTTCAAGTAGGTCTTCCATAAGGAAATTTTGAAAAGCAGAAGGACAAAAAGACCTCTTGCATGTTTTTTGGTCACCCCAGTGATGCACAAAGGTGTACAAAGACAGAAATGGGGGCAAGAGTAGGCAGGACAAACCCTCACAAGAATTATAATATATAGTCCTATTTCAGTAAACTGTAGTGTCTTTATTATAAAGCTTTGTCTCATAGGGCTCTAAATCCTATAGGGTGGTGAACTGCTGTTAGTGCTAGGTAACCTTTTTTAGGAAATGATGATGATCTTCAGCACCTCTCAGCATTGTTCCTCACAACACCTTTTATATGGTGTGGAGACAGCAAGGTAGGACAGCTCGTATTTCATGACATAATGCCTCTCTAATCTTTCTACTACTGTATTTACAACATGGAAAACCCACCCCACCCTGACCCCCAAAATGACCAACTCACCCATTCTTCTTTGCTTAATGACTGGTCTAGGTTTACACTTGAGCTCTGCTTTTAAGTATCTGACTGATCTCTTGCAGAATCTTGACCTGATTGTATTCTACTGTTTTAGAATAACTCTTTCTTCCATCATCCTCACATCTCAAAACACCACGCTTTTGGCCAGCTTCCTTTCTTAATGCATTGTAATGATGCTTTTGTTGCCAGAAACAGAGCAGCATTGCATTCTCATCTAACTGAATTAAAGCACATCTTTCACTGAAGGTGTTACTGTGCTTTCAGAGTTACTTAGAGCCTTGTGCCAGGTCTAAGTTCATATGGTCTTAGCCTGAGGAAATCCTATAAAGTCAAGGTTAAACCTCCTACTGATTTCAGCACTACCAGGATAAACTGATGTGCTGAAGAGTAATGAATGAAAATGCACAAACATATCCACAGTGTTTCTCTTTGATCAGCCTAATAATCTACTAATGAATGTTTTGCAGGCATGTCTTATTCCAAAAGGTCATATATCATAGTTAATTTATGCTCAAGGGGATAAATGATTATCAGAAAACTCACCATTGTCTGTGTTTTTCTTGAAAGCAGTTTTGTTCCACTCTTGTAAGTATTTTCAATTAAGTAAGTCTGCCTTTGTGCAGATTAAAAATTCTGATAATCCTAGATGAACTTGGAATTGGCCTTTTCTCCAACTACTATGCAGCATTTACAGTAACGTCATATTGGTGTGAGTTCTACAACAGCTTCTTGACAAATATATTTGTCTTTTCCATGCCAAATCTATTAACAGTACTTGTCTGTGCTTCTATTTTTTTTATTACCAAGAAAAATGTGTTTACACATAATCACAAGTTTTTCTCTATGTTAACATCGTTTGTTCAAGACACCCTTGTTATCAAAGTGCCTTGAACTTGGTTCATGCATCCAGAAAGGATAGATGAATGGAGATTAGGAAGGCTTACAGAGCAAGTATCCTACCTGGACTGGTAATGACTTGTTTCCTAGCTTAATTCTGGCCAGTTGGCACCTGGGAAATAGAAAGATCTACAAGCAGCACTATTATCCCTCTCTTGAGGGCACTGTTCCCTTTTGTGTTCTGGATTTCTTCTGTGTGCTTTCTTCTTCTTCAAAGGAAGCAAGCAGTCCTTGCTATTGACGTATGTGTGCACAGGTCTTCCACCACTTGTTCCTTGAAGTCGAGAACCTGGCAGAGCACTTTGTTTATCCTGCTTCCAGTAAATGGGTCCCTCATGTTCTTCTTTGTCTTTTCAGCCTTTTTTAGTAATCTTGAATGGCTGTTTCAGGTCCCTTAGTATGAAGTATCAACATGTGGCTGTAGTACACTAAAGCATTGTGGACATTGCTAACAAGAGTCTCCCTGTGGTGCCTGCCTGTGGGGTCTCTCTCCTTGACTGCCTGTGGAGTCTTGTGCTGTAATACGTAGGGCAAGATTGAGCAAACTTCAGAGGTTTTTGTGTGGCCTGAGGATTTCCAGGCTCTTGCCTGGCCAGGCTGTCTTTCCAGGTACTGGATGCTTTGGCAAGAGAAAGGTTCAGCTGCATGGTGCATAAAGAAAAGGTGCAGACACTGGGATCAAAACCTCCACTTCAGGTAAGTTAATGAAAACCAGGAAGCATGACCAGGGAAGATAAGGAGTACTAACAATGTATGAAGAGACTAGCAGAAAAGCTTGGGAACCAGCAGTAGAAGGTTCAATAAGAGTCTAATGTCACTAATGCGACAAGTCTCTCCTGCGTTAGCATGAACTTATACGCTGCATAACTAAAGCAAATTTGATTTGTCAGGGTAAGGTTATGGCAGCCTAGTGATTTGTGCTACATAGTCATTATGCTGTTGATCCACAGTGTTTGGACTGTGAAACCAGGAGCTGCTTTGCTGTAGTCTTTGGACATCTGAGTTCAACTTTGACTGTATCCCAGGGCATCTGTCGACATTGTCGGTAAGCTCTTGATTTTTCCTTTTCTCTTTTGAATCAGTGAAGTTACTGTCTTGAGGAAGGTAGGACCTTCTTGAGGAAGGTAGAAACCCATATATAGGTAGAATGGGGGCAAGGGAAACCCAGAAGACATTTATGGAGCTGTTTCTTCAATTCGTTCCACCTGCAATAGAATCATATGCTTAGGCTACCCTGCTCTTTAACAACTTAAAAGAAGGTGATTCTTCAGCACAGCCTGTTACAAGATTCCTTGAAAGAACAGGGCAGTTTATTCATGCAAAATAAAATTTTTACTAATGAGATCTAGATAGTGATGAGCTGTGTGAATTGCCTTGGTAACCTACTGCCTCAAAAGTTTTATGCATAGCTTTAAGAATTAGGAGGGAAAAAATAAAAAGAAATGGAAAAATAATCAGTATGCAGAGAAATGTCCTTGTTGTCAAAGGGACAGAACTTGCAGGGAACTTTTTGTCTTATCAAGTTCCAGGAGAAATTTTTTTTTTTTTTCATTAAAGTGGACAATAAAAACTATGGAGATGCTGGATACAGCTCACGTGAAATGAGGTGCTTTTTTTCTTTCAGACAAAGCCAAAATCTGTCCTTAATGAGAACAAAAATGCAGCAAAAATGTGATTTCTTTTGGTTACCATATAAAGGCCAGATCAAGAATCAAGGTCTAGTATTTCTTTTCTGTAGATGAGGTGCAGAAGGGCGTATCACTAGCTCTACTATATTTCCTTTCTCTTACGAGGAGCCCTGTGTGTTTAAAGCACAAGAATCACTGGTTTGCCAGTGACAAAAAATGCTATTTTTTGTAGAACATTAAATCACTTTGTGATGACCAGCTGTGTGCTCTTGATTAAGCAGCATTTCAGGGGCACTTTCCGTGGGAGACCTTGTGTACATGGTTTTCCAAAAATCTTTTCTTTTCATGCGTGATGAGTTGTTATGAAGACAGATAGAAACACAAGGCTTTTGTGGAGCTTTCTCTGTCTTCTAGAGAAGCGTAGCAATTAAAAAAGTTAGGAGGCTGACTTCAAAATAGGTGTTTCTCCACTTCCTTTCCTGTAAATAATTATGTATTAAGGATCTGCTTTTGTGTTAGGTTGTGGAGTGTAGCCTTAAAAACTTTTTAAAAAGGTTTATTCCTGTCATAAGATTGGAATATAAAGAGTTGGCTGGAGCTAACAGCAGGCTAGGGTTTCTGAATAAATGAAACTATACACAAGAATGAAAGAATTTAATTAAATCCAAGTTTGTGCTTTAAATTAAAGCTGTGCAATTGTGGTTGTGTGAATTTTGTTTCTTTTCTCAGTGTTAGAAGATAAGGAAACAATGGAAAAAATAAAACTCTTAACTTAAATTGAAGATAGAGATAAGACAATAGAGGAAAATGTCTTCCTTAATTTAATGGAAATAAGATAGACCAGTTGACAACCACATCTCAGTGACTGCACAAGTCTCAACCAATTCACTGTGTTGTGAATTTGATACTGTTTAATGTTTCTGTGCAGCACCTGACATTCCAGTAAAAATAGTCTGATTCTTTTGCTGCTCTTCAGGAAGGACTTGAATCAATTTACCTAATCAATTTTAGGTATTTATGGGTATCAGTTAAGGAAGGCTGGTATCAGTCAGATGCTAAAAGCTGTATGAGTGCAAGGAATCAGACTTGGTAAGTCTTCCTGATTCTAGTGTCAGGGGCTTTCTGCTGTGTAGAAAACGAAAAAACCTGCATATGTTAAATAAAGAACTACATAGGATTTAAGTTGCTCATGTGTGTTGCAATGCAGTCACAAGTTACTGCTTGACCCTAGTGTCAAAAAACCCCATTGTCAAAATCAGACTAATGAAAACAGTGCATACATGAAAGCGCTCTATTGCTTTTGTTCTTTTTTTCTGTTAGAAAAGAATTTATACTGTACAATAGTAGAGGCCAATTATAATGATCTCTTATTTATTGACATCTTGCTCAAAGAGCTATCAAACAGAATTGGTATAACTTCTCATATTTTACAATGCCTCTCTTTTTATTTACGGATCTGTAGCTTCACTTCTTCAGAGAGGGTAATAACTTTTGAGTCAGGAATTAATCTGATATAATTTGATTGCTCGGGACTCTTATCAGTCCCTCCAATTGCTCAGCTGCTACTGCATTTATAATAATTGCTTCCTAGCCCATGTCTGTTGTTCATCTCATGGTTTTTCTGCCTGGCTTTGGTTGGCCTGTCTTTCTGCTGTCTGCCACTACAAGGGCTAAATAGGCCTATTAAGAGATACGAATAACAATTTGCTGATCTCCCCAAAGCAACTGCAAAGAATATCTGTTTTCCGTGCTGGTATAGCTATTTCCAAACAATGAGTATGTACTAGTAGAGTATTCTTTATGGGCTAAATTTGTTTGTGGAGTAAAACTGAATTCTACTCTTGCCCATATTGGGTAGGTACTCCACAAGTAAATGTATTTTTTTATAGCCATGTTCAGAGCAGGTTTGTTACTTGAAATCAGAGGAAGTGTGAGATGTGGTGATTTTTGTAAATTGATTTGAGTAATACTTTTAGCATAATTTCATCTGTAGGTATTGATTAAGTCATGGGTGGGTTAAAGAGATGCTGGGCATACTTAGCATGTCATGAGGGGCAATCAAAATCCTGCAGCTTTAGCATGATGAATCAAATCTTATTAACTTTGCCATAATAAAGCTGGATGAGTTCATATCAATGTATTGGAATCAAGGTAACAACTTTGCTACACCAAAGCACAAATAAAAATATATATATGATAAATGATACTACTAAATAGAGCCATTGACAGAAACACAAGGAATAAAGCTGTAGGGAAAACCAGTAACAATACAAACCAGAGATCCTATTACATTGTGTTTTATTGTCTTGTTGAATGCCATGTATTAAGAGTCCTGAAGAAAATTGGTCTTGGTTGTGACGGCTCTTGGTTTTCATAGACGTTTTCATAATTGTAACAGCAACTGATAACTCTTCTGTGTTTAGTCAGCACTAAAAGCCAAATATACTCATCTAATGATTCCTTAGGTGTATCTTCTCAGACTCATTTTACATTAATTTGGCATATAAACAAACTTTACAGTGTTTATTTTAGGAAAAAGTATTCTTTCAAGGCCTATTTAACGTTGTAAATTGCCAAACATAAATGTGAAACGTTACTCCCTTTTCTTTACGTGTTTTGTAAATAGCACTATTCTACTGTCAGAATGCACAGGTAAGGGAATAAAGACATGAAAGTAAAGTTTTGAAGGACCTGATCTGGCAAGGAAGGATGAGCATGACTTTACATAGTAATTTTTAAAACTAATATGATTGTAATTTGAAATACGAAAGTAAGCACTGTGCACTCAGATTCAAAGTTGTTAACCTGCTCATACGAATGAAGTTATACAGCTACATAATTATTTTGACTGTCCCCCCCAACCTGTTCTTTTTGATGATGATGGTGTAACTGGCTAAATGTGTGTAATGTAGTCATTAAAACTAACAATGTGATGGCTATAGGACCTTCCTAAACTGAAGAAGCTAAAGGTGCTAAAACCCTTGTAAGTGTTAGCACTTTGCTGAATTGAGCCTTTTAAAAATGTTCTCATTAGAAGTCTGTGTAAGGCTTTACCTAGTCCTTGTGATGCAACAGAAATCAGAATACATCTTCTGTAATTACATCTTTCTTCCCTCTGATTTATGTTTGCCCTAACAAACTATTAAAAAAAAAAGTTATTAGATGTTAAAAAAGACCACATTATGCAGTGATGGTAATCTCTGATGATATCATAAATACCTGTTAGCCATAAAAGACAGTCCATTGTATACCTGTGTTGGTTTGTCTTGATGAAGAGAGAAGGGTGCAATCAATCAAAAATAATGTGTCATAGCAATACATGTCAAGCCTAAAATAGCAACTCTAATAAAGATCTCTAAATACAAATCAAGATATCACCAATTGTTTTATTGGGTAGGGACTGATTTTCAGTCCCTTCATTTTCTGCTTGCACAGCTTGCCTGATGTGACCTGATGATTGCTTATGTTGGCATCAATTTATTTGCTGACAACCCATTTTGTCAGTTTGAATCACCCATTTTATCAAGCTAATCTTCTGCTGTTGCAATACTGTCTGCTGATTTAAAAAAAAAAGTCTGCTCAAAATACGAATGCTTTTCATCCAGGGTCTTTTCTAAGTCTCAAGGTATATTTGCTGGTTTTTACAGACTAAACCCCTGAGAGTCTCTGCAAGTCAAAATTCCATTTGTACAGAGCTGCATCTCTGCTGGGAGAATATAAAGGTACCTATGGGTGCATCTTAAAGGAATTATATATAGGGATTGAAATCTTTATGTAAAATCAGAGCTGTCATTCCTCTCATTTGGTCTAAATTAACAAATAACTGAAATTGAAGCAAAAGTCATGTTGTATGACCTTTTATTTTAATTCAGAACAGTCTGACTGGCAGCCCACATGGCAGCTATGACTGGATATAAAATGCTTTTTGAGATATGGCCTTGCTCAGAAGATGGAGGTAAAGAAAAATGATTCCTGGCACTGCATGAAGCCCAAAGATGTCAGACCATCCTAGTGTGACTGTGTAGGCCTTGACACTAAGGTCTGTGAAGTACCCATTGTATCTGTGGGTTTCTGGCCCTGGGAAATCCAAGTCTGGAGAGGAGCCCATGGTAGTTCCCCAAAGATGACATCTGACCCTTAGCAAAAGCAAGGCTCTGCTGTTGCAATTTAGTGGCTGCGTGTGTTGCCTCTGTGACTTGAATTAAGTATTATAGTCTGATAAGTAACTGAAATGTTGCTTTTATTCTAGCAGTTGCATTGGGTTTGCACAGCAAGGCTTTGGTAGCAGGGGAGCTACAGGGGTGGCTTCTGTGAGAAGCTGCTAGAAGCTTCCCCTGTGTCTGACAGAGCCAATGCCAGCTGGCTCCAAGTCAAACGTGCTGCTGACTAAGGCTGAGCCCATCAGCGACGGTGGTAGCGCCTCTGGGATAACATATTTAAGAAGGGGAAAAAATCTGTGCAACAGCAACTGCAGCCAGAGAGAGGAGTAAGAATATGGGAGAGAAACAGCCCTGCAGACCCCCAGGTCAGTGAAGAAGGAGGGGAAGGAGGTGCTCCAGGCACCGGAGCAGAGATTCCCCTGCAGCCTGTGGTGAAGAGCATGGTGAGGCAGGCTGTCCCCCTGCAGCCCATGGAGGTCCACGGTGGAGCAGATATCCACCTGCAGCCTGTGGAGGACCCCGCGCCGGAGCAGGTGGATGATGGAAGGAGACTGTGGCCCCATGGGAAGCCTGCACTGGAGCAGGCTCCTGGCAGGACCTGTGGCCCCGTGGAGAGAAGAGACCATGCTGGAGCAGGTTTTCTGTCAGGACTTGTGACCCCATGGGGGACCCATGCTGGAGCAGTCTGTGTCTGAAGGACTGCAGCCTGTGGAAGGGACTCACGCTGGAGCAGTTCGTGAAGAACTACAGCCTATGGGAAGGACCCATGTTGGAGAAGTTTGTGAAGGACTGTCTCCCGTGGGAGGGACCCCATGCTGGAGCAGGGGAAGAGGGGGAGAAGGAAGGAGCAGCAGAGATAACATGTGATGAACTGACCCCAACCCCCATTCCCCATCCCCCTGTGCCTCTGGGTTGAAAAAATTGGGAGTGGAGTTCAGCCCGGGAAGAAGGGAGGGTTGGGGGGAAGGTGTTTCAAGATTTGGTTGTATTTCTCATTATTCTACTCTGATTTGATTGGCAATAAATTAAACTAATTTCCATGAGTTGAGTCTGTTTTGCTCATGACGGTAATTGCATGTGCAAACTGTAGTACTACTGTACAATTCCTTGTTTTCCAAAATGTGTCCATGGGACGCATGCGTATGGGAATGACGCTGAGTATATTCACATGTTCATGTCCCATTTTTGGCCATGAGTTCATAGCCTGTGTATGCACAGATAGCTCCCATCTGGCCCCTACTTGAAGTCCTTCAGATGAGAGCAGATAACTGTGTTGGGATCTGAAGATTCAAGTTCTTTACTGTGAGGGTGAAGGGGATGGCAGACAGCAGATGAGTTGCTAATGTTTAATTTTGCTTAGATGCCTTTGCAGTGTACCAACTGTAAGAGTTCCAGCCAAGGTCACTATAAATTGAGTGTGTACTCAGATGAAATAACCTCTCACATTAAGCAGAATGTATTTTTTTCTTTTAACTCCTTTTTAGAGCTCCTTATTTGTGAAAGAGAAAACTAAATATTTAAGAGAATTAATATTGCAAATTGCCTAGAAGCATAGAGCTGTCACAAATTTTGCTAGAAGAAGAGAGCAATCACCTAGCTATTTGCACTACTGTAAGAGTTGTCCATAAGCAAAAAGGCGTGATTTCCTGGTAGTGTGTGCAGATGACATGAATTCATTGTTTTCTTCTTTAGTAACCCCCATCTCCCCTATTTCCCCAGCCCCCCAAAAAAGCTGGCCTCTTGGTGCTCTCAGTGGAAACAACTGTTGTAGTATCATTACTGAGTGTAGAGTACTTATATCTCCTGGAATTTGGGATAGCTTTTTTTGGTTGAGAACAAATCAAAGCCAAGTTACAGGAATGGTAATAGAAACCCCTTTGCCTGTTCTGCACAATTAATGCTGCTGTTGCTGTGCTGGAGCACAATGGCATTCACCTTATAGCAGTTTCATAACTCCTGTGTTTGCTTGTTGGAGAGCATAGTCAGGAACTGAAACAGCTTTTAATCGAAAATACTTTTCTCCTTCTCCCCTCTGCTCCACATCTTTTCCTTGATATAATCTGAAGAAATCCCAGACCAAAATGCTGGTTTCAGCAATGCTGGGACAGAAATTAAAGCCCTTGGTTGCTAGTCCGTGCAGAGATGTTTTTGTAGTACATCTCAGATCACAAACCTTAATGTGTTATAGCAGCATGGCAGTAACTTGAATTTCAACTGTGAAGCACATACGATCTCACAGGTGTGTTTTACACTTAGCCTAAGGCAAACAACAGCATTTAGCCTTGAGCTTAAGAACAGTGTGGTCTGAAACAGTGGTGGTGTTATTAGGTAGGTAGAAGGAGGTGTCCTGGTACGTTACTGCATTCAGAGGTGCATTCAGTCCTAAGGTATTGCTGGTCTCCATTCTGCTTTTCTGTGTTACGTGTGGTCAGATCCTCTGTGTTTTATGGGACTTGTCCAAGAGGGTCTGAGGGCAAATGAACTGCTTTTCTTGAAACCTATTCAGGTCAAGCCATGGTGCAACCTGGTTCAAACATAAGGATGTTTCCACTGTGAGTAAGCGCAGTTGTGAAACCGTTGCCAACTTGTGAAGATAAAGACTCAGTCAATGAGACAGTTTCAGCTCCCACTCATACTATTGCCCTGGATGATTGCCTAGTCTCCTTGCAATGATCCAAAACTGTGTTTGGGGATGCCCTGATTTGCATAGTATTGATGTGATAGACTTTGTAGCTTTAAAACCTCTACTGCTTGCTGCAGCAGAGATGCTGCTTTTGTTCTGACAGGTTGTTTTGTTTTGGGTTTCGTTTTATACAAATGGAGGAGGCATACTGCCTCCAGTTAGTAATTCAAAGCGTGCTGCGAGGCTCCACTGTTTGTGGGGGGTTGTGGAAGCAGAAGCTGCTGGACCATCCCTCCCTGCCATCCAATGGGCTCAGCCGTCGCTGCATCCCTTCTGGGGACAAAGCACTGTCCCTCTCCCTTACCAGCCAGTTTGCTGGTGGGTTCCTGGGGAGGCATGGTGGGGGCCACATTCTCCGATGGGAAAGCCTCTTAAATTGAGCGTGTGTGAGCTCCTGTGCTAGCACATTCTGATCTTTGATTTGCATATGTTTGCTTGCATGGGGCAAAAATGCAAGAACACTGGAGAAGCCCTGAATTTTTGGGGTGGGAGTAGTTCTGTTTGTTTTTCTGGTTCCAAATGCATTAGTTGGAATTTATAGTCAAAATAGATCCTGGTTTTAAATTTGAGGTAGTAGCTAATTTTTATAATTAAGCAAAGACCACTACAAATTAAATACTGTGAAGGTCATGATGAAAGACTGTTAAATATGGAGTTAAAAATGGTGATGTTAAATCGGTAGCTTAATAGTAGGAAGCAGAGATCAATATACATGAAAATATTTTGCTATATGTGTACCAGGCAGCTAGTCACCATATACTGGGAGGTAAGCAGCATTGCTTGGCTAACATGTTACCATGTTGCAGAGTTGCCATGGCAATATCAAACCAATGAATAAACCACATCACTGAGACAGGGAGGTGAGTAAGTGTGAAATTGATTCAGTGGAAGACAGGAGTATGTGGGAGCCAAATTGGTCAAGATAAAATTTCTGGTAGGAAATTTCTATTTCTTTTCATACTTTCAATATTTTATTATAATGAGTTTTTAAAAAATTGAAATCTTATAGGTATTATTTTCCACCATAAACTCTTATGTATTTTTCATCTGATGCTGTGTGTGTGTTTCAACATATATAAGGCATTTAAGAAATTTATCCATGCATAATGAATATAGCTAAACATAAAAAAGTACACAATTTTTTTTAAAGAAATAAAAATGATTGGTAATCATATGAAATCTAGGTAAGATAAATTGAGTGTAAGTTCTGTTATCAGCTGGAAGCTAATATTGTAGAAGTTGTATTTGAAAGCATGTTTTCAAATACATCAAGCTTAAACTTGTTCTTTATTTCTAAATATGCAGTATAGTGATAAAAACCACAGAAATGTCCTAGAAACAGTATGCATTTTGGATAGCACATTGATATAACAAAAGACAGATATCTGTGCTTATAAATGAATTGCACAAATATCGACCATGCTTCATTGCCCTATTTTGTGATTTATGTGACCAGTATTTGGAGTGTCTTAGGGAGAAAATCTTCTTTCTTTTTTTCCAATTATTTTAAAAAATTCTGTGAAAAGAACAATTATACTAAAATGTGCTATCAGCAGTATATTTCTGTTACCTAGGGAAAATAAAATACATATCAGGTGTGTTTTTAATCAGGATTTCTGTTTTACTAATTCATCTCAGTTCAGTTGGACGATCAAATAATGATAAAGGTTTTAGTCCTGGGAAAGGTCCTGTTGCAGAGGACTAGAAATTTATTTTGTTGTATGTGAATTATAAATGTTACAAATTTATATTTGTTTGTGTTAGACACAAAGAAATCTATTTTTAGAACATTTTTTAGGCTGTTAGTTTTGGGCAGGAAGGGTGCTTCTGTGAGGTTCAGTGCTTGTAGTTCATATGCAATTAATTTGATCTAAACTTGCTGTTTATTTATAGCTTAAAAAAAAAAATCTGATGTCTTATGTGTGCTTTTCTGTTTCATTTCCATCTCCCTCCATGAGTGTATTTTTATGTCAAGGCCCGTTTTATTTTATTTGTTCATGAAGAAAAATATGTATGACAACAATGTTAAATTAAACAGCATTAAGTTAAATTTTATTTTTTAAGATGCCAGAATGATCTTATCAAGTACAGTCAATAAAATGAAGAGTGTAGTTTGTCTAAAGTACTACTGTGTCACATAAAAGCCACTGTGCTACTGCTTTGGTATCTTTAGTTCAAAGCAGAACTGAATAACATAATTTATTTACAGAACAGAAACCAATATTTGTTTGTTTACCCTTTTGGCTTAGATTTTAGAGAACAACATTTTCCAACTTATTGGCAAAGAAGTTGCTGACTGATGCTTTTTACATTGGGATGGAACGATAAGGTGAAGACAAACACAGGGCCAGTGTTGGCTGAACACTGAAGCTTTTTGTGATTTCGAGTTTTAAAGATAGGAATAAAGCTCTTCTGTGACACAGTAACATCTTGAAGTCCTTCAGTTACACATTCTCCTGCATATTTCTCTGCAGGTGTTAAGCTCTGACTAAATAATGTTCCTAAACTCAGTTCATGAGATGGCGAGCAGCTGCATCTCAAGAGATTGTTCATTTGTGTTGTTTTCAGATGTGAACAGAATCCCCAAATTGAGCAAACCTGGATAGATCAAGGTTAAACAGATGCAAAAAGAAGTAATATAGGCCAGGAGCTAGTTTGTGTTGTACATCATGTACATGTGAAGTGTCTTTCATTTGTCACTGACCATTTTAGCCGTACACAGTGTACGAGACCTGCTGTGCACCGTTACCCAGCATGGACTTTGCAAAGTTGTCACTGTCAAAGCTTCTTCCCTCTGTGTGGCCCAGCCCACCGGTGCACTCTTCTCGAGCTATGCCGATCGCAAGGCTGGCCTGGATGAGATCAAGCATGCGACTGAAATAGTGGAAATATTATCTTTGAGGGAAGGTGCTTTCAGAAGAGGTTCGGTTTTCCACCTACTCTTTTGACTTTCTCACTTTTGGTGCATATGGTGCTGAATGTGCAGAAGATTTGTTGCTGGTTTGAAAGCAAAGGAACGTCTGTTCCAAGGGGTGTCTGTTTGAAAGCCTGCTTATTAGCAGAGCTTGGTAAGTAGCCCAGTCTGTGTACAGCCGCTGTGCTGCTGCAGACAGTGGTTCACTTCCAAAATCCTCAAGCAGTTTTTAAAGCCCAAGTTCTTAATAAGACAAACCTGGCTAAGAAGCAAGCCTTTGGGGCAGGGAAGGAAGAAGTATCTCTTCAGGAGGCCAGAAGCACACCCCAGATAAAGTGGGTTTCTTTTCTCAGCAATGCATATTGCTTCCCTTTCAGCTTTTTATTTCAGCTTTTATCTCCTGTAAAATGAAATTGCTTAGGATAGCTGCCCTGAGTGGGCAAGCCAAGATAGCTTTCCATCCCCATCCGTGAGTGGAAAAAACTATATCAGACTAGTGGTACCTCCTCTTCCTGCCCTCTGAAGCAGATGGTGACAAGGGTTCATTTTGGCAGAAGTGTGTATCCAGTCTTGTATCATCATAAGTGCTGTCTAAAGGGATGAGTGCTGTATGCTTCCTCAGCAGCATTAGTGTCCCCTTGCTGACAGCTTTCACCATGTGGCGCGGTGCTCAGAGGTATACCTGTAACAGTACACATAGAAATGAAAGGATGCAGGTTAGGAGAAATGTGTGCAGGCATCCACTCCAGGTAAGCAGTGGGGCTAGACACTGTATGGCGCTGGAAATTTTCTTCTCTCTGGACTGCTTTTGGGTGTGAGGTGCCCTGCGCTGTGTAGCTTATCCTCATGACAATCCTTCGAATAAAACTCCCAGGTATGGGCATAATGAATACATGGAAAAATGTGCTGTCTTTACCACAGTAACTAACTACATATACAGTCCAGAAAATCCTGATCTGTACACTTTGCAACATTCAACAGGATGGAAGTGGAATTTTGAGTAAATTTCTATTTGCTTTCTTTTACACAGAACTCAGCACTGATGTAGTCTTGTCCCTGTCTCTCTTCTCATCCATTCTCTGTTTGAGGTTGGTCTCACCTTTCTTCACACAATCCCGTGTGCCAGCAAGGGAGCACTGAGAACAAACAGCAGGGAGAGCCCACCTCCCTCCGCAGCACCCACGGCTTGCCTCAGCCCAAGGATGATAAAGGGTTTGGAACATATTCAGTGCAAGCGGAGCATTATCAAGCACCAGTTCCTCTGAATAATATGACTGTATAAGCCAAAATATTTTCAAACAGTTGTAAACTCACTGGATATGTAGCCTTGTGTAATAACAAAACCACTTGGTTCTGTGTCATAAGGCAACATCACATTCTCTAAAAGTCCTTACTTAGGTAGAAGTCATTGTTTCTTATACATTCAGTCTGAGTATTTTCAGTGGGTTTTATTTTTTGGTGTATAGAGAAGGGAGGCAGAGGTAGAGTCTGACCATGAGATTTTTTTTCATAGGAGTACCATCTCAGCCTTTGATTTCAGCCTGTTGACTTCTAGAATTATAACAGCATGCTGTCACTTTGTATTTACCCTTAGTTGTCATCTTCTATCTTCATGTGGCTTTTTTTTTCATATTTCTTCTTCAGTTTTGGGTCAGCAGTCTCTTAATAAATACTCCGTCTTTTGTTTCTCTCACTTTTTTGTCTTTTTTTGTTCGCTTTTTTCCCAATCTGGTAGACTGCTTCTGTGCATTTGATATGTAGTCTCCTATAATAACTGCCGGTGCTCACATGTGCCAATATCCTTTGGATTAGTTTCCACTGAGACACTGACTTGCTGCTTCTTAAGTTTCTCAGGTAAATTATCCTTGTTCTTTGGTTTCACTTCTTTCTTAGAAATGTGAATTAATGTTTTTAGGAATATTTTAATGCATATTATCTTATTTGAGCATCTCAGCTAACTTTTTGGTGTTAGGAAGTTTCAAGAGCAGCTTTTGAGGATTAAAGAAGGTACTCAGGTGGAGGCAATTTTCAATTTACTCCTGAAGTGCAGGAGGGGACACGCAGCTGGGACCATGGATGAGAACTGTATCTGTGCCTCAGTCTCCATCATTCTTTTTCTTGGAGCCATGTAGTCACTGGTGAATTGGTCAGAGCTGCCTGGTGTGGGCAAGGAGCACAGGGCAGAAGTGAGAGGGAGTCTGGGGAAGGCTGAGAAGCTTTTTTGGCTTTGCCTGCAGAATGTGTTTTCTGATATCCACCGAGAAATTCTGGGAGAGTCTTTAGTTGCTAATGCCCTTCGTATCTTCTTTGGGGTTGGTGACAGTCTCTTCCCAGCCCTTTTGGCATACATGGCTCCTCCTTGAGCATAAAAGTTGCCTTGGCAGCTTCTCTGTAGGTTTCAGGAGCATGTAGCTGTGCATTTGTTAAATCACTTATCGCAGCCCTAGGTGCCAGCCACCACTCTTCTGTGAACATTTGCCAGTGGTTTCTGTGGTCTAGCTTCAGTCCTCTTTGAGACAGCTGGTTTCCTCCGTTATTCTGTGCATCTGTTTGGTTAAGGCTGTATTTTCATAAGCTTTTCAGGCAAGCTGCATTGCCTACAGTTAATGTCTGTTTCTTGAAGGATCACATTAGCAGTTGATTTAATTAATTGATATAACTGTATTCCAAAAGCTCTTGTGCCAGTATGTGCCACTTAAATCTTTATCAGTTGGATGCTCCTGCTAAATTGTTATCTTTTTGTGCTACACTGTTGTAAAATGAATAAAGCAGAAGACTGGCTCCTATGATAGGTTAGGTGGTGGAAATGAGAGCACAGATATAGCAATGAGTTTGCCTCCTCCCTGGCAGTTTAAAGAGAATCAAAGCACAGAATCACTCGTGACTGAATTGCAGTTGTGACGCTACTTGGTGGTTCTTCCTACAGTCCATGATACTCCATGGTGCATCCTGCAGTGCTAGTTCCCTACCTCTTGAGACCAGAGGACCCACAGGAGTTTTTTGCCCCTACCTTCTGGCCTTGTCTTCTAAGAATCAGGTGACCTGAAGACTGTCAGCTCATCTACTGATAGTTTATGAATTTAGCTGCATTAGTAATGGCTTGAGTGTGTAAATTCCAAAAGGGGCACTGATTTTCTGACCTTTCAGTATCTGTTTGTGGTATTTACTGATTAACTTTAAAAGCACAAGATTTTTTTTTTTCCTATGCTAGGGAACTTCATGTATTGCAAACATGAAGGGGGATGGACTCCGATGGATCAAAAAGCAGAAGATAAATTGGTCCCCATGTTCAGTGTTACAATAACCTTGCTTGTTTGATTTAAAAAACCAAAAACACTAAAACAAATTTTGTGCCCTTTAGTGGTATCTTCTTATGCATTTGCAATGCCTATAGTTAGCAGTGAAGCTGAGGTTTTAACTGTCTTCCACTTCTACATAAACATTTAGCACCTGGTGATCTGTGGGAAAATCAGTTTCCTTTCAAGGCTGATGAGAATAGATGCTACACTACCTTGTCCAAGAGTGCACCAAGATCTAGGTGGAAAGGTCCCAGAGAGTGCTTCAGCAGGGCAGAAGCTAGTGTTCGACCTGGGTTTCCAGCCGTACTGACTCTTTACTGAACTGAGCATTAGGGGATTCTGTATTCTCAGTGAATGGTGTGGTGGGTGTGATGTGGATTACTTGGCATTAGAAAAATTGGAGGACATGCTTTTGCCAAATCAGGACTCTTGACTCTAATCCCATATGGACTTCACCTGCTTTAATTACATGCTGATTACTATTTTCCCTTTACAATTTCTATTAACTATAGCAGACTTCTCATTTTTAAAGTGCTATGAGGTTTTGCCATTGCTCTTAAAACCCTGCCATGTTCCACATAATTGCTTGGCTCAATCTCTCGTGCTCTCTAGTAAAAATCATACAGGACTCGAAGACTTCCATGCCAATTGTTTGTATGTGAGCAAAGTTTTTCCAGGGTGTCATATACAGGCCTTAATATTTAGAAATAGTAAACACTCCAGGCTGTGTACATAGCTGTCAGCTGAAATGTATTCTATTCAATAGAACAGGTCATTGCTTGTAGTGTAGGTCATTGGTGAGAAGTTGTTGTCACTGCAGAATGTGTATATACTTCTTAGAGGCATGTACTAGTGAGTAAGTTGGTATTTCTTTTTAATTGGATTAGGTAGGTTTCTTTGTGGTATTGAGCAGAATTGCTATGGTTATTTCCCTCTAACAGAGGAACTTCTGGCTGCTTTCTGTCTGCCATAACTTCTGAGCTTACAACTTATGCATGAAGTCTTACCCAAATAAAGATGTTTTAAGTGAGCTGCAAATCTCTTGAAGATAAAACTTTACAGTAAATTTCTTACATTGACTGTTTCTCTGTAGTATCTAGTATTGCAATTAAACCTTAGGTTAACTGAAATGTCCATAGATGTTCATTGACATATACACTTAACTGCTGAGACAGAAAGTTATGGCTACTTTGAGCATTTAAATTAATTCTGAGTATGTTGTAATTCTTTCAGATGCAGCTGGGCGATAGAGTCCCTTCCTTGTACACCTAAATGGGATTTGGCAACCCACAATCATTGCATAGAAGAGTATTTATGGACATTATTGTTGCTGTTGTTTTTAAAACTGCACAAACTTTTCCAAATCCTGTGCATTCTTCCTACCACTTTGGACATGAGCCAGCCATGTGCGCTTGCAGCCCAGAAAGCCAACTGTATTGTGGGCTGCATCAAAAGCAGTGTGACCAGCAGGTCGAGGGAGGCGATTCTCCCCCTCTACTCTGCTCTCATGAGACCCCACCTGCAGTACTGCCTTCAGCTCTGGGGCCACCAGTACAAGGCAGACATGGATCTGTTTGAGTGGGTCCAGAGGAGGGCCACAAAAATGATCAGAGGGATGGAACACCTCTCCTATGAGGACAGGCTGAGAGAGTTGGGGTTGTTCAGCCTGGAGAAGAGAAGGCTCCAGGAGACCTTATTGTGGCCTTTCAGTATATGAAGGGGGCTTATAAGCAAGATGGAGAGAGACTTTTTACCAAGGCCTGTAGTGACAGGACAAGGGGCAGCGGTTTTAAACTGAAAGAGGGTAGATTTAGATTGGACTGAAGGAGGATATTTTTTACAATGAGGGTGATGAGACACTGGAGCAGGCTGCCCAGAAAGGTTGTGGATGCCCCATCCCTGGACGTGTTCAAGGTCAGGTTGGATGGGACTTTGAGCAACCTGACCTCGTGAAAGATGTCCGTGCCCATGGCAGGGGGATTGCTCTAGATGATCTTTAAATGTCCCTTGCAACCCAAACCACTCCATGACTCTGTGATTCTGTGACCTCCAGTCCTGATTATGTTAGCTATGGATAAAGCAAAAAAGTTACTACTAACTATTGTGAAAGATATTCAGAATGTACTTCAGAAATTGGGACAGCTGAATCAGCTGCTGTGTAAGTTGATCAGTGCATCTGGGGGGGAAATGCCTCTCTGAGGAAGTGGCAATACCACAGCAGGGCAGCTGCAGAGATAAAGTACCCACTGAGGTTATTCATCAGTGCTTTATGTTGGTCTGGAGGTATGAAAGGGGTAAAGTTACTTTGTAAGATACTTTTTTGCTGTTGTTGATGGTGAAGAACAACATTGTTTTATTCTGTAAAACACTCTATATGTGTGCATTTTTTTATTCTCCCGTGTCCTTCTTTTGTTTTCTCAGGGCATTGAGTTTATTTTCTTCTGCACAAACTATCTGTAGATACTGTGAAAAATCAAAACATAGGTATTTATAGATAAAGAAGGTGGGCAATCTAGTTCTGAAGCTGCAATAATGTAGTAGAAAATGTTCTTTTTTTTTTTTTCCAAATAGACAAATCAAAATCAATGCCAGTTTTTCTCTCTGAATGGCAAAACACTCAGGAGACTTCTTCCAGCTTCCCCCTCCCTCCACTAAAAAAAGCTCCCCATGAACTCCCCCAGATCTTACATCCTGGGAGACCTACTTTAAATAGAAACTTTAATCAGAACTGAATAAAATCATAGAATAGAATCATTTAGGTTGGAAAAAACCTTCAAGATCATCAAGTCCAACCATTAACCATGCCCACTAAACCAGGTCCTGTCCACTCGCTTTTTGAGTATCTCCAGGGATGGTGACTCAACCACTTCCCTGGGCAGCCCATTCCAATGTTTGACAACCCTCTCAGTAAAAAAATTTTTCCTAATATCTAACCTAAATCTCCCTTGCCTCAACTTGAGGCCATTTCCTCTTGTCCTATCTCCAGCCACCTGACAGAAGAGACCAACACCCACCTCACTACAACCCCCCTTCAGGTAGTTGTAGAGAGCGATAAGGTCTCCCCTCAGCCTCCTCTTTTCTAGACTAAACAGCCCCAGTTCCCTCAGCCGCTCCTCATAAGACTTGTGCTCCAGGCCCCTCACCAACTTGGTTGCCCTCCTCTGAACACGCTCCAATACCTCAATGTCTTTCCTGTAGTGAGGGGCCCAAAACTGAACACAGTACTCGAGGTGTGGCCTCACCAGGGCCGAGTACAGGGGAACAACCACCTCCCTGTTCCTGCTGGCCACATGATTTCTGATACAGGTTAGGATGCGGTTGGCCTTCTTGGCCACCTGGGCACAGTGCTGGCTCCTATTCAACCGGCTGTCAGCCGGCACACCCAGGTCTTTCTCTGCTGGGCAGCTTTCCAGCCACTCTCCCCCAAGCCTGTAGTGCTGCATGGGGTTGCCATGACCAAAGTGCAGGACCTGGCACTTGGCCTTATTGAACTTCATACGATTGGCCTCAGCCCATCGATCCAGCCTGTCCAGATATCTGTGTAGAGCCTCCCTACCCTCAAGCAGATTGACCCTGCCTCCCAACTTGGTGTCGTCTGCAAACTTGCTGAGGGTGCACTCAATCCCCTCATCCAAATCATCAATAAAGATATTAAACAGAACCGGGCCCAACACCGAGCCCTGGGGAACACCACTTGTGACCCGCCGCCAACTGGATCTCACCCCATTCACCACAACCTTCTGGGCTCGGCCATCCAGCCAGTTTTTCACCCAGTGAAGAGTGCACTTATCCAAGCCACGAGATGCCAGTTTCTCAAGGAGTATACCATGAGAGACAGTGTCAAAGGCCTTGCTGAAGTTGAGGTAGATAACATCCACAGCCTTTCCCTCATCCACTAGGCAGGTCACCTGGTCATAGAAGGAGATCAGGTTGGTCAAGCAGGACCTGCCTTTCGTAAACCCATGCTGACTGGGCCTGATCCCCTTCTTATCCTGGACTTGCCATGTGAGTGCTCTCAAGACAAACCATTCCATAATCTTCCCCGGTACCGAGGTCAGGCTGACAGGCCTGTAGTTCCCCAGATCCTCCCTCCGACCCTTCTTATAAATGGGAGTCACATTGGCAAGCCTCCGGTCCTCTGGGACCTCCCCTGTTGACCAGGATCGCCGATAGATGAGGGAGAGCAGCTTGGGAAGCACCTCTGCCAGTTCCCTCAGTACTCTTGGATGGATCCCATCAGGTCCCATAGATTTCTGAGTGTCCAGATGGCGTAGCAGGTCCCTAACTAATTCCTCCTGGATTAAGGGGGGTATGTTATGCTCTTCATCCTTACCTTCCAGCTCAAGGGGTGGAGTACCCTGAGGATGACTGGACTCACTATTAAAGACTGAGGCAAAGAAGGCATTAAGTACCTCAGCCTTTTCCTCATCACTGGTTGCTACGTTCCCTTCTGTATCCATTAAAGGAAAGATATTCTCCTTGGAATTCTTTTTACTGTTAACATATTTGTAAAAACATTTTTTGTTGTCCCTTACGGTAGTGGCCAGATTTAGTTCTAGCTGAGCTTTTGTCTTTCTAATTTTCTCTCTGTATGATCTAACAAGATCCCTGTACTCCTCCCAAGTTGCCCGGCCTTTCCTCTAGAGATGATAAACTCTCCTTTTTTCCTTGAGTCCTAGCAAAAGCTCCCCATTCAGCCAGGCCGGTCGTTTTCCTCGATGGTTTGACTTGCGGCACATGGGAATAGCCTGGTCCTGAGCCATTAAGATTTCCTTCTTAAAGAATGTCCATCCCTCCTGGACCCCTTTGCCCTTCAGGACCGTCTCCCAAGGGACTCTCTCAACCAGTGCCTTGAAGAGGCCAAAGTTAGCCCTCCGGAAGTCCATAGTGGTGGTTTTGCTGACCACCTTCTTTGCCTCACCAAGAATTGAGAATTCTATCATTTCACGGTTGCTAAGCCCAAGACGGCCTCCGACCATCACACCTCCCACCAATCCTTCTCTGTTCGTAAACAACAGATCTAGCAAGGCTCCTCCCCTGGTTGGCTCACCCACCAGCTGTGTCAAGAAGTTACCTTCCACACACTCCAGGAACCTCCTAGATTGTTTACTCTCTGCTGTGTTGTATTTCCAGCAGATGTCTGGAAAGGTAAAGTCCCCCACAAGGACAAGGGCACATGATTCTGAGACTACTGCCAGCCGCTTGTAGAACGATTCATCTGTCTCTTCAACCTGGTCGGGCAGTCTATAACAGACTCCCAGCACAGTATCTGCCTTACTGGCTTTCCCTCTCATCCTCACCCGTAAGCACTCCACCTCGTCATCAGAATCGTGTAGCTCTGTACAGTCAAAACATTCCCTAACATAGAGAGCCACCCCCCCCCCTCTTCTACCTTGCCTATCCCTTCTGAAGAGCTTGTAGCCATCCATTGCAGCACTCCAGTCATGGGAGTCGTCCCACCATGTTTCCGTGATGGTGACTAAGTCATATCTATCCTGCTACACAATGGCTTCCAGCTCCTCCTGTTTATTGCCCATGCTGCGTGCGTTGGCATAGATGCATTTGAGCTGGGTTATCGAATCCACCCCTAACATCAGCATGCTGCCCCCAGGCTCATCTCTGGTGCACCTAGTCTTATCCCTTACCCCCTTCGAACCTAGTTTAAAGCCCTTTCTATGAGCCCTGTCATCTCATGAGCAAGGATTCTCTTACCCCTTTGAGATAGTTGGACACCATCTGTCTCTAGCAAGCCCGGTGCTGTGTCAACCTCCCCATGATCAAAAAACCCAAAATTCCACCTATGGCACCAGCCTCTGAGCCACGTATTGACCAGGTGTGTTTTCCTGTTCCTTTCAGTGTATTTCCCTGCCACTGAAGGGATTGAGGAAAACACTACCTGTGCTCCCGATCTTTCTACTAATCGTCCCAGTGCCCTGAAATCCCTTTTGATTGCCTTTGGATTCCTCTCTGCAATCTCATCACTGCCAACCTGCACAACCAGACCTGGGAGTTCCCTGGTAATGTCTTTTACCGGGGCCCCGGGGATGCAGCAGACTTCCCTGTGGGATGGGTCAGGACTGCATATTGGGCCCTCTGTCCCCCTCAGAAGGGAGTCGCCTATGACAATTACCCTCCTTTTCCTTTTTTCAGAGGCTGTGAGAATGCGTGGGGCTGCCCGAGAATGCGTGGGGCTGCCCGACTGGGCCTAGGCGCCTCCCTGGGTAGGGCTTCACCTACCCCCTTCTTTGGTCAATCTTCATTGACGTGGTCTTCAGGTTCCAGAGCCCCATAGCTGTTGTGTAGGGGCAACTGGGAAGGTGAGGGAGACCGGGAGGGGACTCGCCTGCCTCCCCGAGCAGGGACCTGTATCCATTCCCCTCCATCTCTTAGGTCCCCTCCTGCCCGGTGGCAAGGGGGCAGGGAAACCTCCGCTTCTTGCGGAGCCTCCATCTGCTGCCTCCGCCTCAGGGATGGTAGGGTGTGGGTCCACCAACCTATCTCCCTCTCACACTCCTTGATACTCCTCAACCTTTCCACTTCCTCCTTCAGCTCTGCCACCAGGCTGAGCAGATCATTCACCTGGTCACCTCTCACACAAGAGGTGTCCCCGCTGCCCTCCGGCATCAGTGATAGACTCAGGCACTCCCTGCGGCCAGAGACCTGGACAGCTGCACGTTTACATGGGAGCTCTGTCCGCGTCGCCACGTTTTTCCTAGCGATGGTTTTCACCCAAGTGGCAACCATATCGGGGTCTCCTTCTGAGGCCGATGCCCACCGCTTCAGTAGCCTTCTCGAGCTGGGAAGAGGGCGGGGGGCTGCGCCCTACCTGCACGAACTGCCGTGCCGCGCTCCCGGTCGCTGGCGCTCCTCAGGGCCGTTCAAATCTCCCATGGTTGCCCCTGGCAATGCCCACGCCGCGTCAGCCTCTCTCGCGAGAGCCACCGGCTCTGGCCGGGGCCCTCCGCTCTTCCCCGGCGCTCCTGGGCCTCGGGAACCTCCCTGTCCGCCTCAATCTAGCGCTTAGCCGCCGATTTACCGTTGCCGCTGCTGGCCTCGCCGCTGACTGAAATATAAGATTCTAATCATATTTCCCTACAGCCTTTCCTCTAAATCAGAGGATAGTAAGTTGTGCCTTCTTAAAATGAGAGAATTAGTACTCCTCTTTCACAGAGATGCTGTCAGGAGAAATCTGTTGTGACTTAGAAGTATAGGCTGGCAGCCTGCCCTCTGACCTCAAGAAGGCATGGCACCGTGCCCAGACTCTTTTTCTCGGGGCTTCAACTTTCTTTCAGATGGCTGTGCAGAACCAGTCAGTACTTTCTCCTAACCTTGGTTCTCCTGCTGAAGACCCATCTGTACTACCTAGAGGTTTCTGTTTTGTTCTTTTCAACTTAGAATTCACTCCTGCTCCTCATTGTCAGCTTTCTTTCGTAGCCAGTGCATCTTAGCACCTTAGCCTTCTTACACAGACCAACTTTCTGAATTCAGCTCAGCTGTTGGATGGCTTTTCCAGCCTCATAGTACTTCTTGATGAGCTTCAGGTAGAGGGTAGCTAGTCCTCTGGTAATTGCAGGAACGATGGTCTGACTCGCCTTATAAGTTCAGCCATTCTGGAAAAAGTTAAATGATTGGATGCTTCGGTAATGCATGCTACAAAAATACCTTGAATTGGATTTTTTAGGTGGGTTCAGTTTGCTGTTAAGTGATTGGATTGTCAAAAGTTTTCATCATGCTACAGTGAACTTTCAAAAACATGGTTCTTTTTTTGACTCTAGTAAAAGGAATTGAGCTTTCTTGGGTTTCTGTTCCTAATGAAGAAAAAGGATTAACAGCAAGCAAGGAGGTGATGCTAAATAGTATGGCGGGAAGGGAGAATACCATGCTATTGGCATCTTAGAATGATCCAAAGTGAATTCTCAGCCTGACAGACAATCAGAAGACAGAACTTTTAAACATAGCTGCTTTAGTTGTATTCATTTCATTTTCAAAATAAAACTGAAAAGATTTTACAGTATCGAAATTTGAAATAGTATTATATCCTCAATCTATACAGATGGTAACTAAAACTAGTAAAATATATACTATGTGATATATTAATATATGAGCTGTGCTCAGTAATTCAAAGAGGAGAATGTGCAGAAAGCTGATGCCAGTTAATGAAAGGTCTATCATAGACTCTTAAGCCTGCATCATCAAGCCCTGCCTGAACGACACTGCCAGTCCTGAAGTACTTTGTTTTATCTTTTTGCAATACTTGTGTGGTGTATCTTGCTGGTTCTAGGCAGGGCACAAAGGCAGATGGCACTGCAGCTACCTTCCTTGACAACATTAATGGGTCAGGTATCACATTTTCATTTGAATTCATTCATCTGGCAAGGGAAACCGGAGCCAAAGAGAACACAGACTGAAATTCCACTTACAGACTACTACAAACAAGAACTATCTCAGGAATGTCACCCTGGGAGAGTTTAACGTGTATTTTGACAGGGCTGCACTAGTAAAGGATTTTGGAGTCGTCATCAACAATTCCCTGATATCATCAGCTTAATGTGTAGCAGCACCAGCCAAAAAAGCTGTTAAAATGTTGGGCATCATCAGGAAGGGTATTGAGAACAAGACAGAATATCTACTCTGTATTTTGCTGTACTGTACAACTTTGGTGTGCCCAAATCTTGACAGTTGTGTGAAGGTTTGGTTTGCACACCCCAGGAAGGGTAGTAGAGGAACAGAGAGGGGCACTAAATTGATGAAGGGGAAGCAGCTGCCTTTGAGGACTAGCATTGCAGCGTTTACTCATTTTAAGCAGAAGGCTAGTGGAAAAGATGAGTGAAGTTTTAACATCATAGGGGCAGAGCTGTTATTCACCAAATCTTATAGTACTGCAACTGTGTGACATTTGAACTTAGGAGGAGATTGGCTTAAAGCAGGTGAAAGTACTTTCTAACAGAGAAATTTGGAATTTTTTGCCATAAGAGCTTGTGAATGCAGATACTGTAAAATTTAAAAAAAAATTGTAAAAAAGACAAATTCATGGGCAGTAGGCCCATAGACAGATGCTAAAGGGAATAGACAAAAGTACACTCTAGCATCCTTAGTTCTGTGATGGTCAATGCAGGGCACTATTTAGGGAATAAACTGAAGTGGGTGGGGGAAGGAAAGGCAGGAAGCCTTGGCTCATGCTCTCTCCCTAAGTAGCTCCTCCAGTTGTCAGCGGCAGAGACAAAATGTTGTGCTAGGTGTTTTAGTGGTCTGAACCATTTTGATTTTGGTTTTGTGTTTGCTCACAGTGATCATAAGTGTTTTCTGATAAACTTGTTTGGATGAAGAGGCTTGAAACTTAAATGCTGCTGAGAGAATATGGTAAGACAAAGTGATCTTCCTTTTGGCTGCCTAGGAAGATGCCAAGCCCAATTCTAGGTGCTTCCTATGGTGCTAACCTGCCTCAGTGATTGATGGGAGAGGCTTTGTAAATTCAGAACTTCCCAATTGCTGCAGAGGGCTAACATTCGTTACAAGCATTTGGGAAGGTTTCACAGGCATCACGAGCATTTGATTTTCTGGACATCCTAAGGGAATCTCAACCTAATATCTTTCAGTTTGACTGACACTCTTTACTGATACACAAAACCAAATCATGAGCAACTGATATCACTCTTGGCCAAAATAGCCATTGCCTTTTGTAGTGAAACATTGTCCTTTCGCTTAGAAACATACTGTATTCCAGACACTGAAGAAACTCACCTTAGATTCACAGGTTGTAGCCTATATAATTACCTCATAATATCAAACCTTCCATTCCTGAGCAAGTTCACAGGGAGCAAGTTAGACAAAGAAAAATGTATTTATCTCCTAGAAGTTAAGTGAGCACGTAGTCTGAAGTGGCTGAATTGCTGTGGTATAAAAAGACACCATCAGCCAAAATAACTTTATGTGTTTTTAGGCTTTCTAAATGCAAAGTAAAATGCAGTGGAAGTCAGTGTGAAAGACTAAAACCTTGCATATACAGTTAACTAGGTGACATCAGGTTATAGTACTTAATATTTAAGAATTTTGATCACATGTTCATGCCAGAATATGCTAGACTTTTCACCACTCTAAGACCACTTAGAAGATATAAATTTATTGTTTTGGGGATTTTTATGGTTTTTTTGCTTGTTTGTTAGGGGTGTGGGGTTTAGTTTTGTTTCTGCTAAGTACTAGAGGCAGCTACCTCTTTCTTCGAGTGAATTGTGGTATAGCATTTCACACTATTGACCATGATATGTCTATTTTTCAAATGTGTCTATGAGAGTATCAGGATCTAAACAAATTCCTAGCTAATGATGAACATTCTTCCCTGGAAGGGAACATAGAATGAGCAGCTGCAAAGTCCTTCAGCTGTGGAGCTACTTAAGAATCAGTTGTCCCATAGATGCTTTTTAGTGGTGAGCTGACAGCACGGACTTCAGCATCAGCAACACGAAAACTAAACAAGAGTTCTTTGCCCTGCGTAATATGACATTCATTTGCTTGGTTGAATCAGTGTTATTGGCATGATAAAATAATCTCAGGGATCTGAGAGCCATTACAAACTAGGGATCATCTTTCTCAATCCATGTTTGTGAGTTACTGTACAGCATAAAATGTGGAGTACAGTCAAGAATGAACCTTACCTCCTCTTCACTCACTTAAAAAGAATCAGGCTGTTGAGACTGCTGTTGTTTTCTTTGTATCACTAAGGCAATTTCTTTACCGCCTCCCTTCTATATTATTCTTGCACACACAGCATAAGTTCCGTTGTAACATTATACTTGTATGCAATATCTGCATATTTTCCCAGTATGATCATTTGAGTCCATTGAGGTCTGGTTTTTACTACTGAGTTTTTATGAAAGACAATAAATATATTTTAAAAAACCTAAATAAATACCAATTTTACTTGTGGGACATAGAACTAATTCTACCCCTCTCAGTTTCATTTTGCTTGCTCTTTTGGGACCTATTTCAAGGTATTAACCATCCACCTGGGCTGCATACATAGTAAAAGAATATAATCTCTGGTATCCACTGAATAGTGAGATTATAACTTTATCTATCTACCCACTTTAGACCATGTGCAAACAGAGCTAATTTTGATGCTGACACTATTCACTTAACTGCATTGCTATCTCATCACAGAAAGACAAATGGCATATAAGGGTCTCTCTGCTTGTTTTGATGGAGATTTGTATGATATGATTGTTTTCTAACTTCCCCATGTCTTTTATTTACCAATAAATTATTACTTGGTTGCTGTAGACAAACAGAATCTTCATTCTTGATTTGAAAAGGACAGTTTTAAAATCACGCTTCTTTCTGTATCTGTGTTGTTTTTTAACTTGTTTAAAATAAAAGAAAGTACAAGAGTTTAAAACAAAAGAAAGTACAAGAGGAAGGGCATGAGTTATGTAAGAACAAAACTGAAAGCATGCAATGCTCATGTGAAGAATGAGCTCAGAACAAAACTAGATTGTCACTTAAGAAAAGGCTGCTTTTGAACATTGAAGTTGCCATGCCAAACAACAGGGTGTAGTTAGTACATTGCAGTGGTCTATGACTGCAGTTCTCATAGGAAACTGGGAAAAGGAGAGATGCGTAAAACTAGTAAGCTGCTGTTTTCAGTAAGGACTAAATAAGTATAACTGAGGGAAAAATAAGGCTCATTTCAGTACTAGCATGAGTAGTTTTCACCAAAGCCTGCTTCCAGTTATATTCAGATATCATTGCTATGCATTTATCTCAGCTGTGAGAAGGAAGAGATCCTACAGTGTCCTGTGTGGCAGCTTGAAAGGGGAAGATCGATGGTTACGAGGTTGTGGGGAAAAGGAGCTGACTGAGACTGACTTACAGCTGCATTTTTCTCCTGATCTTACCCCTTCATGCTAAAGGAACTTTACCACAAAACAAGTTTTCCAAGGTCAGGGTCAAGCTGGTGGCCAAAGGAAGCACTGGCAGCTTGGCAGGCTCTAGCTCCAGGTCTTGCTCTCCCCTGCCCGGTGTGCACGGGCTGCACACAGCCAGCGGCATCCCCTGCTTATGTGCTCCCACCAGTGCAAGCAGATGGCAACGGGCAACTGTGGCTGCTCCCAGCCTGATGTACCTGCTGTCCATGCACTTCAGTGAAGTTATGTGCCATCATTCCTCTTTTTGCCTTTCCCCTGCATAAAATCTGTTTGCTCGTGTGTCCTGGAGTTGGATGTTATTCTGCAGAACAGGAAAATGTCTGCCTGTGCTCCTGCAGTTCATACCATTTGGGACATTGCTCTCCCAGCTACACCAACCGCTGCTCACTGCCAAAATGCCAGCCGAAAGGCATGTAGCCAGTTGTTTGCTGAAGTCTGTCAAGGTGGAGGACCAGGTGGTCAGGGAAGGACCAGTTTTGTGACTTTTTCACAAAATCTTTATAAAATGATGGCCTCACTTTGACAGCCTTGGATGCGGGGCAGCAACCCCTGCAGTTGCTTTGGCGGAGGATATAACGATGAAGATCTCGGAAAGCGGCAGTAGAAGCTGGGGGAGGATGGCCGCACAGCCCAGTAAAGGTACCAGCAGAACACATCCCAGATTTTCCATGCACAGGTTGTTGTTGCACATATAGTATCCATGCTGGTTTACAGCCATCTATTAATTTATCTTTGTGCTGACACTTTAAAGGTAATAAAGAACAGCTAAATCCTTTTAGACAGTTGTGTACATATCTGGTGCTAGACAAGTCATGGAAGTCATAACTACTTTGCCCTAGAGCTGTTAGCTGAGCTGTGCGGTTTCATATAAACTTTGGGGGAATACTTGTTGTGTGTTAGAAATGGATTTTAAATCTTTATCATCTGTTTTCTGCAAAACATAAAATCTTAAAAGCAGCCAATACTGTTTCGTAAATATTAATTACAGACAAAGGGTTATCCTTCTTTTATCTGTCCTGTATCTTTCTGAAGGAGGAGCCATAAACATATTTAGCATAAATGATGTAGGCTCAAAAGAAAAGGAATTTTTCAATATCTCCATGTTTATTGTTCTTCATCTCTTATCAACTTAGTGACTTTGAATTTGAAACATTGTGCAGCTGCAGCACTGTTATTTGGGGAGGGACAGTGAAGGATTTGTGGATTTTTTTTTGTTTAGGCCTCTTCCTGCACTACCAGAAGTTGATATGAAATATCCTAATCATAGGTTTCAGTGCTCACAAGATGGCCAGATCCTTGCACTGTAATTTAGCATAGCATAATCCTAGTCATAAGTAGATTAATCTAATTTCTTTATCAAGCAGGAGCCTTAAATTCATAGAAATACAGTAAAAAATTCCACGTAGGTCAAGTGCTCTGACTTGCTTGTTTTTCTTTCTGTTTTAAACCTCTGAACTTCTTGCCTCAGTTACATCAACATGGAAATTTCTTTTATCTTTTTTTTTATGTTGTTCATCTGAATTTCTAGTTTCTGTCATGTAGAAATAACTGATATTTGGAGGCAAGCATGGTTGAATGTGATATAGATTTACTTCAGAAAATTATCACCATGAGTCAAAGGATTCAGAGTACCTCACCCTGGAAAAACCTTTCCATTCTGAAAAATGTGATATACATATGCTTTTAAAGTAGGCACTCAGCATGGCACTTAAAGTGCAAATCATATATTTTTTAAGTTTTTCATCTTTATAGAGATTAGAATTTCAGCTGGTAACAGTTCCAAAAATTCATTAAATCTTTTTGATACAAATGTTATTGTATCAAGTTATTTTGGAATTGAAAAGCTTATTAGATTAGATTGAATAACTAGATGGTGTCATATTGTTTATTTTTCAGGTGCACTGTACATTTCCTAGCTTTTTATTGGCCTGTGCTTAGTCATATATTTTGCACATCCACGTAAGATTTGTAAAAAGAAAGTACCAATTTTGAAAAGACATTAATTTTTATCAGGACATTTAAATATACATATCCAACACAGTTTGTGTGTGTCCCCACATGTGTGGAAGAACTGCTGTGTGGAATACCGCCTAAGACCTGCTAGGCACTGCTCCTATCTCCAGCAACGGTATGAAGCTCATGCTGAAGAAGGGAATATAAAAACAGAGCATGTGTACAGTGTTTATTTTTCTTTTCTAGGGCTTCATCCAGGTCATAGTACCTGGATACCTAAAAGCTATTCATAGACATATTTCTTTAATCCCATTTACTTTTAGCACGCAAAAAATCCTGTGTTAGAAAGTTCCAAAATTTAATGATATGCCATGAAAAAACCCACAGTTTTATTGTAAACTTCCTGCCTGATACTTGAGGGCACTGCTTGTTTTTTGTATTATGATAAACAATAAAAAATATTGTCCTCTTTACTGGTATTTCTGTATTCACAGTATCTTTCTCAAAATAAGCATCTTACCCTATTTTATTCTATCTCAGTATTGAAGTTGCATTGTGCTTGGACTATATGCACCTTTTCTTTACTTTCTGTAGTTATGCTATGTTTCTGTGGTTGGAGTGATCCAAACTGCATAGAGTATACACGATGTGAACATATTCTGGATTTATGGCATGTGTACTAATAAAACTTACTATATTAAGAGAGTGACTTAAATGTAAGTACAGCATATTAAATTGAAATATTAGCATGAAATAAGGACTTAGGTACAAGAGCCTAAACAGGAATGAGTAAAGCTCCAATCCTGTGATTATGCCTGCATAGTCTCCCCAGCAAGGCTTTTGAGGTTCTCAGTCAGTGGGTGGCAGAAGCTGGACCCAATCACTCTAGAGACCAAAGTGGATTATGGCTTTTGAATCTGTTTGTATATCTGAGTCTGGACAGATCTAAGACTAGACTTAGGGAAACGTTTGGTAGTCTTGGATTTGATACTGTCGCGCGGGTCTATTTCAAAATGAATGAGAGTATTGCATTAGGTGTATAATTCATGTTAGGTTCCTCATGCATTGGAGTTTTTAAATGTATGTGTTAGAAACTGGGTTTCCCACACAACTGTGGCCATCTTGTGGTTTCTGCAAAAGAAGATTATGTTTTATATTATAAGAGAGTAGCTAGGACAGTTTTGATAGTTAAAAATTATTCTTATTGTGTTACTGGTCCTGATTAATAACTTTCAGGCAACACTTCTTTTTTGTTAGAAATGTATTATTATTAGTAGATTTAGTGGTGCTACTACTTCTACTAATAAAACTGTGAAATATCTGCTTTCCATTTTAAAGTTACCATTTTTTCATCAAAAGGTTCTTGAAATTCATAAAGTTTTGCTGGGAAGGGGGAGGAAAGAATAATTTCAGTGATTCTGTAGGTCTGTGTTGGAACTGTGGTACTTTAATATCACTTCACTTCTTAGAAATAGATTTCTGGGAAAGAACACAATGAAGGTGGTGTGAGTTGACCTTGTCTGACTGCCAGATGCCCTCCCAGCTGCTCTCTCACTTACCTTTTTCAACAGAACAGGGAGAAAATGAGAAAATAAGACAAAAAAATCTTGTGGGTCCAGATAAAGACAGGGAGATCACTTACCGATTACCATCATGGGCAAAACAGACTGTGATGCCACCCCAGCAGCCTACCCTGCTGCCAGCACCTTGCCATGTAAATCCAGTAAAGAAGGCAGAAGAAGTCTTCAAAATAAAGCATGCACCTGACATGAAAACAAATAGATATGAATTACCCATTAACACATAAAGGCTTGAAATTAAAGATTTCCAAACTGAGTTGATTGAAAGCTGGTATTGTCAGTCAGTGAAAAAACTCTGATTTTGCAAAAAATTGGTTGTATTCTAGGCAGGCCATGCAAAATAAATACATGTTTTTGTCACCCCAGATCCAGTTTAGAAATGATGATGTGCAAAGGTTTGGTTTATTTTGAAAACATACCCTACTGAGATTCCACATGGTTGCAATCTTTTTCCCACAGCCACTGCTCGGGATAAGAGCATCCCTGGAGAGGCTCTGTGCAGCGCCCCGATTCTGAGCCAAGGAGCCTGGGTGGGCCCTGAGCAGAGACTCTCCACTCAGAAATCAGAATGTGTATCAGAAAGTATAATGGTCCTTTAGGACAACAGTTCTGTGGGAAAATGAAACACAAATGGTAGCTTTTAACAAGTAATTTAAAAGAGCCTGAATGAAGTTGTGCCCTGGAAGTAGGGAGAAGAAAGTTCTTCAGAAGACAAGCAGAGGGCAGATCCTGTAGCGGAGAAGGCAGTTCCTCTGAACGGGCAGAAGAGGACTGCTCCCTGTGAAGGGGGACAGAGGGTCTCTGTTGTTGCTGACCGGACAGTTTCCCTGTTTGGTCTTGACTTGACATCTGCTTGACTGGATGTAGGAGGTTGCTTACTGCGTCAGTTCAAGTCACCAAACTGATGGTTAGCTAATTGATCCCAGCCCCCTACTCCCAAGACAAAAAACCCCCACAACAGTTTTATATGGTATGAAGATAATGTGTTGAATCACTTCAGTGAGAGATCTGTAAGAATCTGAGCTGGTGCAAGAGAGGAGGTGATGTTGCATTACTGGGATAGGGAACAGGGAGTGTGAAATCTGGGAGCAAATGAGGCAAACCAGGATATTCCCCGTCCAGTGTTAGCTTCCTTGGCAGGTCTGCTCTGTTGCACCATTTAACTCTATACTGAGAATGGCACCAGCATCTGTGAAACTTTTTGGCTGGGTTAATGGAGCCTCAAGTGGCTCAGGCTGTGTGGCCAGTACAGGTTCCTCCTGGCGTGTGGGGCTCCCAGAGCTGTCAGGCCTATGGACACATGCAGTCAAGATAATTAAAAGGTTCAGGATCTCTGGCACTGGTACAGGTTATGTAGTGGGGATGTCCAAAGTCCCCACTCATGGTTAGCTACCCAAACTTGCAGGATGTTGGTACTCCAGGCTTCCAGCCACTTACTGGGAAGTCACACAACATTTCACTTCAGTTGTTTGAAAGCTAAATCGAAGGCAGTTTATTAAATCAGATTAGATTCAGCTGATGGCTGTTTCCAGTGTGATTCTTGTTTTGCCAGAGAATTTCTGAGTGGCTTCGTTTCTAACCTAAAAGAGTATTCATAAAGCCACTCTGAAGTGGCTGCCAGACTGGAATAGTGGGGGCAAAAAATAGTTTGAAGATGTAATTTGAAATGATTATAAAGCCTGTTATCCACAAGAAATTGGACAAGGTGATACGGATATCACGTCTTCTTTCTTTGTGTGATGTACATCTCTCAAGGTTGCACCACAGTGATGGGCTGTTAATCATATGACACTGTAGTAATGGAGATATCGTGGTTTAACCCCAACCAGCAACTAAGCACCACGCAGCTGCTCGCTCACTCCTCCCCACTCCCAGTGGGATGGGGAGGGGAATCAGAAAAAAAAAAAGCAAAACTCGTGGATTGAGATAAGAATGGTTTAATAACTAAACTAAACTAAACTATAATAATAACAACAATAAGAATAAAATAATATAATAATAATTGTAATGAAAAAGCATATAACGAAAAGAGAGAGAAATAACACCCAAGAATAGACAAGTGATGCACAGTGCAGTTGCTCACCACCAGCTGACCAATGCCTGAGCAGCGATCGGCCCCTCCTGACCAACTCCCCCCAGTTTATATACTGAGCATGACATCCTATGGTATGGAATATCCCTTTGGCTAGTTCAGGTCAGCTCTCCTGGCCATGCTCCCTCCTGGCTTCTTGTTCACCTCCTTGGTGGCAGAGCATGGGAAACTGAAAAATCCTTAACTTAGGATAAGTGCTACTTAGCAAAGACCAGAATATCAGTGTGTTATCAACATTATTCTCACACTGAATCCAAAACACAGCACTGTACCAGCTACTAGGAAGAAAATTAACTCTATCCCAGCTGAAACCAGGACAGGAGAGCTGTGTCTTGGTAAGGCCACACAAATATAAAGCAATCATCAGCAAATCAGATAGGATGCTACATTAGGGGTATACCAGGAAAAGACATTCAGGGTTTGGTTTTGTTTTTTTCTTTTTTTAAACTCATGGTGTACTGTAAATTGAAACTCAAGCCCAACCATTTTTTATTAATTTATTCCTTTTATCATTATCTGCAATCTTGTGTTGTAACCCTTGTATATTCTTGCTGTTTCTCCGTTTTATTTCTGTATGTCCTGCTCTTATTAATTTAGATGATTACTAATTTCAAATTCACTTGTGGTCTAGAGGCTTTTCTATGACTGCAGAGCTACTTTTTTTTTTAATCAGAAGAACTTTTTTTCCCTACATTTCACTCATGAGCTCATCAGCCATAACTGCTTCACATTGCATTACAACTCTCCTAGGAGATGATTTTACTGATTTTCAGATCTCTGAGATTCTTCTCCTTAGCAGACATGTTAAAAAGTTCTTAAGTGGGCAGTTTTGATAGATTATTTTGTTATGCATTATTATACTTGATAAGACTTTTTTTTTCTTCTTCCCAGGTTTTGCTTCCTTAATTCTGTTTGACTGAATAAAATGGCTTATTTTTCCTTATATTTCCATTAAATTAGTTCATTCATGAAATATAAATAGGCTTAGATATTTTTCTTGGGTCTCAGTTCCAAGGAAGAGCTCAAGATGCAATATGATAGCTCAGAGAGCATATCTGTAAGTCGTTCTCACACTAGAAAGGGAGCTCAGGTATCACTGATAATATATAAAAGGCAATATTACATGGAAATGCCTTTCTTAAGACTTTCTGAATTTCAGTAAGAACTTTAATTAAAAAAACATAGCTCGATGATTTTTGATAAATGTGCACTATCCTACCCAAAGATTTTTAAGAAAGGCTGAAAAGTTAGCCACAGAAACTTGCCTAGATCCAGATCCTGCTGGATCCAGCAGATTTCATTTGCCTTAGGTTAATTGAATTTAAACATGTATCATAAAAGCAGCATTATCCATAGACACTCATGTGGTGGATTCCTCTTAATCAGTACCTTCCTTCTGGTAGATCAGAGGCTTACGTGACACATTTAACACATACACAAACTTCCATTAATACTGAGAGAGTTTTCTGGTACAATTTGACCTTTATGAAAGTTTGTTAGAAATGCAGTGGCAAGCAGCAAGCAGTGTTAGGAAGAACATGTAAAGAACGGTGTGAGATAGTAATCATAAATAATATTGCAGTCTGGTTTGTGAACAATCTACCATTTGTCTGTATGTTTTTGTTCCCAGTGTTTAATGCTCTTGGCATGTTTTCTGCTGCACGTTCATTGTACTTTAATATTATGTCAAGTTTTCTTTCTTAGTAGTAGTGGTGTGTTTCTAATGTCTTGCCACGGTTTTAACTATGGCGTTATTGTCTTTTATTCAGGGGGGTTTGGGCCCAGCACTGGATACTTGTGGCTTTATTTTTATCTCTAGAGCACTACAGGCAGGAGCACAGAAATGTTGGCAATTAAGTGGAAGAGCTCAAAACAGTCTGCTGAGGCAGGACATGTGCTAGCACAATGCATTTGGAATCACTTTCTTGGAGGGAGGAGGTAAGGGGAGTATATCCTTTCCATCTCTGCATTACATGAGTTCAAAGGGAGACTGATGAAGTGCTCTGATGAGGAATCCCATTAGGTGCTACTCAGTAGAGAGACCATATAAGGCTCAGGAAATGCTATGAAAATAGCTGGAGACAAGGTGAGGAACAGGGGAAGAATGAATGCTTGCCCTGCTTTTATTTTTTCTTAGACTGATGGCCCCAGCTGGAGCTAGATAGGGGGCTAAAAGCTCGGTACAGTGAGAGTGACATACCTGTGCATCTCCAAAAGAAGCAAGGACAATTAGGAGAGGGTAGGGGATAATGATTCTCCTCATTCCTTAGGGCACACTTTGTCTTGTGTGGGTTGTTCAAAATGCAAATTTTTTGATGAAAATAATCCACTGAAGTTGTTATTCAATAGAACTTTCTCAGAAACATTATTAAAATAATCTCTGCAACTCTGTCTACCTCTGAGCACTTCACTCTGAGCTTCCCTTGTATAATTCATACATAAAAGGCTTGTGTAATTATTTCAATTTTGTGGAAGATGATTGAGGTACAGTGAAATGTCTTGTTTCAAGTCATGCAGGAAGTTTGTAGCAGAGTGAAGGAATTAGGGAATTTAAGCAGTATATAAACTAGTTGGAACTCTGTTATGCATATGCTTACACTGCACATTGTTGGTAGTCTGTAATTCAGGTGCTGGCTAAAGCAGGCTTCAGGCAAAACAGTAATTGCAATTAGTAGAGTTAGACCTTAAGATGATGTTTCCTGAAAAAGCAAGCAATGTGGAAAATACACTCCTGATCCTGAACTTAGTTTAAAAGGGAGCTCTCAAACAAATAGGACTTTAAAAGCATCAAGATGGCAATTCCTAAGATACTGTCCGGAACAACTGATGTTAAAAGATGTATTCAAACGTATAGGAGGGCAAAAATGTCCAATATTTTTCACTTTATGCTAGCCTTGAGAGAACTCTTTTGCTGAAAGATTGAAGTGTTATAGTCCTTCCTCCAGAAATACACACTTGTTGGGTATAAGACAAATACCAGTCTGGAAGCAAAGTAGTTTTCTAAAAAATTGTCAGTGGAGAGGAAAAAGTATGTAATGTTTTATACATAAACTGCTTAAATTCCTGCCTGCTGAAATGTGGCTCAACATGAGACATGAAGCAGTTTGGAAGCTCAGGTGTACTCGTGTCACTTTGGAGTCTTATTCTTTGCAGTAGAATTGTTCAGTGGAGAACAGCATGACAATAATAAATGTCTTAGACTGTGGAATCAGATGTTGATCCTTATTTATCACTGTTAAATAAGAGAATGGAAGCAGTGAAGCACAAATTCTCAGCTGATTACATCTTTTTTGACAGCTGAAGAGAAAGATGCCTGTGCCATTAGAAATTGATGCTGCAGTCCTTAGAAACTTGAAGGTTTTTGTGAAAAGCAGAGAAGGGAAAAATAAAAGCTGACTGTGGCTTGGAATCCCAGGTTTGCACCAGATAATCAAAATGATGCTATGCATAATTACAAAACTGGGGCTGAAGCAACAGTGAGATGCCATTAAGTCATCTTTTTGTTTCAGTACTCTCTACCTTTGTCTCACCTGGGTGCTCCTGCATACCTTTGGATGTAGCTATCTGCACAAACACTTGGCAGTGAGGAAAGCTTGGGTGGAAGGGAACAGAGGTTGAATGAGGCATGGCTTCTCAAGCTGTTGATATTATGCTTGACTGAATAATCTTGTGTTGTAGCATTCCCACAGTCCTGCTCTCTTAATTGTTTAGGTCAGTGACCTGGCCAGAATACGCTGTCATTCCCTTATAGGCAATGCACTTGAGTTTATTCCTCAGGGGAAGGGTTATTGTACACTCAGGTTTTATGCCGTTGCATAGTAAGGATGTAGCAGAGGTGCTTACCGAGACCCAAGTGCCAGGACATGCTCCTATATTCTGCAGTTCTGACATAGTCTCTATTTTCCTTGATAATTTAATCATTCCTTAATATATGAATTTTGTCTATTAAGAAAGGAATGGGCAATGGTAACTGTGGAGAGGCACACACAGTAAGACACTTGTTCCTTCCTTGGGTTCTTTCTCTGGAGGAGTTGTGAGAAAGTTTTTCTTGGGAGTTTTGGACGAATGCACAGTAGAAACTAATGGTGGGGTGAGGGGCGAGTAACACTGTGTACTGTTAAATCAAAGTGGAAACTCTCAGGAAGGAGGATTTTTAAGTTGCTCCCTCCAACTTTCTTTTTAGCAACCCTGTCAAAGTGCTAGGCTGTTTTCTTGCTAATCAGGTTAGGTTATATCCCAGGTCATCAACTTTACATAAGCTTTTTTTTGTCACCAACGTTCCTATGGTCCATGTTCTCCTAGCTAGCTAAACATGTAGTCAACTATGCTTCATAAGTTTAATGATACCTTGGTTTTGCTATTACTGTTTTGCAATAGTTTTATCAAAATGTCTGGGACTAAGTAAACTTGAGACCCAGACCATGTGTCACCATCCAAAAAGCAGTCAATTTTTATACCCCACTTTCCAATTATGTAAGGTCAATCTCTATTTTCCTAATTAAGACAAACCTGGTTTATGCTATTTGGATGGAAACTAAACAATTTGTCTTGCAATTAATTTGTTTCAAGTGTTCATATTCTCTTCTGTTTGCCCAGAGGTCAAAAGAAGGCTAGGAAGATCTGTGCCTTTAAAGAGGCTTTTATTAGAGCTGATTAGGATATGTTACTGTATTTTACAGAGGCTTTTGAGTGCAGGTCAGCTGTAATCCAGGCACTGTGAGAATTTAGGTTCTGTCAGGCTTCCTGTCTCAGAGTAACTATTGGCACATAAAAAATGATAGTAAATACTCCTTCCTGTTGCATGTAGTTTTCTTCTAAGCACCTATAGTAGTTATTATAAAATGCAGGTTAAAGCTGTCCATGTGTATTTTCCCAAGGTTTGATACTTTTTTTTAGCTGAGCAGTACCTTACTTTTTCCTTTTGTTTTCCCTTTGTATGTGACAAATGGATATCACTTTCAAGAATTTTTCTCAAAGATACACTAGGATTCTTTCAGTCTTCGGAGCCAGCAGGGAGTGTTTCACTCCTAAGTGTAGTGCTTGGGCTCATACTTTATATAGAGGAAAAACAGATTTAAAGATGCTTCCCGTAAGTTGCCTGCTGCCATTTTCCATGGCAATTCATTAGCTGCTAGGAAAATGTAAATGGGCCCTTTGGAGCTATTGTTTTGACAGCCTTATGCTGGAATTTTGTCTTAAAAGTGCTACACAATGCAGTTATCTTACATGGATGAGGTTTGGCATATTTTAAGGTTTTGTGTTTGCTTTCTGTGTCAATAATACTTCTAGGAAAATAGGAAAGAAAACAGTCATTTGTCACATCTCTGGCAAACATTTCCCTCTGTTTTAGATAGCAAGCTAAAAAGCTTGGGTTTTTTTTTTTTTTGTTTATGAAGTTCACTCAGAAAATGTTATTTAATAAAGTTGCATCCAGATGATTCTTTTTGTATGTAACCAGATTTTTAAGCTCATAAAAGAATATTCTTGGTATTTCTAAAGCTGTGAACCAGTGATATAGTACGTGTGATTTTTACAGCTATATAATCAGAAGAGCTTTGGAGTCAGACTGTTTCTGAAAAAGTATTTTTAATTAGGGAAAGGTTTTGGGTTTTTTTTTGTAAATTAAAACTCTCTTACCTGTTCTATTGTTTTATCTTTCTGTGATGGCACTTCACAAAGAAAATGTGAGTTTGTATGTATTTCAGTTATCTTGAAGAGTCAGTTCATCTCCTGGTTCAATGTGATTTTTTTTTTTTTTTAATAGACTTCTAGTGCAGGTATAATTGTGTTAGCAGTGTCAGTTTAGAACTCACAGCAGTGTTTTCAAATCCAAAACTGCTTTCTCTTCTTTTGGCATGATTGTATAGAAAATAGTATCTTTTTGTTCATTAAAACTGTTAGAAATGTGCCACAGTGTGACTGTAGAATGCTGTGAAACTGTCACTGGGGCAGTCTGTGGGTCATGCTGGGTTTTTTTGTATTGTTTTGTTTTGTTTTGGTTTGGTTTTAATTCTCTTTTCTTTTGAGTACTCTCTGACTTTGGCCCATCGTATTTTTTTAAAATAAGATCCAGGCACTAGACTCTTTCAAGCCAAGCCAGGAAAGTGGTTCACAATGGGAATATTTGTGTTCTGTTTAAACCTACTCACCCAGAACGTAGTAAGTGGGTCACTTCCAGTCCAATATTTCTTTCAGAGCGCTGAGAAGTTCATAGTAGGCTCGTACCAGTGCTTCAACATCGTCTATGTATTCAACATCACAATGTATTTTTAAATGCATGAGCATTTGTTAGAGAAGGAGGAACTATTGAAGCCTGCCATTCTTAAACAGCTCCATTCTGATTGGAGTAGTTCCTTGCTGCTGAAATTGTATTCAAGAAGAAATTGCTTACCTTGGTTGCTTAGCTGATGTGTTTCCTTCCTGCCAAGTACTTCTTCAACACTGGAGTTATAAGGTCTTAATTCAGTATGGCCTTCCCTTTCATATTTGATCTTGTCAGGAAAGAATTTTGCTAATTTGGGGAGTGTCCCAAAGTGAGAGAAAAATAAAGCACTGCTTTTTATTTTTTTCCCTCACTTTTTCCACTCATTGCCCTTCACTGTTGCTATTTGCTGTTCATGATGCAGGAAAACTTACTAGGGCTAAAAGATATTCCTGGAGTTTGAAGCACTAATGTTTTTTTTTCTACTTCATTTCCAGAATAACCTTTCAGACCCTTAGGAGCAGCAGTATGTCCCCAGGGTCTGCTTTCCCAGTGTGGGCGATGGTGCAGCGCTGGGTGAGGGGAGGGAGCGGATGCAGGAGGCAGGATCGGGGGTGCCAGGCTGTCCCGTGGAGGCAGGTGTGCCATGGGTGCTGGGCACCGGCTTTTGGGGTGGGGACTGGAAAAGTGTGAGTTGTGCGAGGTTAGCTTCTGGGCAGGGGTGGATGCCAGTGCAGGTGCCAAGGCAGCTGATGGTGTTGCGGGGAGCTAAAGCCCCCTCAGCAATCTTCTTGCATCCATACATAGTCAGGCAGAAAGCATTTGGATAAGTGTCGTGAAAAATATGAGCCCTGAGAAGCCTGAAGTTACTTTTACATGCATCTGGGTATTTCTGCCATCGAATTCAGAATTGATTAGGCATAGGTATGGACCCATTTCTTCCCTCCATTGACTTGTACCACTATCATGTTTTCTGCTTGGTCCACCTGAACAGGAAGTCAAGTCTTGGCATTTACAGTTGTTAAGGAATAAAAACAGTGGAGCAAATTCACCCTACCTTTTTATTTGTACAAATCTAGAGTAAGTGAAGTTAGAAGTATATAGGGAAGTGAATTGAAGCTTACAGTTACATTGTACTATGATCCCCGATGGTTGAGATAATTGGAGGACTTCTCCCCAAGAACTGAGGATTTTCATGTTTATTTCTGTTCTGCTTTAGGGAGTGTTCCCCAGGTGCCCTTGAGGGCAGTCATCTGTATATGTAACCTGCCTCCTAGGAATTGGGTTTAAGGAGATTATTTAGCATGTCTCAGGGAGAATTTTCAGTGCACCTCTAGTTTACAGCACCTTGCAGAGGACACTTGGCAGAAGAATGAACAGACTTGGTGTTTCCTGCAGCATCCAGTTATCTGGTGTGCCAGGATAGGGATGGTGGTGATGATAGTGAAAAGAAACAACTTGCAGTCTTTTCTTTCGGGGTTGTTACTGTATAGGCTATAATGTCTTTTGCACCAGGGAATTAGGGATTTATAAAAGTGGCACAGCAAGAGCGGTACAATCACTGGGTACTAAGTGATCATATTATTACTGGGCACTGCTGGGAAATACGGAGCAGTCTCAAGAGCACTCCAGAAGTAAATGTGAAGCTGCTCATACTAGGAATATTTTCATAAGGTAATCCCATTGGGTTTTCTCCTGCTGGTGATATTTTGGAGAGGGGGACTAAAGGAGACTGTTTCTCAGCACCTACATGTGTTAAACAGAACTTACCTGCTGTGAAGCCAAATATTCAATATATGCCATAATGATCCTTTAATTTGAGCGTAATGACTGTGTAATTCTGACAGCAGCTTAAGCAGGTAACCCAAAGGAGCCTCTGTAAAGATTTCATCATGATTAACTCATTTGTCATTAACTGTGGTATAGAATTAGTGTGGATTGAGAATTGCATTGCAGTTTACCAAAATACAAGATGGAAAATAGCTAGCGAGGCATCTGACAAGGAAGATCTATCACTGCGTGAGAATTAAAATCAGCAAAGCAAATGACAGGACTTGATATAGCTGCTGACCTAATGTTTCTTCAAGCGTCTGAGAAGCATGATAATTCCAGTGCAAAAATAAGTGTGTATGTGTGTGTGTCTACATTATGCATAGTTTTAAATCATCCCTCCCACATTTTAAAAATACATGAATAGTTAACTCGCTGGCAGCAAAGTTTTGAACACTGTTTGCCATGACAGCTGTTTGGAAACTGGCTCTGTGGCAGGGATGAGACAGCCGACTTCTGGCAAGTTGGCAGCAGCTCCTGGCAGCAAATATGAGCCAACAAAGGGGAATGACCATGTCAGCTCAGTGGATCCCACTCACTAAACCCTCGTGGCTGTGTGGTAGTTAACACTTGGTGCTGCATTGTCGTGGTAGCTGAAGAATGTGGAAAATGCAGGTTAAATTTTAAAAACAGGCAGAGGCCCAGTGTTGATTGGATTTGGACACTTAGCAGTTGTAAGCAGCTGGTCTGCTGTGGTTTAAACGTATTATGTTCAGTTTAGTTTAACTGATGTTTTGTCCTTTTTCTTTTGACTTCATTATGATATCTAGCCCACTGTCTGTCTTTGGACACTTAGACTCAGAGCATCTCAGGGCAAAGACTGCTGTTTCCTCGGTGCTTACAGTCCCTGATAGATTGAGGCTTAGATCTTGAGGCCCCATGTAAAACTGGTGTCATTAATGATGTTTAGTAATAACCAGCTTCTGTAGTGCTGAAGTATATTTTTCTCATTCTTGTGCTACTTTGTATATGTCCTTTATGAATATTCTTTCACTGAAAGCAATAGGAACTTTTTATAACCTAAACATACTTTTGGAAACTCAAAGGTGTGGGGAAATCATTACTAGGCAAAAATAAAACTTTAATGGATGTGCAAACAGACTGTAAGCTTAAGCACCTGATGGGATACAGTGGGAAAAAAAGGCTTCAGGAAGCTTGCAAAACAGACCTGTGCACACTCCCAAGTTTCAGTTAAACCCTATCTCCAATTTTGTGGTGATTTTCATTTGAATGTGTGATTTCACTTGAGTCTGAAAGTGATATAAATCAGAAAATAAGCATGTAATCTTCCTGTTTGAAGAGACTTTTATATTGTGGGAGAGAATGCCATAGGCTTTCACACGTGATAATCCTGTTCAGGAAGTGAGGAAGAGTAGGAAAAATCAGCAGGCTGGAGAGAGTTTGTAAGAGCACAAAGTGACTACTGCAGCTTTTAGTTTCCTTAATATACATGAAAGCTGAAAAGCTGGGCTTGGGATGCTTTAGGAAAAGCAATGACTAGATTTTAAAAAGAAGAGAAACCCAAGCCATGCTAGTGTGGAAACCTGTCCATTCTGCAGCCATCCTGCAGGCACCACTCCCAGGAAAAGAGCGTTTGACTGTAGGGCTGGTACCCTAAATGGGAAGAATGGTGGTAATGGTAGGCTGTAGTAAACTCTAGTGAAAAATAAGTACCTGATTGGCAAACAGTTTTCTAAATTGTATTTGTATATTGGTCTTGGCATAATTTCCTGTTGTTGCATTGCATGAGGAGCAGAAGTATTATTCCTGCAAATAAGATTTCATTGTCTGTCTGCCATGATCCCCCATCTTTTTCACAATGATACTGGAAGGAATACAATACGGATGCCTAATGTAATATTTAGCTTGTATTAGATTTAATTATAAGAATCCATTGGAATTTCTATTTTGCAGGAAATTCTTCTAAAAAACCTACACCTTTTAGAAACTAGCACTCCACAGAAGGGATAAAATTATTTAGGAATAAGATCATTTGTTTAATTTGTATAGGAAGCTGCAAACACAAAACTATGGTTCTTGGCTCAGCCCTTGCCTCCTGATTCTCCCAGGCCACTTGCTCACTGTCATCTCTAGCAAGAGTCAAACAGTCTTGGGAGCTGGGACCTCCAGCACAGGGAACTTCTTGAGGCAGTGACCTCCAAGAGGCTTCTGTGGCAGGGCTTTCCTGGAACTGCAGTCCCTAGAGACCTCAGGATTCATGATGTGGAGGCAGTCCAGATGGCAGGACTGCCTGGAGACACTGCAATCTTTGTTTCCTTTCAGGTCACCAGCCAAGCTGGCAGGAAACCTGGCAGGCTTTTGACAGGACCTGCTCCTCTTGCAGCCAAGTCACATATTGATCACCATGCTGTTGTCCGTTCTCGTGTTTTTTTTGTATTTTGACCAGAAATTCTATTTTGGGACCTGAAAACCTTTCCAAAAAAAGAGGTTCACTTAAACATGGAAGTTTCCACAAAATTTTCCATTTTCAATGAATTTGCATTGTGCCTAAATCCCTACCCGACTCCTTTTTATCCTATTCCTAGCATGGGCTGCTTGCTGCATGGCCATCAGCTACAGTTCTCCACAGGAAAATGCCTGTTCCAAAAAATCCCTTTTGGTCTATCTGGAAATGAAGCAGAAGATGAAAGCTGGGTCTTATGCTCTCTGTACAGACTTATGTCTGTCTGACATCAAAATACTGGCCCTACCTTAAGTTTTCATACAAAAGCTAACCTTCAGTTTTCCTCATGTAACTTTCATATCTGCTTTTTTCCCTCTTCTCTGTATTTATGGTGTTACCCCCTCCTTTTCTTTTTCTTTTTAAGACATGAAACTACTTCCACTTGAAGTTAGAGGTCAGACCTCTGCTTGTATAAACAGGCTCCAAGACATGGATTTCAGGAAACTCATAGATTTGTTTGTTTATTTGTTTATTTTCAGGAATGTTAATGAAATTTTAAAGGTGATACAGCAGTCTAGCAACTTTGGTTTTTGCCCAAAGAAATAGGAGGGTGCTAGAGACTGGTAGCTTCCTTTTATGAAATTGTCTTTATAGAGGTGGCTTCTAGCCCAAAAGCAAACCATTTATGATGCTTAGTGGTGCTGGGATGGTTTGCCAGAATGGATGTTGGAAATAGATTTTGTTGATTGACGGGGTAAAAAATACGCAACCGACATTTGACTAAAACTTGTGCTGCAAAAAAAGGTGATTGGCAACATGTTTTAAACAAACTTCAGAAAGATGACATCAGTGATGAATATTTGACAAAGAAAATTATTATTTCAGTGGGCAAGTATGTGATTCTTTAGTATTTGCTATGCCAGAGAGATTAACATTAAGACATTATAATTATAATTTGTTGTGGCGGCTATATTTAAAATCAATTCTTACTTGCTTCTTAATCTTTACCTTATGTATACTTTGTAATGAGGCATCAGGATGCTGAGTACTTTTTTTTTGTTGCTGTATTTAGAGAATATGGGATGATATACCAAGGGTATAAATACAGGTCTTGTTTCTGTCTTGACTCTTATATTCCCTTGAAATAATTGCTTGCTGTCTTTTAAACCACATACAAATATTACCAGGATCAAGAATCACTTTCTTGCCAACAGGGCCAGCAAAAATTTGAATGTGCAGTTTCATTAACTCTTTTATAAACTGTTTTGAAATTGGGCAGATGAACCTTATTGTTCTACCCTAATATATATATATTTAATCTTTTTTCAGTGGTTTGTTTGGGTGTGTTCTGAAATCTCTGCAGTGCTTCTTTAACTGTAAGTGAACATGCTCCTCTTGGATTTTTTTTTTTTTTTTTAAATGGTACATTTTCTGAGCAGCACAGTAGGATAAAAAAACTTGTGCTGCAGCTTCTCCTGTCAGACTTAAAGAAACGTTCCTTGGAAAAAGTGACCAAATGCTGTAAGTTCCCTCTCACACTGTTTTTATTCATATCCTTAGTGCCCCTGGACTCAGGAAAACATCCCTGTGTGAGCCCACCTGCCAGCAGCTTCAGTCTGCTAAGTCAGTCTTGGGCTGCCTCGGGAATGCTGAAGTAGCTTGTTCTTGTGTAGAGAAGTAACTTCAGAGCACCCTGCAATGTGCCCAGAAATACTTAAGCCTAGTGTAGCAGCTCTTTGCTGACTTGGGAAGTCTCCTGCTTTGAAGAGAAGACTCACACTCCTAGTCCCTGTCCCATCTTCCTTCCTGTGGTGCTTATATTTCAGATTTTAGCAGCATCATAGTCTCCCTCCTGTCCTAGGAGTGGATTTCCTCTACCAGACTTTGCTGGTGCTGTTCCATTTACCAAATTTGCCTGGCGCACAGGGTCCCAGAGTTGAGGAGAGGCTATGATTTAGGGCAGGTGCCACAAGGTAAAACACACTTAAGTGTGTCACTGGTACCTTAGCCCTGCCATCATGGATCCCCATGGGGTCCCAGGGCACACATCCTGATTTACCTGGAAAGATGAAGAGTTTGGTGTTCCCTCTGAGGTTACACCACCTTTAGCAACATATTTTCTGTCATTTAGCATGATCATTTCTATCATCTCCCTCACTGAGCCAATGTTGCTGGTCAAGAAAGGTGATGGCAAAGGACTTGGGGAAGAAAGTACTAAATGCCACAAGAAAGTTCTGCAAGATAACGTCCAGACCATAACCAAGCCAGCTCCTCATCATCTGTCTTGCATCCTGGATGTGAAGCACATTTTAGGTGTCATTTGCAGAAACTCACATAGTTTGGAAAGGTGATTTCAGAGTGTGCTCCAGGTGGCTGTCACCTGTACCAAGCATACCAAATGGAAGATTGTGACTGCTATGGGTACGCATTGTCTATGCCATGAAGTGTCAAGGTTGTGCCCTGTACAGAGCTGGAGGCCAAACTGGTCCTCTAATCCTAAAGGTTTCCATATTCTCAGACCAAGGTTAGCAGGTTCTCCATCTCGGAAACCTTTTATCTGCCTACTTTGATCCCAGTTTCACAATCCAAGAGATGTCTTTCCCCATAACCTATAGTCCTCCTATTCTGTGTTAGTTCTCAGCACCTTGGTCTTAACATAACTTTTAATTTTAGATATTCCTAATGACATTGTCTGTGCTTGCTAAGTTTGAATAACACATTATGAATGCAACCACCTTCAGTAAGCTGTTTGAGAAACCTTGCACTTGAGAAACCTCTAGTCAGTGGAAACTTTTTCATGGTACTTCAGTTGACACTGAATCAGGCTTTTAGTAATTATATATCAAAATTAAATGTCTGTTTGAAAATTCAAAAAGCCACAAGGTTATATTGTAGGAGTTGCTGTTTGTTTTACCAAAAAGTTAAAAAAACTTTTTCACTTTAAGACCAATTATCTAATATTATTTGTACAGAGCACAGCTGGTGTCCTGGTGATATCTCTGCCCCTTTGATTTCACAGCCTGACCTTGCTGTCCTCACACACCCAGATCTCCCTTTATATCTGTGTATGCTTCAGCGCAGGGGCTAGAAGGATGACACTATGAAGTGTTTCAAGCCCAGTATGCTTTTCCCGTGGATCAGATCATATCCATGAAATGGAAAATACCCATCATAGTAAAGGAGGCAAATAGTAATTTACAATTCCACTTAACTTCTGAATAAATTTATAAATACCTTTTTTTTTCCAGTCATGTGGCTGGTTCAGGAGGAAAGTTTTCAGTAGATTAGCAGCATCACAATCTTTGTACACCTTTCCATAGATTATGATTTATATACTAATTTCTGTGATTATGTATACTATGTCTGCTAGAAGTAGCTCCCTATTAATTTTTTGCTTTCAGCTTCTTGAAAATAATGTCTTGTTGATAATATATGATCTCTGTATAATGGGATGGTAGTTCTTCAGTACTCTTTTTGACATCTTCACATGAACATATACCTTCATACTATTTTCACGTGAAACTTTGGTGTCAGTTATTTGTCTAGTTTACTGCCATCCCTTGATATGTAAATCTCGTTTGTGAAACATCTGTCCTTCATCTCTCAGCTGCAGTTAAATAACATGGATCATCTGAAATAACTAAGCTTTCCTTACCTAGTTTACCAACAAAGAGCTGGAATCCCCTAAAGAGTTAGACAGTCTTTGTGCTGCCTTTCAAAACTTCAGTATTAGCATAGTTAAATTGTCTTCCTTGATGGGTTATTATTCCTTTCAGATGTAGATCTGAACAGAAACTGGAAGGAATATAGTCTAGCTCTCACACTGATTTTCTTCTTGAATACTTCATACTCTATAAAAACGAACACTGATGTCTTTGTGGTGTTCCTACAAGGGGATAAGTACAATTGGGTCATCCAAGAGCAGTAGATGGACCATGACATTACCTATTCAAACAGTAGCCTCTGTGTCTTTGCCAGCAAATCCTCTCTGTGCACAACAAACCTACTGTTTTAGCAAGTTACACAAGAGATTCTGTCCTCAGATTTTATTTAAAAGTTTCCTTGAGAAGATTAATTTATTTGTATGAATATTTACAAAAAGGCCCAAAGAGATACAGGAAATAACTGTAGAGATGCTCATTGTTAGAAGAAGAGCGTGTTATTAACTTAACATACTAATCGGCAGGAATATTCCACAAGTGCCCTTCTTGGTACACAACCACACAGTGAGTGACTGAAACAGCTAAGCAGAAGGTCTATGTTCCTTACCAGGGAGGACATGCCTCCTTCTTTTGGCTAGGAGGTATAGTAGGATGCGAATAAAAATACAACTCAAAGGCACCAAGCCAGTAAAAGATCAGAGTGGGGCCATCATGGTCAGGGATTCTGGAAGATTTTTAAGAGACATTTTAGAAAATGAAGCTTGGGCAAGAAAAAGTCCATTACCATGTGTAGGGGAATATCATGCAAATAGTCAAAGTGGAGACTTAGTCTCAGCCTAGTGCACGTCAAAGCAGCATTATCTTCACCTCACTGCTATCGAACCTCTGGTCTCCTCCCCACCAAATTTTCACTGGAGAGAAAAAAAGGTTTTCAAGCAGGATAGACACTGCTGCTGCAGCTCCTCAGCGGTAGCACTCCTGTCCTGTCCAGCTCTGATCTCATTTCAGTCAGGCACAGCTTTGCCCCTCCTTACCCACCAAGGTTTTTCACGGTCGCTCAGTCTTGCTTTCTGCTATGTTCTGGCCTGCCATTGCCCTAGGAGGTGTCTGATAACGAGGAGGAGGATTGCTCCTACCTCTTACAGCAAGATTCCCATCAAACGCCATCATCAGGGACTGATAAGCTATCACCCGCCTGCAGTACACAGAGCAGGACCGTGAGCCTAGGGCCTGCAGATCTCTGCTTTACCTCCCTGCCTGCCCTTGCTGCGGCAGGACCTGGTGGGGGGGCTGAGCCAAGACCTGAGTGCTGCTGACCCCGGCTCTGCTCTCCCCAGGGCTGCTGCCCCAGCCTGTGAGTCGCAGGGAGGTGGCCAACTGGAGCTGGACTGATGGATGTGCTTGCGAGAGCCCTACAGCTGTCAGCCAGCCGCTCACCCTTCTCTCTGGTTTCTCTACCCTTGATATGTTTGGAGCAGCTGGTGGGGGCACAGACCAAACAGCTGCAGATTTGCCTTTCTTTTGCGTCATGACCCACTCAGGGTGTATTCCTCAGAGCAGGACTGGAAGGAGTACACCTCAAGAGCCCCCTCTCTCTTGCTTTCAATTCTCTGATGCTGTCATCCTCACAGCTGACAGTGTTCTTCTCCCACACCATTTCTTGGCATCCTGCTGAAAAAAAGGGACCGTCAAGTCTCTAGGATGTGATCTTGGGAAGAAGAGCCACAAGAGTACAACACAAACTGCCTCGAATCAGAGAGTAACTAAAACCCCCCAATGTTTATTGTTTAAACCCTGGACTTTAAAAAAGCTGCTTTTGGGGAGGAAAGCATTTCTTTGTCCGCTGTGTACCTCTGTGAATATAGGGAAGAATCAAGGGAAAGAAAAGGTTTGTAAGAGGGTGGCAGCTTCCAACCCTCTATCTTTGGCAGTGAGCTGTGCATTATTTGTTGCAGAAGAGTAGCTAGCAACTCTGCTTTTAATGGCTGAGATAATCCTAGTGCAACTTGCTGCCTTCATGTATCTTCTTTCAAGGAGAGCAATTTTTGAACTATTCACTCTGTTTTCCAATCATTGTCATTGTTTGCGACATCTCAGAGAGCATCTTGGTGAGCTGCAGGGCTCTCAGTTTACAGGTGGAGGATCGCCAGGGAGCCAGGGGCTGCCAGCTCATCTGAGAAATAATGTGAGATAGCTATCAGACAGCTATGGCTTGTAGCAGTATGTTCATTTATGCTGGCAACTAGATGCTCACTACAGAGTCCTTTTACCTCCTGTATTAAGATCATTATCCTTTTTACTAATGTAAAGTGCTCTGATGTTGGCTAACTACCATGAAATCACTTGTAGTTTGATAACTGTGAATAAAAATACTTATTTACAACATAGAAAATAGATTATAGTTTCAAATATTCATACAAAAGAAGGAAACAAAAAGAAAAACAACAGCAAAGCAAAAATTGCTATTAGTCTGTTGATAAAAAGTTGAAATCTGAAAAACCTCCTTCCTTCTATCCGGCTGACTTGCTGCAGAAGTTTTCCTGAGCTGCGTAGTCAAGGGCACTGTTTTTTTCTGCCTTATGTCTCAGATTGCATGCAACAGATTGCACCCTTCCTGGTGAGGAATGCCACCTTTTAGTGCCCATCTCTTTTTTTCTTTTTTTTTTTTTCTTTTTTTTTTTTTTTTTTTTGAGGTCTGCAGGGGTCCCAGTCACATTTATACCTCTTCAGAGTATGTTAATATGTCACTTACCCAGGATGTAGGTCTTCAACCCTCCTGACATACCGCGTCCCTTTGGCACACGAGGAGCTGTGCACTCTACTCCATAGGTCTATTATCAGCAGCTTAACTCAGTGAGGAAAATCTTCTTTCCAGCCTTGTCACCCCCAGTCTCACTGTGAAAAGTCTGCACCTACTGCATTGTATTTTTCTATCACCTTTTAAACTGATGAACATGTTTCATGCCAACAATTAAGTGGGATTTTTGCACACAGCTCATTACCAGGTGTTGACTGAGACCTGGTACAAGGATGCTTAACAACCCTGAGATGAGAATACCTATAGGTTAACTGATCTCCTGAATTAGTCTTTGAAGGAACCTGTTTACTCACTTTTTGACCTGTGCCAACTTTGAGGTATTCTAACTGCGTTTATGCATTTTAGACTGAACCACAGAAAATCAGCTATAACTTGTCTTCTGTATTATGTATGATATCCTAATCAAAAGGAGAAAAATGTTAGAGGCGCATCAAAAAAAAATAATTCTTAATATCACAAAGCTTTGGACCTTTCCATATTATTATTGTTATGTCTGCATGCTAAGCCTTTATAGCTTTTTTTGTAAGTTTAAAGTCCATTTTTGAAATTTGCTTCTGATGATTAAATGCATCCCAATATGAAACTATCTTTAGCAAACACTCTAAATACATGTTCATTTCAGACACTATAATTAGGTTCAGCAAATGCCAACATTTTTTAGCAGATGTGATTATTTTTCTCCTTAAAATATAAGGAACTGAATTCAGTAAACCTATGTTAATGCAACATTTGATTTACATAGATGGAAGACCCAGAAGGACTGATAGTAAAAGGTGCTGAGCCCTATCCACTCTCAACTTCAGCCAAGGCCATAAGATCAGACCTAGAGCTGGTGAAAAAAATCCCACTAATTTCTCTAGTCAAATTAGAATTACCTACCGCTATGTTGTCCTTGAATTTGACAAAAATACGTTGGTAATGATAAGGAAAAGTGGATTTGAAATGACAAAGATATTGAGAAATGGATAAGTGCATAGTCTCTAGTTAACACCAAGTTCAACAGGAGCATTTGAAAGATGTTATGCAAACTATTCTTGGTGTGCTATGCTTAATTGTTAATTCTTTTTTTTTCCAAGATAGCTCAGTTATGTCATTTTCCAATAATCTTAGGTCATTCACTTTAAAGGGTTTAGCTTTTCTCCCTTTGAAGGCAATGACAGAATCCCTACTGATTTTGAGGTTATAATCTAAGAATTCTGAAAGAATAGTTTGTAGTCAGTGCCAACTTTCTCTTCTTCTAAGAATTTACAGCATTGAGTGGCAATCCTTGGAGATTCCAACATAATGTATTTTGGGTGAAGGGTGAAGGAAATAACTTCTCATGCAGTTTGCCCTGTGCCAGGATGGCAAGGTGCTGAATATTTCTTTCCTTTCTCAAGGAAAATCCTGCTGTAAATGAAAGCAAAAAAAGTCTTGTAAATTGGTTGGAATGATGTGATTTACCCCTCTGGATAATTCTTTTTTATAGACATGTTTTACCCCATTAGTTTGTGTGTTTCTTTTTTGTTACCTTCTCAGGTGTCCCTTGCTATTTGAAATAAGAGGTAATTACTACTGTATTTCCAAGAAAAGAATATTAGAATAGTAACTACTTTTCTAATACAGTGTTTGATTGAGAGAAGAAGTGTTCATTTGAGAGCAAAGAAATGAATCTTCTGTTTGTTATGAACAGCCAGCCATTCCAGTAAGAAAAGAAATGCATTATTCTGTAAGAATAGGTTTCAAATCACTGGGGAATGAAATATAACATGAAGTACATTATTATAAAATAGAAAAATTGGGATCCAGCTATCTGAATTTTCTCTAAATTTAGGTAGTGTGCTATTTATTGCTGCTTTAGTGGTATGTGCAGCGACTGTACAAAGCTGCCTTACTCTTTGCTTGTTCATGTGTAAATCAGCTGCTCACTGAGTTGAGGAATTTTGTCTTTATTTTTCATGTTTGTACAAAACACAGAAATCTGACCTGAATATTTCATTTATTTCTGTTTGGAGGAACTGATTATCAAGGTATCTTGTATTTATTGATTAATCCTCAGCGCTCTCCACACCGTTCTCAGTCTGCGTTTGGGGAATCCTCCTTTTTTCTGTTCTTACTCACTGGCACATCAGCTGTGACCTGTCCACTGCCCACATGGGAGAAGTTCTTTTCCACCGTCTTTTTGATTGCCTTTGTTTATGGCCTCACTGGCTGCCCTTAATTTGACCTCAGATAATTTTATTAAAATTACATTGTTCTACTGCTTTCTCGGTGCCTTTGATAGTTGTGCATGCCTCTATTTCCTAGCTTCTTTATATACCTCTCATTCCCCCTCTCCTTCCCCTAACAGCTGCCCAATTCTTGTTAGCTCCTCATTTATTCTCTGCTAATTTGAGAATGAGATGTAATTCTGTTATGTTCATGCTGAGTGCAGTGAATCAGGCATCTCTCTTGTTCACTGAGTTTATCTACTTGTCCATGTCATCTTCAAGCTATACCATGGTATCTTATATCATGTCAAAAGTTCTTATCATCATACCTTTTGACTTGATTATCGTTCTCATCAATTCAGACTCTCACCTGGTCTCTGTGATCAGAATGATGAATTCCTTAAGTGTTGACGCAGACAAAGAAAAAAGAGGAAATAAATAAATAAATAAATATGGCCATCAGAGACTGGAGAAGGCACAGAATCAGAGTGATTGCCCCAGCTGCATGTAGCTACACTGTGCACATCTGGCAGCACTGTCAATTTATTAAAAGTGACGTTTATTTTTCCACACCTTGCACCCCTTCCCTCCCTAAGTTCCATTTCTGCTCTGTGCTTCATTCATAAGAAAAAATTGGGAGCCAAGTATACATTAACAAGTTATGCTGAGTTACATGAAGAGTGGAGTGCAGAAATGCTCTGAAAAAGAAGCAATATTGTATTTAGCATGAGATAAAAAGGACAGTAGACAGATCAGAAAATAAAATAGGTCTTGGGTAGCCCTTTTTGCCTAATTTCAGTCTTTGCTTTTTGGATTGTCTTTTATATAATTTAATAATATGCTATTTTGATTACAGTGTTTATACTGAAACTAGTATGTGTATCATATTTGTCTGTACAATAAAAGCTGTCCAATATTTATCTTGCATCTACAGAACTCCCCTCAGTATCTTGTAATTTCAGTTAAAACTTAGATCTAAAATTTACTCTATTATTAGTCTATAGTACTTGCATATGGTGCAAGTATCTTGTTTTTTGGTTGGTTTTTTTGGGATGTCATGATTGGCTAATTTAAAATACTGTCACTTCATCGCCCCTTACAAATCTTCAACATAAATTACTTCTTTTTCTTTTTTCTTTGGAATACCTAGTATTAGACTTATCCCTGAGGTTACCAATTGCTACATCATCCGCTGTGCTGTCCTCCAGTCCCAGAAGAGTCTGATTCTGTCATTTCCTTCTTCAGCTTTTTCAGCTGTCCACATTACTATTTCCTAAATTAGGAACACTCTCTATCTTAACTTCTTCTGCAGTCCTTCCAAGTTTTCTCTACTTACACTTCAAGATTTACACTGTTGTAGTAACATTCGCCCTGACAAAGGATACACAAATTACTCTATTCTATTCTTGGCTTTATTTCCATCCTCTGGTGCGGTCATTATTTGTCTCCTGGTTTTAAAACTATCAAACCAATTAGAAGAGAAAAAAATAGGGATACAATGCAGTGAGTCATAGTATTTGCTAATTATCAGGAGGATAACAATACACTTTTTATGTTGAACTGAATTCTTACCTTTGTCTGTTTCTTCCCTGAATATTATAAACTTAAAAAAAAATAAATCTATCTGATGATGTAGTAACTATTTACTACTGGACATTAATGTTTTTTTTTTCATTTTTTCTTGTATCTGGTGGTTGTGATGGCTGTCATGTTTTTCTGCTTATCATTTTAACACGTGTCTTGATAGTTTCTTTTTAGTCCCATAAGGGACTTTTCATGTCAAAAGTCTGCAGCTCCTCTCTGTAACATGATTACATCAAATCTAGTAAGAAATCTAATTTAAAAAAACATATACACAGATTGTAATGAAGAAATTAATTATTGAGTCGCTGCCAGTGCCAAAGATAACACTAACCATATATGAGACTATTGGGATTTCTTTCTTGTATTTGGCCTTGTTATTACTCTGTTCTGGGCTCTCCCACCACAAGTGGTAGCTTCATCTTGTTCAGTTAAGGAACTGCTAGAGGTCTACATACAGCCTAAAAATGGTCCTTTTGGGTGTGAGAGGAAGCAAGTAGTACTCTCAAATGGCACGTAACTTCTACTGGTAATTTTGTAAACTTCATCAGTATGGGGTAATAATGTCCTGTGATTTTAATCCACTGTTTCCAATCCATTAAAAAATAGTTACGGATTAGTCCACCCATATACATTCGGTTATAACAGTAAATGGAGAAGAAGAAAAAGGATTTTTTCACTTTTCTTGTTCTGTAAGGGTTTGATCCAGTGGTAGCAGAATGGGAGGAAAATCACCTACTTTCTGAAAAATCAAGGCGTTTCCAGTGAAATGGGAAAGCAGGAAAGTGTGCAAAGGTTGGAGGAAGAGAAGAGGAAAAGTCGTCTGGTTCTCTAGGGGTCAACCACACTCTGAGTGACTGAGCGATTAGATTGGGTTTGTCGCTGCTATCTATGGAGTTAACCTCGCATCCATCTTACAGGCCAGTTCATCTGAAAATTTATGCAGAAAAGCTGCTGTGTTTTGTTCTGCTGTGACGCATGTAGAGAAAATTAGTGTAGAGTCCTTCTTGCTAAGTATCTACGTCTGTGTTGTGGTTTAACTCCACAGACAGCTGAACACCGCACAGCCGTTCACTTGTTCTCCCCCAAGGTGGGATGAGGCAGAGAATTGGAAAAAAGGTAAACCTTGTGGGCTGAGACAAAGACAGTTTAATAGGACAGAAGAGGAAGGGAAAATAATGTTAATGATAAGAGAATATACAAAACAAGTGATGTGCAATGCCGTTGCTCACCACCCACTGACTGATGCCCACCCAGTCCCTGAGCAGCGGGCCACCACCCCGCAGCCAACTCTCCCCCCCCCCTTTATTGTTCAGCATGACGTCATATGGTCTGGAATATCCCTTTGGTCACTTGGGGTCAGCTGTCCTGGCTGTGTCCCCTCCCAACTTCTTGTGCACCCCTAGCCTCCGCTGGCAGGGCAATATGAGAAGCTGAAAAGTCCTTGACTTAGTATAAACACTGTGTAGCAACCACTGAAAACATCAGTGTGTTATCAACATCATTCTCATCCTAAATCCAAACTACAGCACTATACCAGCTGCTAGGAAGAAAATTAACTCTATCCCAGCCAAAACCAGGACAAGCTGCTACGGCTCATCCCTAGTTTCCTGATGAGCATACAACTGCCAGATGTTGTCTGAAGAGTGGCTTGTTGGCAGCTGGATAGCATGGCCAAGGATTGATTGCTAAGCAGTATCACTTGTCAAAATGTATGAGCAATGTTAATGTTACTCTGCATTCTGTTTTTTTTTTTTTTGTCTGCAGTCTTAAACCCTTAAGTAATGCAATGAAATTGTAACATCTGAAGGAATATAGCAAGCTTTGTTGCACTGAATGAAAATGGCATAAATGGGGAGTATCTGTCATGTTTTTAAAACCAGTAGTTATGGTGTTTTTCTCATTATTCAAATTGCTTTCAGATAGTTCTGCATTTCTCTATCAAATCTTACAGTTCTATGTGAATTATAAAATACTAAGATGATAAAAATATTAGGTGTTCAGTTGTTTGTGACACCAGAAGACACTGGAAGAGTAAAAAAATAGTTACATGGCATGAATACAATACAGCATGTCAGTTCTTGGCAGTAAGAACTTATTTGAAGCAGCATTTTTGTTTGCTAGGTTATTGTAGGAAACATTTCATAGGTGCTTTTTCTAGGACAAGCTTTGAGCCTTGGAAATTGAGATGTGGAAGCAGTGTCTACTCTGAGATGATCCGTAAATGTGTGTTTATCTTAAGACAAATAGCTGTCCTGGTGATGGCTGGCCAGTTCCAAGATTCTATTTAAAAAATCTGTAATTTCATTGAATGCTGGATTTGTACATAGCATGAAAGTGGCTGTTTTCTTTCTATAGGGAGAGCTGGCAACAAATTTTTCCTGAAGGGCTAAATTTATCTTGTTTTCTGACCTTGATTATATTTTATCTCTATTTTTGGTGAGCTGGACAAAATCAAACACATTAAGTGTTTTATCACCAGGTTTAATACCAGCTCAGTCTTTGTCCTCCAGTCTAAGTACACTTGTGCCACTTTGTAGACTTAAACACTGGTGTAGTCTTCTGGAAACCAGTGGAGCTGTGAGTGAAAACATGACAATGTTCCCTAATGTTCAGACAAAGCAGTTTTACAATGCACTTAGAGCTTGTCCAGATGTACTTCCATAGTTTACATGGTTGGATTTTAAGTGTCATTCCTAGCTTTTGGTTTTTTTCTTCAGAATTCCTTTTTCATTGCTGGAGTTCAGTCAGGAGAAAATACCTAACATGACTAATATCCTCTTTCTTGTGAATAAGCAAATTGTACAATTTGCTTTGTAAAATCAGTGACAACAAAATATTCCCTCCTTTGGACTCATGTCAGAATCCTAAATCCTTCTTTTTGTTCTCACACCTGAAATCTTTGCTTATGATATGGACATCCACCACCACGAGTGTTGCAATTTCTTTTCTGTTTGTTTTTTCTTTACTTTCCAGCCTAGCAAAAGGTTGCAGTGGAAATCATGCATCTTACCAACAGGTGGACCAGATTTCTTCTGCTTCAGTGCTCCTATTCTGGCTTCCTGTTGCCTTACGGTTAGCTGCCACTTCTCAAGGTCCATCCCGTCTCTGCATTAGCATTTATCCCTTGTTCTCATTTCTTTTCATTCTCCATTTAATTCCCTTTACTCTGTCTAGTGTTTTAATTTCAATGTTTCTGTGGGACCTTTCCTCCATCTTAATTTTTGTGCTTTAATGCTGCCCTTCAACATGCATCAGAACTTTCTGCTGACAGCAATATACAATGCTGTCTTCTTTCCATTTAAACTTTCACTTCTTTTGCAAAGCCCACTGATGATAATTACCCATGTAATAAAAATAAATATTTTATATAATTAAAACATTTTAAAAAGCACATGTGACAGTCTAAAATGAAAGGCCTTTTGAGGTAGCTGTTTGCCAGGTGTCACCTCTTGAAAAGTTGGTGCCTTTCTTTCATTCACCAGCGGGTTGTCATTCATACTCGAGCACATAATCACACCTTTTTGGCGCGTGGACTCCCAGAGCAGGGGAGAGGCCACAGTGCCCTGCTGCAGGTGGGTACATGCCACTCCACAGACTTGCACAGTCCAAAGATCCGGCTAAAAGGCACAATCCCCAGCTACAGCGTAATGTTGCAGACCCTCCCTTCTGCAAGAGCCCCACGTGCTTCCCTGCTTACATGGGCTAGTGCACATTAGGAGAGAAGAAATTGGAGATGTGTTAGCCGTGTAGATAGCAGGACTCTGTTCCCAGTTGGTCTGAAGTAAGTATGTGTTCAAGAGTTTATCCTGTACCTTGACACTCTCTGTAAGGGACTATGGTTCTCTCCCGCTCCTTGCAGGATGGAGTATGCAGTCTAACCTGTCACATAAATGCTAAGTTCCACCATCCTAAATTTTCACTATGGCAATTCAATAGATAAACCACATATATTACAATCTGAAATGAGACAGATCCAAATACTTTTTCTGCCATATTTTTTTCAAGGCAAAATCAGAAATGTTTCTTCTTCCTTTTATCTCTGTCTTCAGAAAAGCATCTTTTGTCCGTTGCTCCCATTCACCAGTGTTTACTGATAGTCCTCCTGGTTTTAGCCAGCGTGGGTTGGTGGAAGCATGATGTTATTAGACACAGCAGTCTGTCGGCCTGACAGTACCACCAGAGATGAACCTGTCAGGAATGTCTCCGCCAAAAAGTATTGCTCAAAGGGCTTTTTGTCAGATTACTTGACACTTGCTTATGAAATATGACTAACATTGCCTCTTAAAACACTCTGTATGTTTATTTTATAATCCATATGGCCCAAACTGGCCTTGTGTTATATAGGTGTGAAAAAAAGTCTGGATAAATTTAATTACTTTGGACTTCTGAGCTTTACAGTAAAAAGTTTCCAAGGTAATGTAATTACTGTATTGTGTTTTATATAGTTTATCCCTATTTCCCCTGGTTATTTCTAAATATTTTTTTCTCTTTCTTTTGAAAAATGATGTTTTCAGGAAAAAAACCACCTAAATAATTAGTCCTGCAAAACTATTGCTGTGCATATTATACCTAAAACCAGATTTGAAATATGTGGCTGTTAGGAGCCGAGAGATTTCACCTAAGGGTTTTGCTAATGGATCACCAGAAGCCAGTGAATATATATCTTTCTGCTCTTGTGGCAACTTTGCAGAATAGTTAGTAGAATCTGAATTAGTAATCCTCAGACCCTTTTCTCTTTGTAGGCAATTTAACAATTTGTACCTGTTAAAAATGGTATGTATACAAAATAGTAGGTAAGAACCTTTCAGGCGAATAAAAGATTTAAATATGGCTGGGCTATGAGCTCCCTTTTACAAGAGCTCTCAGTGAATTGATGATTGTGGTAAGCATGACACATGGCAAGCAAATGTAAATCTTCACTGAGCACTGTTTTCTTTAATTATTTATTTTATAAAAATATTTTACTGTAGTTCTGCTGTAGGTTTCTCGAAGTAGTAACCAAATTCCTGGGTGACTGTTTTTGGAAAAGTAATGCAGGAATTGTGCTCAGAGGATGATGCAGCCTGGGTGTTTAAAATACAGTGCAGGTCTGCCTTTTGTGTGCCCTTAATCTGAAACCGGGTAATGCATCAGTATACATTGACTTGTTATTCCCTGGTCTGATAAATAATTGTATGGACTTGTTCTTAGTGGTGCATTTTCTTAGGCTTTTTGTTTTACAATCAGTGATTAAAATATCATTAGATAACATGCACATAATCACGATATAAACCATGCAGAGCTTGCAGTTTCTTTCTTCTGACATAAATATTCCATCTGTGAGAAAGATGCAGTGTAGTACAAAAAAATGACAGAACAAGAACATATCAAGGAATGTACACACAAGCATGTTTCTTAGCTCAATTTAAATGAACCCATGCATAAACCAGGAGAGTCTGAAGATGGCAGTGAGCTCTATCCCAGTTTTTACCTTACAACATACTGAAAAATGATCTGTGATCCTAAAAGGTGGTTATTTTTGGCAACCTATATCAATTTCCTATTCACACAGCAACTGGTGGCAACTAAAAATAATCCTGTTTTAGTACCAGCTAAGAATCTGGTCACATTTGGCACACGAATGCACAACATGCACAATAAAATTGAAGATCCCTTGTTCTGCTATTTCATTCGAGCCCACTCATCAAGCTTAGTTTGCTGCCATTTGAAAGCTATTGAAAAGCCATTAACTGGCAGGACTGTGAGAGCCGCAGTGCAGCAGCACACCTCAGTGCTGGAAGAATGTGGCTGCAAGTGCACACCAATTAAATCTTTCTATTCCTGGGGATGTGGGATTAGGAGCGGTGTCAATCAATTGTGCTACAATAGCACGTGCAGTAGTCATGGTTCAAGACGCACAGAGGTTTATCTTAACTCCAGCAGTCGGGTGAGGATGACTTGGAAGCCTCTGCAAGATCCTGGAACAGAACCTCCATTAAATAATGTATTCTGAGGTGTACTGGATACCTGAGGAAGGGTTCTAAATAATGCATTTTCTGGGCATGACAGTTGTAGCAGAAGAGAATGCTGAAGCCTGTAGCAAGACTACAGCCTGAGATGAAAGAATGTCTCATTACCATTTTATCAAATGCTGTAAGTAACAAAATGGTTATTTTGATTTTAAAACTGTCTTTTTCTTTTCTGAGGTGTGTCTTTTCAATGCATATGCAGAAAGTCAAAGGCAGATGCTGCATGATGTCAACGTGGTTGTCGGGGAGTTGTTACTTTGCATGTGAATATGCAGGCAGAGCACAGTGTTTCTTTTTCTCCTCCGTTCAGAGGCAACTTCATTGTCTGTGTGATAAAGCTCTTCATTCTGAAGTTCATACTGATCAGCTTTTAAAACTTTTGTTTACATTAATCACCCAAGAAAATAATTTCCAAAAGGAAGAAACATGTCATTCCTAGCATTATGTTAAAGACGCCTGTAAGGACAACCTTGGACATGGCTCTTACACTTTGCAAGGGTAATACAAATGAGAACAGCTTCATAATTATGAGCACATCTCATCATCTATTGTAGATCAAATGCTTGTATCCCTTCCTTATCAGAATATTTAGCTATTTGGTGTGACAGACTTAAAAAAAATTATAATGAACTTTTAACCTTGAATTAGGCAAGCTGCCTCCTTAAAGACTGAAATTAGGATCTATGCTAAATGTATTGATTCAATGCAGAGCAAATTCCTAGCAGCATTTTTGGGTTGGTTTTTTTTTTTTTGTCTGCCTTTCAAGGCTGCTTGTCTTCCTAGCTGCACATTTTTCAAGCTTTTTGGGTTTGCCCTTTAAAGCATCCAGGGTCTGAATGGAAGTTGCTGGTTTTACATCAGATAAATGAATTATTGTTTAGATATTTGTTTTGGAGACAGCCACTAGTAGTTTGTTAGCCATAGTTATTTTTTACTGCAGGACTTGGAAAACTTCAGACTTCTAGTGATTATGTCACTGTTTTCACATAATAAATAGCATATTGCTGTAAAAGGTTTTCTCTCCAGATGGTGGTCCTTGACGACTTAAGTGTACCAAGGACATTTCTGAAACTATTTTTAAAATACTGTGTTGCAGTTAAGAACTGAGTGATGTGGTTCTTTGATGTTTTAATATGAAATTAAGGTGCCTGGGAAGTATTTTAGTAATTCAAGGAAAAATGATTTATGAGGGTTTCCTCTTGTCTGGATTCAAGGGGACTTGTGTATGGAACTGCTTTTAATACTGGTGGGAGTTACAAGCCTAAATTCCCTGTTCATGCAGAGAAGCACAGATTAGGTTTACTGCATAGTTTTAAAGGTGCATTCTAAGAATAAATCTTTGAGCTTGTAATAAGATTTGATAAGTGCAAATGGGTAATTTGTGGCATAATAACAATCTTGAAGATGTTGGAAAAGTATTGTTCGATCTTTATTCACTTTGGAATTACTTTCTTAAAGCGAAACTGTAGCAAATATACACAGGCATGTGTGTGTTCAATAGCATATTAAATATGTAACTCTACAATGAAAATATAGGTTCCATAATTGGAAAGCGATGGGGATGACCGTGAGGAAAAGGAAGCGAATGATGACTGCTTGGGGTGTTCATTGCGTTGGTTAGAGGGCAGGGATGGAGGACTTAAACACAGCAGAGGGATGTACAGCATTAGTTTTGGCAATATTATTTGTTTCCTCTTTTCCAGATTTGGAATTTTGTAATTAGTGATTTCTTACAAAATCAGGGTATTTTACCACATAGCACTTTTCCTTCCAAATAGTGTGCCTCAGAAGACAATGGGTGCTGCCTAGAGCCTGCCAGAAGGGCTTTTTACTGCCTGTGCTTCTCCATACAGAATTGGCAAAAGCGCTTCCATCTCCGCCTGTAATCAGTGAAGGAGAAACACTTCCTCTCTGATCCTTCCCTGAGTGTTACCATTTGACTTAACATGCCAATAGTGTTGCTAATGTTTGTGTTTGGCAGACAGCTGGGATCAGATATGGGCCAAGGCTGCCTGCAGGGTGGCAGTGCCAGCGATGTTCTGAGATCTGCTGAGAGCAGCTGAACCTCACAGGGGTTGGGATGTGACTCTTCACACCCTGCTTTGTTTTTAAACCATTTCACCGATGATTTCTGTATCAGAAGGAAAAGACATTGAACCAGAGGAAGTGTGTTTGCAGAGCATTCTTTCTTGGTCTACTTCGGGAGAGGAGGAGTATCTAAAAGATATTTATTAATGGCACTTTAAAACTAGTATTTTATGAACTGTAGTGCTATGTGCCTGACATCTGCATGTGTTTGCACTTTGTTTTTTCAATATCTGCAGAGATTAAGTGTGGAGATCTGAGCTGAGAAGGGCTATAGCTATTCCCCTATGGTGTTAGTACAATTTTACTAATATTCTTTCATTTTTTCAGTGCACTGCTCTCACTAGTAGGCTGTGAAAATGAGATATACTTTGCCATCTTATTATAGGGTCTTTCAGGTTGGAAAGATCCAACCTTGGGAGGTCTCCAGTCCACCCTCCTGCTCTAAGCAGGGGCAGCTGTGTGGTCAGACCAGATTGTTTGGGGCCATGCCCAGTGAGGTCTTTCATCCCAGTAACACTCTGGAATAAGGCCTGCTGCAGCCATCATGTTGTCTTCAGCTGGCACCTGCAGCATTTAAAACACAAGCTGTATGTGCGTCTGCCTGCTTGAGCAGCTCGTGTTGTCACTGCTAGTGCCCATCTCCTTTTTGCAGCCAAGCATCGTTGCTTCCGAGAGCTGTCCCTGTCTGTGCTAGTAGCTTCTCCTTGGCAATCAGCTAGCGTGAGCTATTTAGAAGAGAGAATGGTGGTAGGTAGGAGAGTACCACATGTTACCTGCCAGCTGCTGGGTACCATTTTATCTCGATGATTTGTGTGACAGACTGTACAAGTGAATGTAATTTTGCAAATTAGGCAGCACCTTGCTGCTATCTTCTCTCCCTTGTATGTCTAGTTATGACATATATTTCATCATTTACATGTTATGGCTGTGGTTTTCCACCTGTGCTCTGGACTTCCTCTGGGGGACCTGCAAAAGTAACTGAGAAAAACAGTACTTTAGTCAGAAGGCTTAAATTCATTACTCGAGAGTCTGATTTCCGCTGCAAATGCTATAGAGGTGCATAAATGCAAACAGAATTAAAACCTTGCTAAGGAGTTATAGTCACACCAGCTGAAAGTTTGAGCCAAGTGAATTTATCCAAATATTAGGATCATCAAATCTGAACATCAGACTCTACTTTCATTCTTTCCGGATTATCTCTGTTTCCGATTCCTTTATCTTCTTTGTATGAATTATGAAACACTGAATTGTGCTTTGTTAGGGACCAATGCTTACAGAGATCTGGGATGGAAATACTAATTAGATGTTTATTGGTGAATTTAATTCAGGATTTGAAACAAGATATAAAAGAAATACAACCATTGTCTCCAACATCTAGCCCTTATTACCTTCAGCATCTGAATATGTGGCAAGAATTGCCCATGAAGAAAATTAATTAAAGTAGAAGATGCACTGAAAGATTTGGCCTTTAAATTTTGCTATAGCCTCTTCAGATACCTTGTAGCCTGTACCTTTATTCCTTCTTTTTGCTGCCTCCTAATCACAGTATTTAAAAAACCCATATACTTTTGGGGTCTTTCCTTACATTAAAAAAAATTTAGTCTTGACTTTTGTCTGTAGTGCCAGGGACCTTAATCGTATACTTTGTCTTGAAAGGCCGAAGCCAGCAGTAATGTACTCACAAATGTCACCTTCAGTATTTTTCACACCAATTCACAGAGTATTTGATAACAAAATTACTGTTATATTTATGAATGAAAGAAGAGCAAATTCTGTGGATCATTGTTATGATTTCCATTTTATTTAATTTTACCCCACTTTTCCATAGCTTGCCATTTCAATGTATTTTCTGTTTCAGTAAAATTATTAACCGGTAGAAATCTCGACATAGTTGGATGAGCACTTCACCTGTGGTGGTGTCTGTCCCTTTTCACCAGGGTTATGGGACAGACTGCATTTGCACATTCCAGGGTTCTTCGGAGGAAAGAGGCATATCATCCCAAACTCTCGTTTAGCACTTTAAATTCAGTCTGTGTGCTTTTCCCAAGGGATTCAGCCATCTCGCATCACCCAGAGTCTTCTGAGGCTCCAGAGATGTGCCACAGCGATAACTCTACCTGAACCATAGGCAGCTTGGAAAGGGGTGGGGGAAGATGTGATACGATACACGAGTTTTAGTTTACAGATGATGGGGACTTGAACTTGATTATCCCATGGATGAAGAAGCAATACTGTGGGTGAAACATGTGATACCTTCGTGTCAGCTTTCTTACTGTGAGACAGCCTGTGAAAATTTCATCTGTTTCAATAGAGTGAGTTGCTGTAGCTTAGACTGAGTAAGAAGAGAAGAGGAGCCTGAAGAGAAAAATTGGAGACCCCTAGTTGGTCTGCGACACAGGAACCCTTTGCCTCTATGGCGGTGTGAGCAAAGTCTTCAAAGTGTCTTCTCCTTCCCATGAACAGGATTTCTTCTATTCCAGGGTTGGGCAGGAGGTGGTATTCATTTAGTTATTCCATTTTATGGTGTCCCAGAGAATTCTCGTGTCCTCTTGGACATGTCCTCTGCCACTGATGAGGAGTCCAAGGCACAAAAAAGTAAAAAATTATGCAGGTGGTAGGAAGGAGAGCTGTAAATAGAAGCAGGACATCTGTACCAGTCCTTATTCAACAGCCATCCCTTTAGTTTAGGTTGATATTTCATGATGGTGTCAGCTAACTCTTGTGTCATGGTTTATTTCTGCAATAAGAGAGCTAAGTACAACATGGCTGCAGGGGAAACCTCCTTTTCCTTGTACACGCTTATGATATTGTGACCTATGGCATAAGGTTAAGATTATTACTGAAATGAGATGTCTAGCATAACTGAGAGACGCTGCCTACTGAAAATGAAGCTGGGAGGAAGAGGCAGGAGTCGTCTTCTCCTGGAGTCCAGAAAAAGCGAGAGGAGGAGCTATGTGTGATGAGCCACTGCTTGGGAGTTTTTAGATCCCGTGAGGATGCATAAAGCAATTCGGGGAAGGAAAAAAGAGATTTTGATGAAAGGTATTTGTTTGAGAAGCTTACACTGTAAAATCCAGAAAAGGAATGCTAATATAATACACAATATTTCTTATTCCATTTATACAGACTGAATCTGAGTCTGATGTATCAATGATATAGAATGCAGATTTTTAAAAAAAATGTTTAGTCAGTATGATACTTCAGATGTCCTGAAGGATATCTGAAAAATTAGGTAAAACTGCTTTTTAATTCTTCAGCCAAGAACAAATGGTTTTTATCTTACAAACCTCGATACAAGTAGAGCCACAGCGAGAACATTTTTACTTCTGTTAAACTCTTTGTGTCTCTGCCTCTCTCACTGTAATCACAGGATAGGTGCAAGCCAACAAGAAAAAAAGGAAATTATTTACAACTTATGAACACTAGTAGTTCTGTACCAGCTTATGATACTAGATTGTTTTATTTATTTTTATTCTGCAGTTCCTGGGTTCATGTGACAATGACAGAAACTCGATGTTATTTTTTTAATTTGAACTAATTTTCCACCTTGCCTAAATATCAGGAAGTGAGAAATCATGACACTGGATGCCAGGGAAGATGTAAAAAGAACCTTTAATTTAATATCTGTATTTAGACATAGGAGGTGATATTTGGAAAAACATATTTTGGGCTGGCAGTAGCCCAATTATCTTTGCACTTTTGTAATACTGGTCATCCAATAATTTGCCAAGTGTGTGTGCAAGTAAATAAAACTTTCCTAACAGTAACAATTGACAGCAACTTTCCTAACAATAACAATTGCTTAGAATAGCATTTGAAAATTATACTAAGATGAAGATATATATTAAATTGGTATTTGGAAAAATACATTTTGAAATAAGAGCAAGAGGAGCAATATTAACTTGGAAAATTGAAGGCTACAAGATTTCCAACTTTGTATTCAACTAAAAATAGGATCTATTTGTAATATTTTTGATGGAAATTACAGTCATCCGAAAAATAATTTTTATGTCATCATTTTGTTTCCCACTGTAAAAAATCTGTCATGAGAGAGAAGCGTTAGCATTTTCTGTGGAAAACTTTACTGTGAACTTGTAAGGAAATGATAAAGAAATCTCTTATACTTTTGGTATTTGGAGTGCTTTTTTCTTCTAATATAGTGATTCTGCTGACAGCAAAGAAATCTAGCCACCCTGAAAATAAGATGAGAGAAGATTGTAAAGGTCAAAGTATCATATTTTCTCACCATATTGGCACAGCATGCATGAAGCTTCAGAATTCTGATATTACATTTTTTAGAAGATAGCTGCAAGAACAGAGAACAGCAAAAAACCCCCAAACCTCTCTGTTTCCACATGTGAAACTGTAGTGATATAGGCACTTTTCCTCACAAAATTTCTGAAAATTTTGAGGCTAAGAAACATATTTTCACTCCTGAAGTTAGTTCTTGCTCCAAATAATCACGATACCTTTTCTTTCTCAATTCAGACAAATTAATATACTGCATCATGGTAAATTTTGCACAGTTGGTAAGCTGTAAAACAAAAGAGAAAATATTTGTAGATAATGAAATTAACACCTTCATCAAAACTGCCACAGTATAAACATGGTTATTTTAGAGCAAGTAAAATTTTAAGTTGACATAATTCTAATTTGTTTTTAAGCAAATGGAAATCAATTAAGTCAACAGAAGTTTAGTTTGATCTGGAACAAACAGAGTTGTCCTAATGCAAATTTTTTAATATATCATAAAGGAGCACCGCCAATTTAAAAAAAATAATGTTTTAATTGTTTATTAAAAGGTGTATTTGGCATTTGTTTGCTTTCAAGCAACTGCCTTCAGTGCAAACAACAGCAAAATAAGACCTGCTGAAAGAAATCTTCAAATTCTAGTATCTTGACTACTGGACATACCCTCAGGTAACAGATGACATGAATGAGTCTGTTGTAACCTGCAGAAACACAAATGCAAGTAGTATCTCCAAATCTGTTTTCCTTGCCAGTGCTATTCTTGTACACTGAAAGACAGCTGTCCCTGACGAGTTCCCCCCATCTGTAAGGTGATTCTGTGAGCCGGGATGTAGTCCATTTTAATCTCTTTTTAGCCATTAAGAATGGGAACTGGCAAGGAGTGTGGACAGGAGAGCACAGTGCAGCAGTGGAAGAGCATTTGGTCATTTATTACTAGGTTTTTACCCAGTGTGCTTTACTCTCTTTTACTTCATAGTTGATTTTAAAACAGAAAATGTTATTCTTGGGAAGAAGGAAGACGTGGAGTCTGATATCTTTGGCTGTAAATCCTATTATGAATGTCTTTCTATGCAGTACGACTTTTCAGAAGAGATCGAAGTGACATTCAGACCATGTAGACAGGCAATAGATCTGGGCCATACCACCTCAGGCTGGTGGAGTCCTGCTGTGGTCCCATGTGGCGCAAATCCTGTTATGAAGTATGACATAAAAAATATATATGGGACCTTGTAAAGACATCTACAGAAAATGGAGCAATTTATTAAGGTCATATTTTGAAAGCTAATCTATGGCTTTCAAATATGATCCTTTTACTGTATAAGGAATCAGAGCTTTCTCCTGTAGAAGTTTTGTAAATGTTGACATCTAAGCTGAGGTGGAAGGAGGAGGAAGGAGGGAGGCAGGCATGGAGAAATTTCCCCTTTTTTCAGCCTTTGTGGAAAGAGTAGTATTGTTGTCTTTAGGTAGCTTATTGCAGGAGGCTCTAAGAAAATAGGTGAAACCAATGTATCCCTTACTGAGCACTCAGTTTATGTGAAACAGGAGAAATTTTATATTCCAATTGCAGGTGAAATGAATACCTTGCTTTTCAGGTGCTTTGCTTTGGACACAATTATTTCATTTTGTTAGCTGCAGTACTAATAATGTTAGTTACAGAAATGGCATGTGTAAATCATATAGAGAGTTGTGAAAAGTAAAGCTCTTAAGGCAGTCTGAATGACATATTTAATTCCTCCTAATCACCCATGAATATATAGATTTATTGTGTCTCTGAGAGACACTTTTTCTGTCTTGTGAGCAGTAATGTTGGAGCTGCAGTAATAATTTCTCTTTGATTTCTACTTCAGTTTCTTCAATAGCTTTGAAGCACTTTTTGTGTCTGTCTAGTTAATTCCTTGGTGAAGGAACTTGAAGTTTCATGTAGACTTGGTGTCCATCCATTGACGCTATGCTTTTTTTTCAGTTTGTCAGATGAGATGAAGCTGTTCAGTTTCTTCTTCTTCTTCCTCTTCATTTTCTTCTTCTTCCTCTTCATTTTCTTCTTCTTCCTCTTCTTTTTCTTCTTCTTCAGACAAATAATCAACCGGATTTCCCCATTTTAACTTAACCCAGAAGTGATACTGCTACGCATGTTCACAAACAAGTGTGATAGTGATTCTCTGCGCTTCTACTTCTTATGTTTTATGTGCCCATATAGCTGTGCTATAGTATTACATGACCATGAGTATAATGCTAGATGGTAGATGTGGAAGGTGCTTGGCTGCTGGCTGGGGTTAAACCACCCCCAACTCTGTTGTCACAACAGCTGCTCAGCCTGCTTTCATTTTCAGTTATCCATGAAGATCCAGCTCAGACTAGCAACCATCCTTGCTATTCTGGCCATAGCCCAGGCTTACCTGGGACATACCCAATAACTATCCCCCCAGCGCAAGGGAGAGAAGTCTTTTAGATACCAATGGTGTAGTTCTACATACCAGAAATTCCCCCCTGGTTGCTTCTCCACTTTACTGGAGGGTTGTCTTTACAGAACTTTGCAGAGCCATCTTGAGGTGCCAGAGCTGAGTGAGTGAGCTGCCTTGAGTGCCAGAAGTATTGGACTGCTGTGCCCACATTGGTGCTTTTGCGTGGCTATCCACCCAGTGTACCAAACAAGGAATCTTGTGGTCCTACCTGTTAATCTCATCCACATGTGTTATTTTTATCTTGGTACTCTGCCTAAATTTACACTCTACTAAATTCATTTTATTGTTCAAAATTCCCTTCCTTTTTATGCTATATAACCTTTCTTTTTCCATTTCACCCTTCAAATTTCTGTTACCTTGCCTTTTCTTAGTCACTGCTTAGCTAAGCTATGCAAATTTAATTCTTTTCATCTTTCCTCATAAATCAGTCCCTCAGGCCCCAGAACCATTTGTGGTAGTTTCTTTTGAACTGCTCCAGTTTGACTGTCTAGAATTGAATGCAGTATTCCAGATAAGTTGCCTTTCTGCAGAAAGGAGGACGGCCTGTTTCCAATCCTTTTGCTATTTGAAAACTGAGATGGCAGTCCCTTGATGTACACTGAACAGTGACCAAAGGCCTACATATTAGCTCTGCTGCAGAATTTTTGTTAGCTCCACTGTACTGTAAACTAGTTTTCCATCTGCTTTTACTTCACAGTAATCTCTGTAAATTATTAGATTGCATGTAGAACCACAGTCCACTTGGCACAGATTTCCTTTCCTGTGTGCTTGCCAGTCCTTCTGGTTAGGTCCATGAACCACTGTTTCCCTTTTGGCTTTTGACTATCTGTGATGTATGGTACTGAATATCCTCTTTGTCTTGATCCATATATACCTTTTTCTTTCCTTTTTTTTTTTTTTTACTAAATTTACTGCATGCATGCTTTTGCAAATTTTGATTTATGTGTTTTTCTCCTGTGTTTGCTGTAATTCTCATATGCTGTATGCCTCTTGATCCTTGGCATATTTGCAACCCTAAATAGTGGTATCTGAGAATGTCTGTGAAGAAAGAACTGCCCCAGGTTTTGAAACAATCTGATTTTTTTGTTTCTTTGTTCAGACATTAATTTATGGTAAAACAGTTGGTGGTTTCTGCTGCTGTTCAACTTTCTCAGTACCTTTGAGGCGTAGCAGCTGTGATTTTTGGCTTCCTCTCACTGTGCACCTACGTGTTAATTCACCCTTCAAAGTTGCAGATTTACAAGTACTGGCAACAGTCTTAGTGTTTTTCATTGCTTATTGTGATCTGAGTGTCCTTGGTCTGCGTAACAAGCCCTTTATATTATACTGTGACGGCAGGAAGAATTTTCTAGTGCATCTATTCCCACATGCATGTCCTCCCCTCCCCTCTGTCCTATATCTGAAAGTGTGGACTAGAGATGAATGTATTATTACATCTCCATTTACTGCACTGTAAGGAAATAACTCTTATCTTCACAGCTTAGTTGCAGCTTTGTAAGTTTTGCATTGCAGCCAAATAAAGACAGCCAGGTCTGTGCAAGGACTGAAAGGAGGTATTTTTTCTAGAGGACTTCTCATCTCTTTCTTCTTATCTTTTTTATTGTCATTTGGCAAACCTGGATCTTCGTTGCTCTTGTTGTCCCTTCTGATTTGGAGCTTCTTGAGTTTTACTTGCTGTTGGTGTGATTTATAGCAGTTTAGATTATTAAAATATGACCAAACACGTTGATGTTATTTTCTCAAAGGCTTGGTGAGTTACAAGCCTTATTAAGTGCTTTATATTAATCTAACAAATATACATTGCTTGCTTCTGGAAATCCCAAATAATGAGTGACATAAATTCATAGATCCAAAAGTGAACAAAAGATTATAAGGGGTAGCTCAAACAGCCAATTTAGTTTTTCTTCTAACTTGTCTATATATAGATATAGCTTAAAAATGTACTAGTGCAGTCAGTTTGAATCATATGACTGTAGATTTTTGATTACTTTAAACTCTCTTCAGATCCTGACACAGGCACTTACAAAATTTCTTTAAAAAAATTTTAAATTAGCTGCTTTAGGAATAATATTGTTAATCACTGGGAAACATATAAGCATATTTCGCTTTGATTTTCCTAAGGAAACAAAAGTCTGTGTGATTATGTTACTCGTGTGTGTGCATGTGCATCTTTCAGTTTTGCTTCCCATCATAATTTCCAAACCTGTTACCCAGTTTCAAGCAAATGTTTCAAAACCAGGTTAATCATGACACAGTTTATTCAAACAAGTGAGCAGTGTTTGGTACTACATTGCCTGGGAATGTCGTACAACTATTTCATTATGGTTAGAAATTATAACATTGCTTTTCTACTACATGGGTATCAGGGTTAGCTTACTAAGCATTGAATCTCTTGTCACAGAAGATACCAAGTAGTCTCAAGTATGTTGCAAGGAAATTAAAGCCTACTGCAAGTAAGTTCCTTCTTCCTTGGGTGAAATGCATTGCCATGCAGAATTGCCCTCTGCACCACTTACCTTGCTGCAAGGAGAATGGAAGTTAAGGTGGCTAGACAGCATTTGTAGGAAAAGATTCAAAGGGTCTGTCTACACTGCGTAAAAAAGAGGGTAAGGTGTTGGACCTCTGGTGGTCTACAGGATTGTTATTTAGCTTGTTGGCTCAGTTTTGAACAGTTCCAACTAGCCCTTTCTATGGCAAAGGCTATGGGCTAGAGAGCTCTCCCAATAGACAGGATGGATGAAACTCCTCCAAATTATGCGCTCTGTGCCCTGTCCAATCTTTCATCTATTTCAAAAGGCTTTGTAGCCTCAAATACTGTTCCCTGCCTACAAATGTTCTTCTACTACTTACTAGAACATTTACAGACACCTTTGGTTTTATGTTGTAAAATTTCTTTCTGCTATGTTGCAGTGCAGTCTCCACTTTAGACACTGTGAAATTTAGAAGCTGCAAAAAAGATAATTATGTCTTACAGCACAACAGCAGAGCATGATAATCACAGGAGAATCAGGACCACGTGCTATGCAATTTAGATATGTTTCATTTATTCTGCATGAACCTTCACCATGTGAACATGAGCCAGTACATAACACTTCACTGGCAAGCCAGATTGCTTCCTGCCCTTCTTTTATGTACTAGAATAAAGGTATCCAAAATCAACTTTTTTTCCCTTTTTTTTTTTTTATGGATCCCAAGTTTCATGGACCAATTGCTAAGAAGCCTACCTTGAAGTCCAGAAGAGCAGTAGGTAGTGTTTCAGCCTATTGTCTGGACAGTCATTATTTGGAGATGCTACAATACAGCCCTGAATCCAGCTTGAGGACAGACTTCCATCTCCTAAAAGCTCAATTATCTGGAATATTATATGAGAAGAAATGAATGGGTTAATGTGTTTTACTCATCTTTGAGAGCATGCAGTCTTTTCAGTTGGAAAATCCAGTGCTCCAGAGCAGTAAATGGTGTTTTAGTTTGTTTTACAAAAGGTTCTGATGTTTGCAGGAGAACTTGAGTACTTGAGGCATGCTGTGGTTTGTCGGAATCCAGACTGCATCTTTGTCTCATCCTCCAAGGGAGTATGGAAGGATGACAGCAGTAGGGATGATATGCAGATAGCAACTTTACCAAAAGAAACAGTATGAGCTCCAGCAGATCGTGTCTGTTCATTTTGCTTGCATTCACGTAGTTTCTGGATCTGATCCACAGATGAGGACTACTGCTCTGGGATATACACAGTTCCTTTCAGACCATTCAGACCTGTGAGTTCCCTGCACTTCAAGACAGGCACAAGAAATTAATAATGATTTTTTTTTTCTAAAAAATGGGAAGAAGCCCTTACATATATATTTGAAACCTGTGTTTTATTACACTGAAGGCCAGTGCATGGGCGGGCAGTTTGGCTTTGTTCATTGAATAGGCTGGCACATAGTTAATGACTTACATAGAACAAAAAATATCTATATGTTACAGACTGCTACATGACATAAATCACAAATGACAATGCAGAGCCCTCTGTTATATTTGATTCATTATTATTCAGGCTGTCTTCTATCACTATGAAGGCAAGATCCCAAACTGGTTGATTCTTTGATTTAAATACAATAAATTTTTAGAGAATGCTGCTGTAACTTCACTGAATTGCTGATAGATAGATAGATAATAGAGTCTATTAGAAAGCCTGTAGAGTTGATTAATAGTGTCTGATAAGTAACTTTTCTTTGGTATCAAGCTGGAAATTGATTGCAGTTCCTGCTTACCAGTCTAGTCACATTGAAAGGCTCTTGAAGAGCAGCATACAGTAGTAAGGTTTTATAAGAGGATGGTTGCTTGAATGCTCTCAGGATTGCTCTTCAGCAAAGACAGAGTTGGCTGTTAAGCAGAAAATGAGGAAGCTTTGTATATCGTGTCATTTAAGAGCCCTAACTTTGTAATTATACCCAAAAGAAGCTCTGTGGAGCCAAGAACAGGAGAAGCACATCAGCTCCTTTACTGCAATGTAATTTATTCTCAGAAGACTTGGCATTAATTGAATTCTTTACATTTTTTACAAGGTAAATAGTTTACATTTATACCGCTCCCTCATGATTATCTGCTTGTGGGGTGGGGAAGGGAACCAAAGAAAAAGAAAAGGAATAAGCCCATCGCTACAGTGAGCAGAGCACTGCTGACCTGATGAAAACGCTTTAGCCGTTAAAATCAGGCTAAGTGGTTATGAGCACCGCGCTTCAGTTACAGCTTAATAAACGTAATGGAGAGCCTGTTCAAACGGTAAGTAATTTTCCCTGTGCCAAACAAAGGACTTTCAAATCCAAGTATTTTGATACCAACCTTAACATTGCAATTTGAGATGGATTTAAACTGATCTAGCCCTTTCTGTGGATAAGAAGTGTTTCTTTTTGAAACTGTAGGATCAGTAGATGATACATAATAATTTTTGATTTCTGAAGAGGGCACCTCTAAAAAATGCATTGATCTGTGATCCAGACACCGTAACTTCATTTAGGCTATTGTATTTGTATCGCTGATTTCATATGGAATTCAGTTCAGCTGCATAAATACTAATAAATAATTATTTCTAATTTAATACAGTAAATTTATATAATATGTATTGTTCGTAGCACAAAATCATCATATGTAGTAAAGTCATTATGATAACGGCAAAGTGCATTACTGAAAGGGTCAGTGCTCTAGTTTCTGGTCTGATTTCTGTTATCAAACATGGGGTGTAAATTAATGCAGCTTTTTGAACTGCATGAAGCTGCACTGATTTACACCATCTATGTATCTGGGTCTGTAAGTTCCAAAGAACTTGCTGCTCACTGCATGCTTTTCCCACATATATTTGTTAGTACTGTCAATATGTTTAGCTAGCCAGTTTTAAATGTGTTTTGTTTGTAGTGCCTGTGTGAACATGTGTATAAGCATTCGGCTTCACATTCTGGAAATGCCTCCTGACATGTGATCCAGATTAGATAGGAGCGTAATCACCCCCAGGCAATGTGAATTACCATCTGAGGTGCATTTTTTTTAGGATGACTAGACTCCCAATTTAAATGCCAGAGCAAGTGACTAAGTGAAGTAACATAAAGCTGTAAGAAATGGAAATATAAAAGAAAGCTGTATCAATACGGTTTCTGAAAAGAGGTACGGCAAAAATGTTCCTGCATGCCGTAAAGTTACTCAAATCACCTACAGCAGATGGAAGAAAATGCCTGCAGCAATCACATTCTTCCTCTCTGTTTATGTCACATCACCCTTCCCAAGCTCTTCATGTTGTTCAGGAGCTGGTGCTTGTATTGCCACAGCGTTTTCCTTCTCTCCCCTCACAGTGAGAACTGGTGACAATTCAAAGCAAGCAGTTCCTCTTTGCTCAGAAATCTCTTGTCTGTACAGGCAGGATCAAGATTCTAATTTGTGGTGTAACGCAATTGGCACTCTGTCCAATTGTGAGTAAATTGCTACGATTTTATGAACAGATTGTTTTGTAGCAACGATTCTTCTCTTTCTAGTGGTTCAGGATGGACCCAGTCCGTGAAGCAGTTCTACACTAGCAAGCATCCTTGAAACATTTTTTTTCCCTGTTAGTTACAGTGGTAGTGACTTCCTTTGTCCTGTGCTAGTTAATAACCAATGTGATATAATAAAAGGATCACTGGTTTTGATATTTCAGTGTTTCATAAAGGTTTTTATATTGTATGCTTATATAGAAGGTACAGACCTTAAAACCAGATATTAGTGACAATCATGTTTATTCTAGTTGTTTGGGTCCAGGGCATCTCATTAAATAAATAATACCCTGGTAAGCTTTTGCAGTGTTTTGATGCAGACACTGCTAATGAGTTATCCAGTGCAATATATCATGACAGGCACAGTGACCTTATCGAATCGCTGTACATAACTGTAATTCGTCGTACACTGAGGCAAGAACCACATGAAATAATCTTCAAATATGATATCTTATGTAATGAGATATAAATTCTTACGCAAATTGAATCAGAAGGCAGCCTTTTTCCCTACCCACCAGCCTTTCCTCACGTTACCACGCTGCCTCCTGACTAGCATACTCAGAACCAGCTCTGGTTGAGATCCTGTTTTCCATACATCTTCAGCTATTTGGATGGGTCCTGTACAAGGTTCTTGTACCAGGTTCAGTGTGACGGTTTGTGCCGTTTTTCTCATACACAGAAGGAAAAGGCTGGACAGACCTGCTGCCCGTTACCCTTCAGGAGGCTCCAACAGCTGCTCTCTCCGGCCCGGCTGGAGCCTGGCCGTCAGTCCCTGAACAGTAATGGTTTACACCTGCCTAATGAAGCTGTGGATTTTAGCAGCTATTTTCTCTTGGAGGCTTTCTTTACAGCTGAAGCTGTCACTGCTGCTGGCAATGCTCGATTAGGACAGCGTGGCTGGCATGCTTTGCATGGTAAAGCTTAATCCTGAGGACTGGCCTGACAGAAACTTGGGCCATTTCAACCAGGGAAGTGCCTATTTTCATGCCCGAGACAGACCAACCCTGTGCGTTGGTGTGGCGGGTATAAGCCGCCCTGACAGAGACCACAACTTCTCGACCGCGGAAAGGAAAGGGTTAAAAGCAGAAGCCGCGCTTCGTAGCTCAAGCGCCGGGCCCGCACAGCGGCCGGAAAGAAAGGCAAGGCCTTTCGGGCAACAGACAGGGCCCTCGGCCAATGAAACACCTTGTTTGAGAGAAGTTTCTCGACGCCTGACCATATATGAGCACGAGCCCCGCCCCGCCCTAGGGTATAAAGGGCGCCCGCCGGGAGGCCCGTATGTAGTGGGGCTGGTGTTCTGTGGTGGTGGCAGGTGCTCGTGGCTGGGAACACTGACTTGAGCTGCAGCCCTGCTGAAGAGGGTTCTGGGATTACAGTGGACACAGAGTTGAATGGGAGCTAGCCCTGCGTGCTTGGTTGTAAATAAGGTAAACCACATAGTTGTCCATGTTAGGAGAGTGGCTAGCAGACTGAGGGAAGTCAATGTCTGCTGCTGCTTGGGGCTAGTGAAGCTGCATCTGCAAGTATGTATGTAAGAGGGACACTGAGGAAGTGGAGTGAGGGCAGCAGAAGGCTGCTGGGATAATTACAGAAATGGCAAAGCTGAATTATTCTCAGTAGTGAAAGTAGTAACAAGGGATAACGGCCACCAAAAACCCCCAAGACATTTTAGATAGAAGGTGGTGCAGCACTGGAACAGGTTACCCAGATAACTTGGAGAATCTGTTGATAGAGGTTTTCAAGACTCTGCTGGACAAGAGAAGGTTATGTGACCTGATGCTGGTGATTAACTCCCTGCTCAAAGTGGCACTAAGCAATAGCCAGAATTTTCTCCAGAAGTATGTCTATAACCCTCCTGGGTTTGAGTCCATCTCTCATGGGATTACAGCCTGGAAGCTCTGCTTTTTGTGCCATTGGTGGCTCCCCATGCTCAGTAGGCCACCAGTCAGAGCAGGGGTCTGCCTGGTTCTAAAACTGGGACTGAATGTTGCATGCTTTAAAGATGAGCATCCGAAAGATTAATTCAGAGGGTTTGCCTTGTCTGTGTCTATACCATGTTGTTTCATGCAGGTTTAACCTAATGAGGCTGCTGACCTGCAGCTGTTGGATCCATGGTCAGATACTGATCTCAGCTGGGATGTATCAGGTTCCAGATGTGCTGAGACAAAAAAATCCCATTTGCAAGTCTGCTTCTCAGCTGAGACCAGTGCCCAAGTGGATTAAGAGTCCTCTTCTCAATCAGCCTGAATTGTTTGACTCTGGCCACACACTGGAAACCTCTATGTGAGGCCAGTTCTGGCAGTCAAGCACTGTTGCTTCATGGAGCAAATAGATGGGCATTCATGCAGGCTGAAAATCATCCCGGTAGAGAGGCAGAGGACACTAAGCCAGCCACATCCTTCCTGGAAGTGGAGTCTGGCTGTATGAGCTCATCTTTGCTGTGCTTTATTTGACCAAGACATTAAGCTAATTTGTTTGATTTCTCACCCTGGAGGAGCAGAGCACTGTGACAGCAAAGGTCTCCTACAGCTTGCACCAGTCTCAGTTGTGACGTGGCAGTGAACACTGCCAGTTTCTCCTAAGAGCAGAGGCTGCACATGAGCTAAGCTAAGGAAAAAGCAAAGATACAGTTAAAAGTCTGTCAGCAAAAGATGCTGATTTACAGCTAAGACTAGGAACAGCAGCTATTCTCACCCTTCGTTGAGTTTTCCAGATATGGACAGCAACTTCAGCTGTAGCCTGTCAGAGCCCAAATGCATGGCTGTTCCTTCTTCCCTTCATAAAAGAGAAGGAAGCAACAGAGCAGAGGTAAAACTGGTACAGCTGGACTCTTGGCTACCTTTTCAAACATGGTTTAACACAGCAACCTGTTTTTCCCTCTGAGGCTGCAAGCCTGGCTGGCAGGCACTATATCCAGATTTATGTGTTAGGGTATAAGCTTAGACTTTTAAAAGCTGAAAATACTGTGTAGGCTTAAGGCATGGGTACTGAAATATTTTATACAAAGCAGAACAATTCTAATTGGGAAGAGTTGAAGTTTGCTCATTCCCCAGTCCTGTCATGACAGAAAGGAGATGCAGTCGCAGACTACCTTGGGCGGAGGATGGTCTGAGTGCACATCTGTTTGATTGAATGCTTTGAACACTGGGGCTGAAGTGGGGAATAAAGTTACATCTTCTGCAGCTTTACGGAGCTACCCTTTCATTTCCTTCTTTCTTCCAATGTGCTCAGAAATGAAGTGCATCATTCAAGGTCAAATGGAAAATTTTCTTTTATACAGAAGGAGTTGTTGGCTTTTGATATACAAAAAGAAAGGGTTTGTGTTTTGGCTTAATGCAAGCCAATACTTGTTTTCCAGTTTTCGAGTTTGGCAGCTCATTTTCTCCTAACTAGAAGGGCATGCTAAGAATGGAGCAGAAATTACAGGGAGGGAAAGGGTAGCCTATGTTAAAAGAAGTTGACTGAACTTGACCTGTAGAATTGTATTCTGTGTCTGCTTCTGTCATTTATTGGCTTAGCAAGACACTCTGGGCACTTCTTGCATAAATGTGTGCTTCTCAATTTTGGGAAGTCTGGTTTGAGACCTTGGGTTCTAATTCGTAGTGAGTACATATAATAGACTATATAATAGAATACAATATATAACTTATGATACAAAATAATAAATAAATATATAATGTAAGATATAATTTATAGAGTGATTGGCATGCAGACCTAGGACTATCACTTTGATACTATTTTATTATGGTATTATAATACATAATAGTTTATACAATACTATGCCTTTAAACCAAACCAAAAAACTTCAAGGGAAGAATATAGAATTCTTGAATTGGACATGCAAAATTAGTGATTTAAAAAGAAAATCATTGTCTTTCGGTTCTTCAGTTGAGAATGTAGATAAGAATGCCCCTTTATTCCTCTTTTTTTTAAATGAAAATAAATAAATATTTGTGAAGCATTTATGTGCTATGATGATTTGAGCCTTACAAAAGCCTGTCAGGAAATTATTAATTATGCCTTCAGAGCAGGGTTTGAATGGTATTCAGTAGATCAGACGTATGTCAAGCAACAAGGAAGAAACAAAGTGGTCATTTAGTAAGCACTACTCAGCTAGTGCCCTGAATGTGGTAGGGGTCCTTTGATGATGTAATTGCAGATTTAGCAAAACGAGTAGACAAAAGCAGGCCTAATTAAAGTTGCACAGTAATGCTTACACAGTATTTCTTAACTGCCCAAGGTGATTTGAGTTTACATCCCCTTCAAGAGCTCTCCTGTCAAACCAAGGAGAGAACACCTCTCTCACCTGGGCTGCTGCAGTCCTTAGAAATTACATATTTGGGCACCTAGCTTCCATATGAAGGAAACTTAAGTATGTATACAAAATAGAACATAGAGGTGATTGGGTGGTCTCCAGCCATCACATCAAAGGGTCTTAGGGTAGGTTAGTGGGTACTTTGTTGATGGATGTGGATTCACATCCAAGGCCTTGAGCAATAAAATTAGCTGACCATCCACTAATCTCCTTTTGTAACAGAACTGTACCCTGAAAAGCATTTAGCAACAAGTAGTCTCTTACAGTCTTCGCTCGGTGGAAAAGAGAACATAATGGAAAAGAACATCATTGTTGTTGCAATGTCAGTAAAAATACCAGATTTAACGGTAACAACAAAAGAGGAATCTGACTTAAAGGTAATGCTATGAACGTTTGGATTAGCTGAATCAAAGAAATGTTTGTGATTGGTTTCCACATGAAGATTTCAGTATCTGACAATTTGATTAGGTGATTTCATTTGGATAGCTTTATACAATGCAAAAAAAGGTCATAGACATAGTTACGAATCTCAGGTGACTTTGATGTTTTTCATAGATAGTTGCCTGAGTACCCACTGCATGCTAATGAACTCATGATATGATGATTTTTCTTCTCACTGAATAACAGGAATTTGCTAACCTAAAGCAAGATAAAATGAATAGAAAGGAAGCATGGGCATCAGACTGGCATTTCTCTGCATAATAGTGTCTTGTTTGTAAGCAAATGTGAGCTGCTTGAATGATACTGAATTATTTAGGTATTTTGCCCATCTCACATTTGAACTTTCAGACCTTTTTCTGTTCACGTTTGTTTATGTGAACTGAGTTAGCTTTTAAAAAATGCATCAGTGATTCAATGGAATTAGTTATGTGTTGTTTCCAAAAAGTAAATGATAATGATATATGCTCTCTATAGTCGGCATTGGTTGAGTGGGAGGAGCTCACATGGTAGACTTACACGTGGTTAGAAAGGACAACAAGAAAATTGGTGGAGGTTTCATGGCACCTTTGAAACTGTGCTGTTATATGATCTGAATGTGTGTGTCTTCTTAATTTTTTACAGGCTGTTTCCAGCTATGTAATGTTTTTCGGTCCCATGAGATGGAAATTGAGCAGTGCTTGCTGGAGTCCCTCCCTCTTGGCCAGCGGCAGCGGCTGGTGAAGCGGATGCGCTGTGACCAAATAAAGGCATATTATGAACGAGAAAAAGCTTTCCAGAAACGAGAGGGCTACGTGAAAAAACTGAAACATGGAAAGAATAGAGTTCATTTTAATCTTGCTGATATGATACAGGATGCAGTCATACGTCATGATGATAAAGAAGGTACTTAGTAATGTTGAACTTCCTTTTTTCTTTTTGTATAGCTGAAAGTTTCAGGGGAAAAGCTTCCCTGTTCTGTTTACTTATCTTAAGGAAAAATAAAATTTTACATTATAGTAATCATAAAGTGACTGTCATAATAGAATATATAGGCATGTATTGCATACAACATATAGGTTGTTACTGAAATGAATGTGTGGAGAATGAACTTACAGAAACGTAATGAATTTATTCTGAGGTTAATGTATGTATAAACTAATATATTTCAAAGCCACTGAGGACTATGATCATCATTACATATGGCCTCTTAGATACCTTTGTGAGCCATAGAATTTAACATAAGTTACTTTGAAAATTAGTTTATCAATTTTAGCCAAAATCTGGAGTAATGAATGCTGCTATTAGTGACAGTGGCCTGGCTAGAGCAATGAGATGGCATTGACCCATAGTCAGACCAGATAGTGAGTCATCCTTCTGGTTGTGAAATGATGTTTATGTCCTTTTGAAATATGTAACCACATTTTAGGGGTTCTGTTTTTAGTTTCCTGGCATTGTTTGAATTCCTGGTGCAACTGATAGTAATCTGAGGAATTCTATAATTTATTCCTCGGAAGGGAACCAAACCTTGCAGTAAGGATCTCTCAAGTTTTAGAAGTCCCCAGGAATCCCCATACTGTTGTGTGGGAGGGATATAGGAAAAGAACTGATGTAATGCTTTTAGCAACCCCTTTGCAAACAGATTTTATGGCAGTTCCTTGTAATCATATTAGCACAAAACTACCTGAATAAGGGAGGCTCTGAAATAGTCACATCACGCAAATGAATTGGCAGTTTTCTCCTGATTTTTATCAGTTTGATTAGGTATGGGTTTTTTACTCACTCAAGTCTTCATTTCAATGGGCATTTGCTCTAACTATCATTGCTTATCGCTGAGGTATAGTCCTACACGTTTAGATCTCTACAGGACATGAATTAAAGAGCTCTTCCAAGTTAGTACCCAGGGCATCGTTTATAATTAAGTTACAAATAAAATTCACAACCCTTCATTCCACTCTCGTAGTGTGTAAAAGTACAGGGATTGTAAGGGAAGATCTTCTTCCTCCATGTTCCCATAGCTCCCAACTTTCTCTAAAACCCAAGCAGAATACTAGATAGGACTTCTGACATTCTGTAGAAGTCGGATACTTGAGGCTATTTTTGATGTTCATGCTGAAGAAATGTAGCTTGCTCATTGGAGTGGTGGTGGGGCATCAGTAGTCTTTCGTGTTGCCCATACTTGGCCTTGAGCTGCACCTGAATCTGATAGAAAGTTCAGCAGCTGTTGAGACTGAATAGCATGAGCATAAAGCGAAGATACCTCAGGCAGAGGAAGGTAAGGTGGTGGAAAAACAGGGATGGTGTCCTGCACTTGAAACAGATAGAATAGGTCCCCAGAAGCAAGGAGCTCAAATAGCCTGCAGACAACCCCAGTAGGACTAACACCACAATCCTGAATTTGATGCCCATAGTCCTTTCACAGGACTATGAAAAAGTGTGATTGTTGCCTTTAAGCAGCTTGGGGACCTGTAAGTGCCTGTCTGTTATGATTTTAGCCAAATGTTCCCAGAGCCTGTTTGCTTTGAGCTGAATAATGCTATACTATCACGTGAGCCAATAAAAACAAAAATTAAAAAAAAAAAAAAAAATTGAAACGGACATAAAAGCTGTTCTCCTACTGTTGTTGCCGAGTGGAACGTCCAACCATGACTCCTTAGTTTATGTATCTACGTTAGGTTTTCAGTTCAAATTAGACATATGCTTTTGTAGTAAATACCATATCCGTTTACTGTGTTTGGTCTTGCTTTATGGAGCATGCAAACTAGATTCCTTTCAGACAAAATTGAACTGGAAGATGTGCTCTGGAAGCATACCTAGTGCCTCCAAACAGTAATGGGTTTTCAATCCATAAGGCCAGGCTAGACATAGGTTGAATCCTACTGAAACAGGTATAGCTGAGAAGTTGGGCTTTTGGCACCACTTGTTTCTCTTGTCTATTTATTCATATTTCAGTCATTCATTCAATGTTCATATTACACTTCCCTGTTTACTGATGGGTATATATAGCCAGTAAGCTAATTGTGATGGATCCTGATAATTGCATGGAGTATCCTCCACCTCACTGCAGTTTCACATCAACTTTATCTGTACAGCTGGAGTAAATAACAGCCTTGGTGTGAAAAAGATGTGAACCCTCCCCTTCACCGGGTCCTAAGGCAGAAATAACTGCAATATAAGGCTGCAGGTGGGAATGAGCACAGGTTTCCTGGCTCCTTAAATGTCACACCATCTCTTCAGCTTCCTGCTTTTGGTAAAATGGCCTGGGGGATTGAGAAAGATGTTGTAAGCTGGGTTAAGCAATCAAAGGTGGGAGACAAGTTTTAACAGCCTGTCAGCCTTCGTTTCTTCCCATAAATCCATGTCTGGTCTCCAGGACCTGGCTTTTACTGCACAGTGTGCTCAGTAATCAACAACATTTCCACATATGCTTAGTTTGAATATGGGGAACTAAATTCAGTAATAAATATTTAAAACATGCTTCTCTTTGGAAAAGCTGGACATTGAACAAGCATTTTTTTAAAAAGTAGCTCACTGCAAGTAAGTAGCGAAGTACCTTAACATGAATTAGTAATAATAATTTAATGACTTTAGAGTAAGTCCCCTTTTGCTATATGAAGGTAAGTTGTTATCCTGGGAAAAAATGGGATTCAGACTGATCTGAATATTATATATTTTGGAATAAATGCTGGAAGTAATTGAGGTGAGAACTCCGCAAATCTCAAAAAATGCAGTTTTGTTTATGTTAATAATCAACAGCAGGGTATTTTAGTGCAGTTTGAATGTCTTTTTCAGAGAATTTAATTTTCAAAGTAAACATTTTGTTTATAATAGATAATAACAAGTGTAAAGGTGTGGTACAACATATTAAGCACTCAAATAGCTTTAGTCAACTAAATTCTATCAGGTGACACCTTTCCTTGTGGGTAGTTAAGTTTGTGAGCTTGAAGTGCAAAGGCTTTGAAGAGATTAGTTGCACTAAAAGTATAATATAACTCAGCCGGCTGTGAATAAGCCTGATCTGACATTCAGGATGTATGGGCAGACTGTGGTATCCAAGAAAAGGACTGTGCAATCTGGATATTTTAAATGAAATAACTGGATACACATAGAGTCAATTTTGTGATGAGAATGTAAAACGTTTTTGTACTGTTTTTGTGGTGTGTGGGTTCAAAATGCTTTGAAGTCCTCAAGATTTACAGCTTTCAGGGTGGTGGGGTTTTTGTAAAATGAAACTGAAGATCTCAAGGCTAAAATTCTGGGATTCATAGGGTTTTCTTTTGAGTTTTAACCTTGGAAGAGGGTATACAACAACATAATTACAGAAGAGTAGACTCATCTGCAGAGAATTGCACCTGGGCTCATTTTCTTCAATTTTAGATGTACTTAGGAATTGTTTGCAAGTCTTGGGCTCTTAAACACTTTACCCACAGCTATGTGCTTCCTCCATTCTTTAAATTGAAGTACTTTGAAAGTCTGCTTGAGTGTTGTGCTCCTCTGAGACTGCTGAGCAGAATCCTGTTTGTTGATGAATCCTGGAGTAGTTTTACTTTGTTTGGGTTCTGGTTATTTAAAAAAAAAAAAAAAAATCTATGTCACTTAATCAGAATGTTTAAGTAGAAAATGTAGATACTTTGCATGGAGCTCATGGAAGAGCAACAAAGCCAAGAGGGAATTATAGAGAGTCATTAAAAAGGAGATGAAGACCTATGAGAGTGATAAAGCTATGCTTATATTTGAACAGTTTTGAACACAGCCGATAATAATTTGGCAACAAAGAACACCCATTCTATAGGCATAAAAGACAGCTAGAGAGGGATGTTTTACACTTCTGTGAGGGGAAGGCAAAAAGTGCAGTATAGAAGGTGGAAAAATGACACAACGGTAGAATAGGGTAAAAGTAGCTTCCCAAGTGAAGTCCAGGAGCTCATTTCTTGTGGAATATCATAAACTATATAGACTGGACAGCACATTTGGAAATGGTGAGAAGTAGTCTGGTTTGGTAGGTAAGATAAATTGGATACTATGAATATATATAAGGATGAATTTATAATGTGGCTGTTGCAGAGATGTTTCACACCTGAGTCTGATTGGAATTTCACTCTTAAGAATTCATTGTCTCTGTTATTCATGAAGAATGCAATATATCTTCTCCAAAATTACTGTAGCAGCTGCTACTGGGCACAAAATGCATCTCTGATACTGCATGCTAGTAGATGTGATCATTAGTTTTCATTAAAATTGTTAGAATGGACTTTTAGAAATTTTTACCAGTGACCTGCTTTGTCTCAAGTTTAGAAATTAAATATATACTCATTATATTTCTCACAAAGTTTAAAACAAGCAAAATGTTCTGTCTTTGTTCTGCTTGGAGCCATTTAAAATTATTAATTATATTTTTTAGTTATTGTGCCTAAATGATATTCAATCTTTTATCTGACCCAGGGAAATTGAAGGGAAATACTCCTTTTCTTTCTTCTTGCATCTTCCTGCAATTTCTCTTTTTTAAAGTAATAAGCTTTTTAGTGCTGTTGGTGGGCCACATTCTCACCTATGTTACTAAGAGTGAGCATTTTGAGAGATTCTGCAGCTATCATTCTCAGTGTTGATATGTATAGAAGAAGCAGCTGGTGATTAAGTGAGCACACTGTGTTTTCTGACACTGGTTTTGTACATCTCTACTGCTGGCAAGGGAAAACCTGTAGTTCATTTGCCTTTGAATCCTGTATAGCTTTGTCCTATGAGGCGTTAAATGCATATTAATAATTTGTCCTGCTGACATCGGTCTCAATTTTATTGCAAACTGGAACATGTAGCCAAGCAGGCTTCTGCATCCTATTCCTTCCCACTGTGAAATAGGTGTGCTTGCACCTACACTTAGCATGGACTCAGATTTTCTTCTCTGGTATGCATACTGCAGTATTTGCTGAGCCTGCACATCAGCTTAGACTCATGTGCAAGCAATTAGGAAATAAACTGAGCAATCAGGAAATAAACTGAGTGAATTGGAGCCCCAATTTCTGCTTCAAATGCAAGGTAGCCATGCTGAATGGATCTTGGTATTTTGGCTCCCTGAGGATAAGGACTGCGCATCCTTCCTGAAGCGGTGATCGAATTACTGGCGCTGACAACAATGGGAAACAGTGGCTGCTTTGAAAAAGGTGATTCTTTGAGTGTGAACTAGTAGATAAACTTGCCATAATGAAAACAGTAGCTAAAAGTGAATGTGACAGTCCTGTACCTGAAACAGTGGAGAGAAACTAAAGCACTGGGTTTGGTTTGTCATCTTCTGGTCAGAAATTCTGTATACGTAGCATCTTTTGTTACGACAACTAAGTTGTAATGTAGTCATAATGTATACTGTAAGGTCTGCCATGCTGACAGGCTGGGGAGGGTTAGGGTAGGAAGTCCAGAGAGCCATCAACTCAGTCTTGAGACAAAAGAGGTACTTCTGTGAAAATCAGCATTTCAAAAGGGAAATGCAGATTCCCTAAACCTAATTAAAGCCTATTTCATCCTTTTGATGGACAATATGCTGATTCTGTGGCAGGACTGTGATTCTAAATAGCCACAATACTGAAGTGAGTGAGTGTTAGCACTAATGCTGCATCTATAAGAATGGTTGTTGGTCTTTTCCCTGGAGGTTGAGCCTGCCTCTGTGTTTTACTGGTCCGTCCTCAACTCTGCCTGAGCTTCTTCCTAACTCTGCAGAGCTACAGGTGTGGCCCTTTGCCTTTAGCAGTGGGATGTAGTGGCTGGGGACAGCCGTACTCCCCCTTCTCTCACCAGGGGATGCCTGGAAGAGGTGGTTTAAAAGGCCGAAGATACCACTATCCACTTTTGCTGTAGTGCCACTGCTGAGGAAGGCCTCACAGGACTGAATCCTAGCCCCAGCAGATTGGCTGCAGTGTAGTTGCTTAGTGTGGGGAAAAAAACCAGGGATCCCATTTCGGTCCCCCTGCCCATGGTGCCAGTATCTTGAGCCATTTGAAAGATTTAGTGCTATTGTGAGATTTGATAGTATCATGATATTTGAGGGGATTGGAATAATCAATATAGTGGAAGGTTTTAGTATTGTTGTTTTTCATGAGCACTGTATAATGTACAATATTATGATAAATTTCAGTTACATTAATTAAAAGGATGTGTAAGGAAGCATAAAAGGGGTACAGGTGGGGCTGGTGCCGGAGTGTAATTTGCATCCTATTCACTTTAGGTTTATGAAAAGGGCCCAGGGAAAGGGAAAGCAAAATCTGTTCAAAAGAAGAATGTGTCTTTAATTTGAGGTGGCAGATGAGCTGGCTATTAGCTTTTAATAGTTATGAGAATGCGTCACAGACGTTATAGTGACTGTTCCTATTCACAAAAAAAATACAAAACTAATTTGAAACGGAAAACTGAGCTGAAGTAAACCACATATTTTATTATTTCCTTGTGTTGTTTCCAAATCTACTAACTGACTTCATATTTTTGCATCTTATTACAATAATCTTGCTCATGTTTTACTCTTCTGTCTTTTTCCAGTACAAACAGCTTGGTTGGTTACAGACAAGTTGCTCTGGAAGACAGTGTGTTGCGCTGCCTGTGTCTGGCAAATGTATTGGGGCAAGCTTACTGGTCCTCAGAGATCAGGTTTAAGAGTCACCAGCAGTCTTTTTAAAAAGCTGGAAGAGCCAGGATGTGGGCAGTAGTGACAGGTTTGTGAACATAGGACTCCATTAGGTGAAGCCTGTTGTAAGGTAGCAGGAAACTGGAGAAAGAGGCTGAGGAATGAAGACCACTGAGAGTGTGTAATGTAGACTATTCATTGCAAACATTTTTATAATTAAAAAGAGTGGGAGTATATTCAGTTAACCTATCTGCTCTTGGAATTCTGACTTTGAACCTACCTTCTTAGATGTTGATGACACCTCTTACCAAACTAATTGCAGGCAGCTTTTCTGATTTTACCTGTTGCATGTGCTGGGATGAGTGGTTAGAAAGTGAGGCCCTGACCATGGCAATGCCTTGTTTTTAAAATTCACCAAAGCCTTGGATGAGGATTGCTTTTTTGTGTATCAGTAGTTCAGAGGCATCTTTGCTGCTAGTCAATACTGAAAGAGAAAAGAATATGTTTACTAAAGATGGAGAATTGCAGTAATAGAACAGATTTACAGAAAGACAAAGTAATAAAACACATTATTATGCTTAATATTTAGGAAAGAGGTGAAAAATAGGTGTAGCATTGAATCTGTCTACTTGGGTCTTTATTGTTAAAACAGAATTTCTTTAAATTAGGCAACCCCCTATCTTGGATTAAAAGGTGACTCTTGAAAAGAGGACCTCTCTGTGAAAGTTCAGATCAATCTTCTATGCCATCTCAAATTATAATAATCCACTGTTGTTTACTTCTGCCTTTAAATTCTTCCTGCTTTGTTTCTTATGATTAATATTTAATATCAGCTTCTTTCATTCCCTTCTCCTCCCAAGGGTACTTTAATTAGCATTTCTTTTGTATACTTTTTGTCTCAGCTACTCCCTTCCGAAGAGACAGGGCTAAAATTTTATAAGTGATATTATGAGAAATATTAAATGCATGGGGTATTTTACTACATATGTAACCTTGTTATATGTGTATTAAACCAAGAGCATAAAGGCTAGAAATGTAAATGTGGTTGGTGAGGATTAGGTTGTGTAACCCGAGTAGCTTTTCAGAGTTTCCTGTGCGCTCTTGATTTTACCCTCGGTTTTGGGAAACCTTCTCACTTTCACCAATCATTCCAACCCTCAGCAGGATAAAATGGGAAACAGCTGTGGCATGTTTAGTATGCACATGTAAACCTTCATGACAAAAGAAAGCGCTCCCTGCCCTGCCTGCGCCCCCCCCCCCCGCCAAAAAAAAAAAAGGAAGATTGAAATCTCAGGGCAAAACCTATGTTAATAGGAAATGAGACAAATTAAACCAATTACTAATTTGATGCATAGTGATACAATAAAGAGGGACGAAAAAATATCTAATCTCAGTGTGAGGAATTTAAAAGAAACAGAACTACAGGGCAGGCAAAATCTATTTGAAGGATTGCATACTCTGTATTTCCTTACCTTAGCGTGCTCAGTCCTTTTAAAAATTTAAACCAAATAGATTTCTCAGGCTTTGTAGTGCTTTATTTTGGGATTCTGCTAGTATTATTTAATATATTTTAGTTTTAGATTACTGTTTACTCTTGCTCTAAACTTAATCTAAACTTTTTTCCCCTACTGGGAAAGCATATGAAATTCACTACATATGTAGTAACAGGGAGTTTTGCCCATACAGAGGTATTTTGGATTTTACAGTGTTTCCTTTGAATCAGAGGAGAAATCTGTACATTAGATGGCAATCTAAAAGTGACTATTGGCAAATGTTGATTTACTAGGAACTATTGTAGAAGAAATCATAATACATATGTATGGTAATTCATACAGTTTAATATTTATTGTCCAGTGCTTAGGAGACATGAACAGCAGACACTGAATGAATAGTAAAGCCAAGAGACTATTCAGAGCATATGAGATTAATGAAGTATGCAAAATTTTGCCCAGTCGGGGCTCTTGGAAAGAAAGAAAAATGTATACTGTAAATGAATACATCCGCAAGACAAATACATGCATTCTGTATTGGGAACTCGTATGTCTGTAACTTTGGAAGACACTAACACAGCTAACAGTCAGACATGCTGCTAGTGATTTAATCAGCTCTGTATATAGAAAAATGAGGCATCAATCAAACATCTCAATTCACCCATTGATGAAGAAGCTTTTTTGAAGGCCTGGAAGGCAGAGGCACATTTCAAACCAGAGCAGGCCTTCAATCCTGTAGGTTCAGCATGGTTGTTAACCTTCCTTAGTTCCATGTGTGCTGAATTCAGCAACACAAGGCATCTTTTTCTTACAACACAGAGAAACATAATGCCTTTAGTTATTGGGTAACAGATGTCAAGTAATTAAAGCAGCCCATTTCAAAAGCAATCATAAACTCACAGGGAGATGAAATTTGAATACATTTGAATTCCTGCAGGATTCCATATGTGCTTTTTGGTTTTTGTCTGTGTGTTTACATTTTTAGTAATTTGGTAAAACTGAGATGAGAACTGAATGTTAAAACTATTTTTTGTTGATAAAATATGTGTGATTCCTAATATACAACACTTACTTAATTGGAAAAAGTAAGACTCACAGAAAAAGGTATAACATATCAAAAAACCGAAGGATAGGCTTGGTGGTGTAGATTTTATCTCGCCCTTTTGTTCTCCCTGTGGACTGCTTAACCGCAGGAGTGCTGCTGTTCCCTGGCTACTTTTCTTCCAGCCCTGAAATCTCCCTGGGTTGTTTCAGCTGCAGTTTTTGTTTCTGCACATGCCCAGAAGTACCTTGATTTGAACAGCTATCTTCTGCCTGTATCAAGTAGGGAACCCTTCATTTTGGGTCTCCTGCTAGTAGGGGAATTCACACCAAACGTAATTTCATCTGTCTTACTATCGAATGGAGTTACAGCTTCCTCCTTTTCTCCATGAGACTGAGGTTGGAGCTGTCACCCACCCATTTTTGCTAGCCTACAGGTTGTGGCTGTGGGTTGCTTCGAGAACCATTTTGGGTCTGTGCCTTCCTCTCTCCCACTGCCTTGTCTCTGCTTTCCCTGACCCCCCACCTCAAGTCTCTCTAGCAGTGTCTGGCCTGGCATGGCGCTCTCCTTCAGAAGGGGCCTGAGAGGCAAATGGAATCTAGTTGGTCTTGCCTATAGGATAACAAACTGTAGAAAGTTGACTGCGTAGTAAGCTTGATGTTGTAATCATTTCTGCTACTGTGTTTTGAAAACAGGAGTATATGCTAGACTATTTGCTGCCCTGTTTCATGTGTTCAAGCTCTGAATAAATCAAGACTGAGATACATGTTTGAGCTTAGTGATTCCCATTTAATGGTTTTGGGTGTCTCTAAGTTTACCCTGGAGGATTTGTTGATCACCTCTCTGAAAAGTATGCCTTTTTCTTACTAATATACAGAGTTTCTAGAAACTTACCTTTTGGTTTTTTTCTTTGAATCAGTTTTCTAAAATGTAGGCACAGAATTGCCTGCTTTGTATGTGGGTAAGTCCATTCTTGAGCTTTAACCCTCTAAATCCAAACAACATATTTGGATAACTAGAAAGCATAGCTTTAAATGTTGCCTCAATTAACACATGTAAAACATAATATTTATGAGGAAACCTTTGTAAAAATACACAAATTTTCCTAATGATTTTATTTACTTTTGAACACATTTTCAAAATTCTCAACTATTTCTTTTGGTGGGCTATGATATAAAACTTTACGTCAGTGGGACAAGTCAGTATGTAAATTACTTATGACTTTGTATGATCAGGGTCTAATTCAAAAGGCTTTCACAAACTAAAGTGTCAAGAAAAAAATACTCAGAAGACCAGTACCCCTACACAAGAATCCAGCTTTTAAAGATTATAATCTGGTCTGAACAGATAACCTTTATAGACCTATATCTGTCCTCCTTTCGTTTTAAGCCTGTCAAGCTCATTTATAGTTCCATGTTGGTGTTTTCCTCCATAGGATGTTTCTTTCCATGTAATAATAAAAAATGTTCCACTTTAGAATGCTCTGGCACCCAAAAGTGGCAAGAAGCATGAAGACTAATCACAAATACACTGTCATGCCAATAAAGGGTTGTTAAGCCATTAACAACCGACAAATTGGCACCTGGCATTCTTCCTGTTCATTTCAAAGGAGATCCACAGTTGATTTTTCCAGCATCATGCAGTGAGTGGGATGCAAGCCTATAAACTGGTGGTATTCAGAAGCCTATTCTCTCAATGAAAGGTGGCACCCACTGAGTGGCGAGTGCTGCTAATGTTCCTTGGATATTGTTGCAAGTCACACTGATTAAAAAGAATGATTGCTGTAGTGGCAGAAGACCCTAGTCTATACTTGTGAAATAAAAAGGTAGCAAGAATAGAATCTTTTCTATGCAATTTGCAGTTGATTTCTTCTTCATTGTATTTATTGCGCTTCAGATTGATTTCCAATAACATTTCAGTACAAAGGGGAAACTTTTCTGTATTCATCTTTTGATATCACTTACTTTAAAGTGTTTTCATTTCAGTCACTGATTATTGTAGAAATTAAGGTGGGAAACTACAGAAACCAATAGCAAATAACTTTTTCTATTTCCTCTTTTTCTAAAGAACAAACCTGTAAAGCAATAATACAGTTCTTTACAAAAAATCAACTGCACTTTCAATAATTCCTTAAAACTGTTTTCAGTTTTTCAGTTGAATTTTAGAAGCCTTTTTCCAGCAGGGTATCCACTTTCATTGTTACACTGGAGGGAAGTTGATAAAATAGAATACTTAAGCATAAGACTGGGAAGAGACCTTATTTTGTGATCCTGCAACATACGGACTTCAGTTTATCACTGTGATACTAATTGCCACATTGAGAAGAACATTTTTTCAGAGCTTTTGGAAAGTGGAGTTTGGAGGTTTTGTGAAGTGGAATAACTAAGTGGAGTACTTCCTCTAGAAGCTCTGAAGGTAGAACTGAATTAATATAGCCAGAGCCACTAAATGTGGCAAGTTACTTTTTTAATTGCTAAGTCCTCTTTAGACATTTTCTGTTAATCTGCTGTTCTGCTTGAATTGTCATACCTTTCCCAGTAAAAACACAAATATACCAGAGGCAGAGCCAGGTATATTTGTATAGTGCCTAGTGGTTTTTCTTCCTCAGCAAAAATTCTAAACACAAAGTATATGTACTGCTTATTATTTCAGTCATCTTTCTAGTCTCTGACACTTGAATTGGAGGATTCTTTTTTCTCAGGACACTGAGGTGTCATCTTAGTCTGGTCTGCAAGGCTTTTTAGCTGTTAAAACCTCTTGTGCTTCAAGTTGACAGCGAAGAAGCTCTGCAGCTATGAGAGAGAAGCAAGTAAAAAAGTTATATGGCATAATGAATACACAACTGATTTTTCTTGATTATTGTTATTTGTAGCCGTCACAGTAACAGGTTATTACAGTAGAGGAACTGAATCTTGTAGGAGTGCAATCAGTCAGTGAATCTAAGGGAATGGATAATTTAGCTTGTGTTTCTGTGTGAATTGCATCCAAGAGTGGAGGTGGGAAGGTGAGTAGTTGAGGTGAAATTGGCAATATTTCTAAATGTCCAGCTTTAAACAAGGATTTTAAGCATATATAAAAGGTTTAAGGTAGAATTCAGACAGCTAGCCTGGGGCTGCATAATGCTTTCTTGCCATGTTTCTTTCCAGTGAGACTATTACAGTGTAGTGTGTATGTGACCTTGAAGCAGTACACACTGTCACTTTACAGGGCAAACAATGAGATGGTTGCAGGAGGTAGTTTCTCATGCTGTGTACTGTTTAGAGTTTTTATTACATTCAGACTCAAAAGGCAAACATGACAGCTGCAGCATTAAATCATTGAGCTAGGGTCTGTGCTCCAGATTTTGGCAATCACAACTCTTGTTGGTATATAGTGGTAGTTTTTTCTAGGCTTCCACATTTACCCATTGGCAGTACAGAAAATATGACTTGCAGTGTTCTTAAAGCTGGAAGCATCTGCGTGAAACTTGGAACTGCTGCTTTGTTTCTCAGTCTACTAAGGGGACAACCTATAAGAGGGCACCAGCTGTTAAACCTTTCAATAATTGCCATCTGAACTTCACTGGCTTCACTCAGTTCCTATTTGGGATGATTGTTGGACTTGTTTTGCTTTCAAACCTATCCCTAAAAATCCTACGGTACGAGTATTTAGAATAATGTAAGTTGGACAGAAAAGGACAGATGTAAAGTCTAAGTATATATAGTTCTACTCATCCTTACATGGGCATTAGTTTATTATCCCACTCCTCTGTGTATGTGTTTTTGATTACATAACATGCAGGTTCTCCTGGATTAGTCCTCATCTCTTTGTTGGTAACGTGGGTAACATTCTTTATTAGTAACTTAGGCACTTTAGCACAGGATTCTCTTTCGTTTCTCCCTGATTTATCAGCTTTATGTGCCAGATACATGCATAGATTGAGTGAATGAGGAAGTGTGGCATTGCGTGTCACTTTGGAAGCTTGAGCTTCTGTAGATGTAGCTCATCACTGTGGCCCAAACCTACTGTGTGGTTCCACATGAACATGGACTCAGTAGTATGACTCAGAACTTAGAGGCACTTTTCTGTTGGGCGATGTGATGTTCCTTGCTCTTTCCCCTTCTTCACATCAAGGTTGCTGAATTCGTAGAGTTGTAAACTCAGTCAGGCTAGAAAGGACCTCAGGAGGTCTGTAGTCCAACATCATGCTGAATTTTGGAGAGGACTGAGATAACTAGGGTATCGAACTAAGGTGGCTTTTATTATTCTAGTGCAGAACAGACAGTGCACTGTAGTGCGTAACAGTGTGGAACAGACTAAGCAAAGCAGGGAGATTCCTATGGGGAAAAATTGATAATTCTTCTTCAAAGCCAAATTAAACCATCAACTTGTATGTTAGATTTTTGCTTTCCATAAGCTATGAAAAAGATATGATTATACCAGGTGCTGTGTGAATATATTTTGTCCTCTCCATGTTGGCCATACCGTGACAATCTATACCTGTAAAAGCTTAAGTAAAGCAGTATTTGCTTTGTAGTTTACTGGTTGCCCCAGCTTTGGCATGATAGTTTGGCCCTTCCAGAGGCTTACTGGTGTCAAAGAAGAGGCATTAAGTATTAAATATGAGGCAGAGGGTCTGTTTTTCATCCTAGATTACCCAGGTACTCAAATGCTATGCTGGTAACCCAATGTAGGTTCACCCTACGTAACGTTGGTGTGCAGGCCTAGCCATCCGTGAGCTTTGCGATACTGAATGCAGAACTGTTTGTGCTTCAAGTTTGTCTCTTTGGTTGGAAACTGCGTTTAGATGAACTGTTATAAATCTGTCATTTCAGTCCCCTGTGTCCTTGTATGATTTTTGTATTTCAAATGCTGAATGTTGAAATCAGATGAAGTCTACATTGCTGCAGTCTTCAGTTGCCCAAGTGTAGTAGCCTTACCTCAAAGCAGATACATAGAGATGTTTTCATTTGCTTATTCCGAGGTGGTTTAAGAAAGTGGTAGTCACAGGCTTCAAGTTTATGATAGCTCTTTCCTTCCATGGTGGCGTTATACATGGGATCTGTTGTTCTTAGAGTGATTATGTGGTCATTGCTCATTTTTCAGGTGTTTTTTCTTGTTGGCATAGTGGTGGTGGTTGCTGTCACTGATGTGGGGAAATGAAGGTATTAGCCAGAATGCACTGAACTTGCAAGCATACAGAACAGCTGTAGGATAAGAGTGAGTGGGAACAGGGTGATTTCTGGGAGGTTGAGCTTGTGCAGTCAGAGCATCACTGACCAGAGGAGATTATGCAGGCCTGTCTGTGGGCAATTTGCTCTCCTTGCTGGACATCCAGGTCATCCATCAGCTGTCAGGGGAATTAACTGAGTTGGGAGACTAATAAAGATTCCAGTATGTGTTGAAACAAACTTAATTGAGACAAGACCCTTATCAGTGTCATTGGGAGACTTAAGAGTTGCCTTGCTGTTTGATAGAAGACACCTAGTCTGTGCAAAGAATATATAACAGGCAAGTGTGAAAGGTAATGTTTGGGCAATGCTGTCAGAAATGGGCAAAGGTTACCAAAGTTGTTGTGTTATATTGTGAAATGTGACAAGCCTGCCCTTATCCAAGTGTGAAAGAAGTCCTAGAAGGTTGGGAGTTTGGGAGCCAAGATACAAGAGAAGCGCTAGCTATAACTGTCAGATCCTTCATGTCCCTGTGCTTTGGATGGAAAGAGCTGACTCAAAAGAATAAAGAAGAGTTGGAGACTGCTGGATATAAGCTGCTTGGATTGCCACCAGGAAAAGTATAATGCATTTCAAGAATGCAGCAATTCAGCCAAGTCTAATTTTTAGAAAACAAGTAATGAAGAATGAAAAACTCTTTGAGCTAGATGTGCAGGCAGGAAATAGAACTGTACAGAAAATAGACCTAGTTATTTCCTATAAAGATGTGTGACAACTAGCCAAGTTGTGAAAGTGTTTATATTTGTTGTTTATAGTACACAGGCTAATAGAAGGACTTGGAAACCAGGATGTTGAAATCAATGCACTAAGTGCTGAATAGGGGTATAAGGAAATACTGCAAAGAGGATACCCAAACTAAAGTATTCATTCAGCATGTGTGCTGCTTATCTTCATGTTTATATGGGAGACTCATGTGACAGGATCCCATACCCTGCTTTCCTGCAGTGATTCTGGCTGTTTGTGCAGCATGGGGTAATCTCTCTAGACCTCACTGATCAGTCTCTCTGTCAACTACGCTTAGCAGATAGGTGAAGAGTAGGAGGACCTCCATGCTGTCTTTCCAGAAGCTCAGCTTTCTGGATATGTCTGTGTGTGGTGATCTGATCCTTGTGCTGACAAGAAAAGCAGATCATGTTCCATCATATCCAACAGGAGGATGCATCTCATGCCATCTGTATGTGCAAGGAGTCATCAGGCTTTGCAAACCTCATACATTATATTAGGAAAAAACCAAAACTGAGAGGTGTGGGTGCGCATTGTGAAGTCAAAAAGAACGACTGAAAAGTTCAGTCTGTTATTCTCAGTTGGTTTTGGCAGATTGTAAAGGACTGTGACTGAATGCTGATACTGTTGAAAAATAAAAGTTGAGTGTGATATGTATACACCAAGATCCAACTTCTGTCCATTTTAAAACTCTGTAATGTGAAGAGGGGAATAACTACATGTGTGCCCAGTGCTCTCCACAGCTCTTCATGTTTTTTGACCATCTTTGAAACACCTGAAAAAGGGTATGGTATCAATAGACTGAAGTGTGTTGATTGACTGCAATTTCCCATACAGCAGAAAGTACCTCAGCTAGAAAATGTTTCACAGCACACAAATTTTAATGTGCTAAAAATGATGTATGTAGATAAAAAGGCTTTCAGTCAGAAAAACTCGATTATGTAGACTTTCAAAGTGCTGGGGTGGAAGAGAGGGAGGTAATTCTGCTCCCATGAAATTGACAGAAGTGTGGGCAGGACTGGAAATCCTTCTGGGGGTGATAGGTTTTTTCGAATTTATTTAAATACAGATAAATGCTGTAAGGGCACCGTGATGGCTCCCTGCTGGTTGGGCCACTGGGAGCGTAGGTCCTGGCAGCCCCATATGATAAGGGCAAGTATTATTACTGAATGACAATATATTGTGACCTGGTAGGTTTCTTCCGCCACCTACTTAATGATCAAATTAGAACACAGATTATCTTAAGGGGAATCAGATTGTAGCCGTATTAATCTACAGGGTATCTGCAACACATAAATACCAAATTTGGGAAGGAATTGGCTTGGAGTTAGTAGATATGCCAAGACAGGTGTAAATAAAATAAATAGTAAATACAAGAAGATAGGTGTAAATAAAGTCAAAGAAATAAGTAGGTTGTATTTAGATGATGAAGAAAAACTCTTTTGGATAGTGATACCTGCCAAATGAAGCATGCAATGTTCCTTATTTGGAACACTAAAAATTATAGGTTTTTTAAATTTATCAGCTCTGTATATATTGTTTTATGTAGTTACAGTTGTCTGTATATTAGAAGTTTGGGGATATTATATTGCTGCTCTCTGTAGTGGCCCTGTATGTGTCATGGTTTGCCTAAAAAGAATTGTATTACTCCAGTCACACTGTTTTAATTGAAACTGTATTGCTCACTCTCACAGGGGTGTTTTTACACCAGTAGGGAGGTACTTGTGTGAGTTCAGTGCATTTCTCACTAGAGAATCAAGTTAGATCAAGAAAATGTTTGCTTACGCTGTTATAGCTCTATGCTGATTGGATGTTATGCCAATGCTATGTTTTCTAATTCAGAAATATTCATTCATATTTTTATGATCTTGTTCCTACCACTGCTCTCGCTGCATGCTCTTTGTATTGGATTTAGTAATTGTGTGGCTGCAGAAGTCAGTTTCGCAAACTGATCCAGGTGAGAATGAACCACACCCCAACAATCAACAGCTATATTCTGTGTCAGCTCCCTGAAGCAATTCACCTACCTGTTACACAGCTGATGGGGCTGATGCAAATAAAGAAAAGGGAATATGCAGGCAACTTGGAGCCACTGACATGATTTTGACTGTAGCCTAAGAGTATGTGCAATACCAAATGACGTTTGCAAAGTGTGTTTCTAACAGTTTAAAACTAAGCTAAAATTGAGGTTGCCATTGGTTGCTCTGCTTTCTGTCCTGCTCTGCTTCTGTCTTACCCTTTTGTGCTCCTATCTTAATGCTCATCTTGAAGTGAGCCGGGGAGCTAAACCAGCTTTCATAAGGTTAGCCTTCAGCTGGTATAGCTCCCGTTACCAGCTCGTGGCAGGGTGACATGTGCCACTGCTTTGCAAGGTTGAGGGCAGGAGCATGTGAATGGAAGCATGAACAAGAGTGAAGCAGCTCCAATTTTGACAATGTAAACTGTCCCAGACTACACCCTGTGAAAGGGGGTGCCTGAGCCACATCTGTCAGGTGGTGAGACATTCCTGGAACCAGACATTCTTTCATAGCTCTGGTCACTCATATACCACATGCATGACTATTTTGGATTAATGCATGGATAACTAAATATTCCTAGTTTGTTTTATACTGCCTGGTTTGAGTTTGCTTCCTTGTGCACACCCTGGGATTTCCCCTATACACACATAATCTAACAGCCAGTGGTCTACAGCTGGTAATTAGTACCATTTAGCAGCTGCTAAGCAGGATAATAGCCTGTTATCCTTGAAGGTCTCTAATACAAATTGTAATGACTTGCTTACAGGGCTTCTAAACCAGCTGGCATAAACTTGCTCTGCATGGTTTGAGAGTTAAAAGAGGGACTGAGTCTTGCTTGATATAGAATATAAGTCAGCAGTAATTTGATTTATGTCAATTAAGTAACCTTGGCATAGGATCAACATAAATGATGGGTGAAATGGGGGTATACAGTCTATTCAGCAGAAAATTTGTGTTGTATGCAAATTCTTTAACTTTTACTGTTACCCTAGGGAAAAGCATGGGATGGTAATGGTTTTCAAATTAAGCTACTGACCACAGGATGAGTTATTTTGCTGATGTGAGTTTTAGTATTAATTAATGACTGTAGGATTGGAAAGTTGCAAAGTCTGAAATAAATTTAACGTATTTAGTAAAATATTTTAAAGATCTGAAACTTTTATTCAATTTGATAAACATCTGAATGTACAATTGGGTGTGTCTGCAGTGGAAAAGTTACCCTAAAAATTACACTGGTAGTTTTAAGAGCTTTCAAATTTCTAAGGTGAACCCAGTGGGGTGTGAGCTTTTATAATAACCAACTGTAGCCTGCTGTTGATGTTCTTGGTGTTTTTAGTCACCTTTGTCAGGACATCCAGGAGAATCCGCACGCAGGAGATGGATAAAATATGTATAGAGAATGCAGTAAGTCACCTGAATGCTAAGATACTAGGTTCCTTTTTTTTTCTTTTTTTTTTTCTTTTTAACCTTAAAAAACCCTCACATAAGCCAGTTGGAAGTGAAAGCTTTGGGAAAAGCCATATTTAAGGTCACTGTATGATCAACTACTTTCCCGTAAGGTTAACTGTAGAGTGTTCATCTTATGGTAAATTTTAAAAAGCTTTGTTTTTATTGTAATTTTATCTTACTAACAGAATTCAGAATTCATTCAGCTCATTGCTACCAGTTTTTGATGACACAGCTATTTTGGCCTGGGAAGTAGCTATGCTGGCAAAACCCCTGCTGTGCTATCAGCTATGATGATAGAAGCAGTATTTTTAGTTAAGCATGTTATTTTGTGAGGTGATTTGAATAATTTTAGCAGTAGCTCTGTAATATGTAGAGGTCTTAGTTATGGTGAAGTAAAATCACAGCTTTATAAACAAGTAAGATGGACCTTAACACAGCAGTTTTCTCTCTGTTACCTGGCCCAATCTCTAGCTGGCTCTGGAAGCTAATTCAAAACAGAGGCAAAACGAGGGATGGCCACCATTGCCTAGTGACTCTGGGTGTGCCCCTTGCAGCAGTATCTTTGGGCCATAGAACTGAATGGCTACTTCCAATCTTTTCTAAATTACTGTGATTTACACCACTGTTTTTCCACATCACTCTAGATATGGTATAGTCAGTGCATGTATCTGCAAGTAAATGATGAAAACTAGGGTCCTCCTGTTTGAAAGAGTAACTGTAAAGCAGGAAGGAGTTGGATACTGTGAACTGAAAAAGAAAGAAAAGAAGACTTCAGGAATAAATGTCCTACAAAAAAGAAAAAAATCATATGTAGCAATTAGGTAATGTGACCCACTTAATTTGAAATCTTGTTCCTCTGAAATGATTTCAGTCTACGCTGCTTTTCCATGTGAATATCTGTGTTTTCAGAGTTTTAAAAACAGAGATGCTTTGCCTGCTATATCACAACTTAACTCAGGCGTGTTGCGTTTGCTGCCCATTGTCACTTTTGTGTAAGGAGATAAGTTAATTTGTTTCAGTGTGCTTGGGCACTGTAAGAGGCACATGCTGGCATTTTTTAGGCCATTAGATCTGTGGCCTTAATATTTTCCAGTGGAGGCACAGACTGCATTAAATTTCATGTATATAAAAATGAAATGGAAGAGGGGTAATTGCCTGAAGAAGTAGTTTTAAATTTAGCACTTACTAAATAATCATAGTCCCTAAACTCATAAATTATTCTGGCTATGTCTACACTGATAGAAATATCTGCCCCACTGAGGGAACTGTGATGCTCCTCATGGATCTCATTGGAGTTTGGCTTAGTGTCTGTGTGGCCCAGAGACATAACTGTTACTTTTTATGTGGTTTTCCAGTTCAGGGTACCTCAGATAACAGGAGGGCTGTGCCCTTGACCTCCAGAGCGACAGTGCATTGACAGGAAGCTGTCAAGGTTGCTGAATGCATGGGCATGGATGTGTAATAGTTGAGGGTGCAGGGCCTGGTGGGAAAGTAGCAGAGGACTGGGCAGAAAGGAAGGGACCTATCTTGTCACGTGCCTACCTGTGCTGCTTGAAGTTTGCTCCCACAGTGGAGTGATCAAGCCCCTCAGCTGCTTCCAAGCCTGAGATCTGACTGATTCTCCACAAAGAGAGCATGGGATAGAACTAACATGTGTTTTGATCTGGGCCTAACGTTAAAGCTGGGAGAGATGTTGTCTGGGGCTGTAGGACTACCTTGGTCAGCCTGTTTCATTGGTGGTTTGGTTTGTTTCTTTTAAAGGTAGTGCTGTGTTGAATGGAGGTCAGGGATCAGCCTGACAATTCACATCATACTTTCAAATGCAGCAGAGAATCAATAGCTCAGTTGCTTTGGGGTCATGGTAATCTGATTCCTGGCTCCCTGAAAAATTATAAACCATGGGAGCTCTGCCAGGGAGGATGGAAGCATCAGCCCTATCCTCATCAGTGCTCTGTTCAAACAGTGGACAGTATAGCTTGGATAAGCAGGGCTAAAGGTTTCAAATTCAGCCAGTATGGAAAAAGTCTTTTTCTTCTCTTCATTTCTGCATTCTGTGAATGGTGTAACACTTAGCTGTCCAAATGTTGTGCATATTTCCTTTATGGTTTGTTGTCTTTAATCTTTATGCAGCAAAGGTGGGAATTTATTTCCAAGAGTTCTTCAGAAAATGAGAAGATGGGTTTTGAACAAGTTTGACAGATGTTGCTAGTGGTCACTGGAAATACTTCAAGGAGCGTGAGGCAAGTGGCAGTAATATGCAGCCTGAGACGGGAGGAGAATGGGATAATCCATTCCAGGAACAACATGGTCTTAGCTAGGCTTCTGCAGCTAGTCATGTTTCTGCACATAATGAACAAGTAGAGCTTTCCAGCTAGAGTTATTCCTGCTAAACTAAAGAGGACAAAAATAGATGTTAACAGGAACAAAGTTTACACTAGCTAGCTGCTACTCCCCAGAGGGAGAATTGATAGAAACATAGACTGGTACTCTATATCCAGCACAGCAGATGGCCAATGGTTAAGCTTTACATATGTTAGACACTTTCTTTGTCTTTTCTGTTACTACTAAAACTGGATTTGCTGTGAATGCAACATTGCCCAGCTCCTAAGTTTGCATTACCATCAGTAGCTGATCACTGGTGAATTATTGATAGCTCTGGAACCTCTGAATTCATCTTCTAGGCTCTGCTGTCACTTCAGATCTTTACTACTTTTGTCTGCAGCATGTGAGGTCATAAGATAGTTCTGCATGCCAGAGCAGGTAGGTACTATTCAGCATAGCAGAGCATAAGTACTGGTTATTGCTGTATATATAAAAATTCTTAACACATTACACAGCACAGTTACATAAAGCTGAATGAAACTAAAACATGTTAGGTAATTGTCACCTTGTCATGAGCCAGATGCTGCAACAGCTAAAAAAGTTAAAGCTCCAGTCAAGCCAAGACAAGCCCAGACAAAGTAAACCTTACAGCCCTAGTCCCACTTGCAAATTTAGTACGAGACCTGTGGCTGGTAACAGTCATGGCCATAGTGCCTTTGCTGGATTAGAAGGCTACGTAATAAGTAGTAATCCAGCCAATGCAGCCAATGGAGTGTGGAAAGCTATTCAGCTCACTAGAGTAATTCAGTTACAATTTTAACATCAGGGGTATGTAAAAGGCTACCTTGAGACTTTGTAGCTTCCATGCTTTCTAAAACACCTTTGGATATGAAATGAGGTGTGAAATTCTACTCCTAGTTGATGATTTTGCATGTCAAATCTAAAAGACATCAGAGAATGGATGCACCTGTTCACACACAGGAAAGAAGGGCTTGAGAGTTTACTGAAAATTCTACTCTTGGTTTTATTTAAGTATATGTCAGCTTCCTGCCTTAAAGCCTGTTTTTCAGTCTCCTCATCTTTTCTGGAGACTTCTCTTCCGTGAAAGATTACAAATAAAACAAGTTTTAAAAGAAAGTATTGTGAAGACTTCGTTAAAAATTACGTGAATTAAGAGATAGCACTTCTGCAATATAGTTATCTATGACTTTCTGTCCTCAGGGCAATTCATCCCAAATTACTAGCAGTAACTAGAGTAGTTCTGTCAACAGGGAAAAAATGAACATATGGTGAAGATTTTCCTACTGACTAGTAAAGTCTTAAGTGAATGACCTAAGCGAGTTGCATGGTAGGAAGGGGGATTTTGCTTCTGTGATCTTCTTTCTTTTCTTTTTTTGTGTGTGTGTGTTTTGCAGGGGGGATGGATTCAAGGAAAGAGAAATGTTTTTTGCTTGTCTTTATATGCAGATGAATATAGCACATAATCCTGATTCAGAACAAAGACTCCTGCCCAGATGACAGGAGAGTTTATATATCTTGCCCTGGTAGTCTTTGTGATGTAAATTTCCGAAAGCACTGATCAAGCTACATGCAGTAATGAGGAAAAATAAACCAGACAAAGAAAAGAACTACTGAGCTTTTATCCACTTACTCTATTTCTTTGTATGTGACTTGATAATTTGTTTATGGTCATAGTTATTTAATATTCTACTTCAAGATCAGAGTTTATCTATTAATTCTTTATGCTGTAATCTTGGTCTGCATTTCGGGGGGGGAGGGGAGCAAGGCAAAAACATTCATTCTTATGAATTTCATTCTCACCTCTAAAAATGGTCTGTGATTTTTTTTTTTCTTTATTTTTTTTTGTTTCAACAGCAAGGTGTTGCTAAATGGATCTGGAAAGGCATTACTTAATTTTACATAGCTTCTCTATAAGAACCAAGTCTTTGGGGCTTTGATGGAACAAAGAGGCTCAACAAATTGTCCATATTTTCTACATCCAAGCAGTCACAGGCTCTTTCTGTCACTTGGTTACTATTTTAGGCTCCAGATGAAATTCTTGTGGAATACTTTCACAAATGCAGTTTCCCAACCCTCTGACCTTCCTGTGTGTCCTGCTCCTGCCAAAAGAGAGAGGTGTTCATCCTCTGTCTTTGCTTACAAGGACCTACCCAAAAGCCAGTTTTGGTGATCCCAAGACTCTTAATGATTGAGTTCATCTCAATGACCCAAGAAGAAACTGCATTTTATTTTTGCTGGGGTTATTTTGTGCTATTACAGTCAGTTCCCGGATGCAGAAGTAGCCAGAGGTAAATGATGTGCAAATCCTTTTGCAAATGGGGGAAGGGAGCAGAGCTTTGTGGTTGGCTCCTTAATCAGCTTATCCCATCTTGTAGAAACACAGACTAAGGACGTTATTTAATTATCAGCCTTAGTCAACATAAGACTTCTGCCACCAAAATGCAGTGTGCTTTCTCTGCCTCCGTGTCATGTGTGCATTTGTATCCTCTGTGCTGTTGCTATGCAGTCAGTCACATTGATGGGGCCAAAAACTAACCCTGCCAGGAAAGGGGGGGGGGGGCAGGGAAGGCTTACTGGACTTACTGGTCCAGTTGAATGTGCAGCTGCATAGGTGAGGAGAGCTGGCAGGAGGGAAGAGTGGGCCTTGCAGTGGGTAACATGCCTTCCCCCTTCTGACAGCAGTGCAGTGCGTGAGAATACACCATAAAGATGGCATTTTCAGAGTTAGGTACTCTCACCACTGTCATCAGTTAAAGCCTTCTTGAGCACAGAATTACGGCAGTTTTGTAATTCCTGCAAATCATGCTTTTAAGGACTATCTGCCTTAATTCCTGTATTTGCAAATAAGACTATCATTGCAGGTGGAACCAAGCCATAGTTCACATTTTTAACCTACACACAGAGTCCGTAAGAAAGAATGATACGTAAAAACACTGTATTAAGTGGCTGAGAGACCGAAATGGGTGTAATTTTATTCTTTTTCCCTGAAAAGTAGGGATGGAGGAAGGGGAGCAACTTGGAGTGTGAGTTTGTTGAGGCGAAATCCTGATGGGATTGGCAGAATGAAATTATTTTCGGAGCCTTGAGAAATCTTCTTTTATATGGAATTTGTATTTTCTGGCTTGCTAAAGAAATAGCATAACATAGCAATGTTGAAAATACTAACTCTTGAGGAGGATGTAGCTGCACACCTATTTAAGGAGGGAGGATTTACAGTAAGGTCTTTACTCACTAAAACCTGATGTAGAGGAAGCATCTTCACATGTGGTCAGCAATTTAGGTACTAAAAGAAGGAAGGAACTTAGTTCTGCACCTTTATTTTTAATGGTCTCTGTCTGGATGTGGACCACTGTGTACTTTAGTATTGGATTTATGGATCGGAGGGCAGAAAGAAATACTGTGCTTTTTGTCATCATCTATTTTTCCTGAGATTATGAAAATTTTTAAATATTTCTCCATCCTCCCGCTCTGCTTCAGTGCTTTTCATCTTGCTTGGCAGTTGTTGTACGGTTCATTTATTCCATCTTACTTAATGTTCCACTTCTACTTTTGGCAGACATGCTGGGGACAACAGTGACTTCTAATAGTAGTTAACTTTCGAAGCGGCATTTGCCAGAATGAAGAAGTCTTTTACAGTTATGTAAATTAAATGAAGCAAAACCTTTGGTGAGGAGAGATAAGTACCGTGGAACTATTAAATAAAGTATGACTATTAATAAATCATGAATTTATACAATGGTTTGGATTGATGTTTGATTTTCAAAGTTTAAAAAAGAACAAAACATTAAATGGATTTGTATAACTGTTACAAATATTTGTCCAATATACCAGTGTTTACTGTGTGTGAACTATTTAGTAAGGATGATGCTAAGTCTTTAATTTTACATACTTGAAAACATTTAGCCAAATTTTCTTTCTTAGACTGAATTTTTCTAAGGCACCTGGTCAAAAATCATTCAACACTTTCAGAAAACATGGCTTGTGTAAATTGACAATATTTGAAAACAAAATTGACCCCTTTCAAATAGGTCAGCTGAATGTTTGAATGCTGTAAGAAGTTTAAATGTACAGTGAAGATGGGAGTTGCCAGATATTCTATTCCTATACAAAATATGCATGGATATGGAGGATATGGTGTTACATGAGTCTCTTGACAGATTCATATAAGTTAGAAGAGCCTTGAGACAAATTTATGGCCCTCCTGTAGGACAGATGTTGCAGTGGAACAGATTTCTGGGGTACTCAAAATCTACAATTTGTTTGCAGACCTTTGCACAACTCTGTCCAGGAACCTTAACTAGGAATTAAAACCAGGATTTGCACGTGGCGGATGCAGAACCAGCTGTGTTCTTACACAGGAAACATTGACAGTTATTCTCCTGGAGGGGGGCCTTTTAAAAGGGTTCTTCATATCAGTTTAGTGAAGACAGGGTTGCAGTGCCAGTGTGGATTCCCCTGATAATGTCTGGCATTGTTTCTGTGCAATTCTGCTCCAGGAATGAATGCTGGTAGCATGAGTTGGTCAATGCTTTGATTCTGAGTGAAAAGTTTATAAAGGCAATAAAGACCACGGGGGAAAAAGTGCTGAATTTTCACATTTGAGTGAGCACCAGTATGAAGGGTTGTGGTTTTGCTTGTGTTTATAAGCTTGTTTTCATATCAGAGGGTTTTGATACATGTACCTGCGAGTGGAGTTTGACTCCAAATATCATTTTAAGAATTATGCTGCGTCAGTGATCTGACAGTGCACTGGAAAAGTTGAGTGCAGATTGTTTAGCTTTGGTATGATGATTAATTTCAAGTGATATAAGTTATGAATGCTAGTTTCAATTATTTACAGAAAAAGCCAACAAATCTCATGGGAATTCTACAAAGTAAAATAAAACCAGTTGACTATTATTTTTGCTCCCAGATAAACTAATCAGGTGATTGGGACCTTGAGACAGGGTCTCTCCTCCAGCTCTCCCCTCTCCTACGTACAGAACTGATGTGCTCATCTGTCTGTTTGAGAAGTCCTTGATACTGTTCATATTTAACATCATTATTAAAGGTCCTTTGCTTTTGGGCTTAGCCATTAAAATAGATGAGATGGGAAATGCTGACATGAGAGGTTTGTATGTATTATTAAATCTCTTAATGAAGATGATGAAGAATCAGCCTATTAACAGCTCAGAATTAGGTATATTGCTCCTTAATTCTTTTTCTTCTTTTGCTTGGTATTTCAGTACTGCGGCTACTGAAGGATGGTGCTGACCCTCATACACTTGTTTCCTCAGGAGGCTCTTTGCTCCATCTGGTAAGAGTGATTGAAGATTAGTGTTAGTGACTATGGATAAATATGGTGGGATACTGAGTATCGGATTGGGTATATTAACAAAAAGAAAGGCTTAGCAATAATTTTTTATCTACGCTGCCCTCCATGGTGATGATGATTGCATCCAGCTATGCATGTGAAATAAATGGTCATTTTCAAATTGCTTACGAAAGGGTGAATCATGTCTTAGGAATGGTAACTAACAAAGTAGAATTAAAGGTTTTATTTATAAATTATCTGTGCAGTAAGAAAGAACGAAGGAAGTATTGCTTGATTCTGAAGATAGAATTCTGTGGTTCAGAGATTCACAGATCCTATATGAAAAACACCATGATGTAACGTTTCTTTTGGTTTTGTGCATAATTTCTTGCACCAATTTTCTGTATGTTGATATTTAACAAGTTATCTGCATTTAGTTTATTATTATTTGCATAGCAATTTAGATTAAGTAGTTGGAAGGTAAAAGGAAAACAGTTTGTATACAATGATGAAAAGAGAAGCAAGGTGTTAGGGCGTGTGGAGGAAAGACTGACAGGCAAACAGAAATGAAATACTGCAGAGGTAAAATTTGGGCTTTGCTGAAGCCAATGGCAAAACTCATCATAAATTCCCAATTTATGGGAATTTATTTATCATTCCCAATGAACCTTTAATTTGGTCTGTGATGCTTCAATTGCAGACATGCTTTCTATTCAATGTGAAACTATTTTAAGATACTTGGATCCAACTTTGTTGCATAATGCTGCTAAAAGAAATGTGACTTCACAAATACAAGGGCATAACAGACACAGTGAAAAGTCTGCTGGAGGAGTTTTTCATTTTAGAACAGCTGGATTAAGTTTCTCCCAGTATGTACACAAAATAGAGCGATTTCTTGATGAAAAAAAGGATCCTGTAATATTACTGGACTCCGGCACACCTGCAGTGATGCTCTTGCAAGATGTAGTGTTTCCCTTGTGTAATTAATCTGTTTTCCATCTCCCTGGCCATGCTGTTTATCAAGGACTTTGGAAATAGAGGCCTGGGTAAGGGGAGGGTGCAGTAATGAGTTGGAACAGAGAAAATTTAAGTTCTCTTTTCTCTCCTCCAACTATTTGCCTGCTACAAAGGTGCTCAATCACTCTCTAAAAATGCAGCCCATACGAGTTGTTAATCTTTGATGCCCAAAACTGAGGCATCCCAAATCTTATCCTGTGCTGAAAGCCCTAGGAGATAATCAGTGTGGCTGACGTGACATATGTCTCACTGGCATTTTAAAATAGAAGAAAGAAAGATCCATCTTCAGGGATTTTAGGTTGTTTTGTCTAGTTCAGCAGATGCATGCTTTTTAACTGCAGTTGAACTGTGTCTTTTTACGTTTCTTGATCTTCTGCATTATGCCCCAATTCACTGTCACATTCAGTATCTCCATTGGTGCCTGCTGCTTCACAGGCACACTTATGCTTTAAAAGGAGGGAAAACTTCTGCAGCTAGAAATTTGCAATAGAGAACTGTGTGTAACCTACTGCCTCAGTTTGGTCAGTTACTTGTAAGTACTCACAATTCATCTACAGGAAAATGCTGGGAGATAGGGGTAAACCTGATTTCAGTGAAACTTGGATTTGACCCTGATTTGGGAGCAGTACAGATAGGAGAGTCATGATACAGGGAAACAGATAAACCACGTTTATTTTTCTACAAGAACTCACGATAGTAATTTACCATACATCTTTTTCATATTTTTAAAGCGCACTCAGATCCATTCTAACTGCTACTTTTACTACTATAATTCTATGTAAGCTGCTTTCTTCAAAGGGGAGCCTGATCAGTGTTCATTCTTTCTAGTTGTGGAGTAAATGTTTTTATTCCAGAATGAATGGAAAATTCATTTATCTTCACATCTTACTTAAAATCTGATTCATGATGCAATTCCTTTTTCTTTTTCCATTTCTGTTAACTTAACCCAATGTGATGTATTTCTAAAAAAAAAAAAAAATCAAATGTGACACTTCATAAAGATTCTGTTGCTATCTCTGTAGACAGTATCCCAATACTCTTGAATCTCAGGGAAGCCATTGGACTCCATGAGAGGAGAAGTACCAAAAAGAGAGTACTTGCCTGAGTTCCTCATTCAGTGGGAAGCGGGTAGTGTCATATCAATTCATGCAGACAATCACCCAACCCACCCTAGTAATAGAGTATATGGCTGCCAATTTTCTCCTGAAACTTGGACTGAGATTGCCCAATTGCTTCACGAAAATCCGTTAAGCATCAGTGAGCAGCGGCAGTTAAATTGCTGCTACAAATCTAGGCTGTTTTCAAACTGGTAACTAATCACAAAAGGCTATATATCTGTTATTAATACACAAAATGGCTCAGTGACATCTGTAATTTCTTTTGTATGGAAGCTTTCTAGAAATTTTTTGCTTAACAATGCCTTGAAAATGTGATTGGTATGAGATTAAATGATCTGTATTCTAAAATGTTGTATCTCTGATTTGTTAAAATTTGAACATGAACAGCTCAGTGTAAGTTATAGTACAGATAACAGTGAATGATACTGATGCAACAAAACTGTTTCTACAGCTGTCAGATATATATCAGAACTAAATTTATGTTCTATAATTTAACGGCCAGTATGTTGTGTTTGGAAATCATTTAAAACAGGTCTGCTTTTTGGCCTCAGAGTTCAATTTTCATCTTCTCAGTTATATATATTTATGATCACAGTAGTACATGCAGCTCCTACATTTAGTTGAGTATCTCAGCTATGTCTTGACTTCACAGTGGAATCCAGTTAAGCACTTTTCCTTCTTCCCCTTTTCCTCCAGTGTCCTGGCTTCCATGCCAGATTAATACAGATCAGCAAACTGGATGCCATGGTGTGGTTCCACATGTGATGCAGACATAACATAATTATTTAACCCTCACTTGCAAATTATCTACAGATTTCACTGTATTTGTACTCTCAGTGTATATGTGTACTTTTGGGGGCAGGGAAATACTCCACAGCTTTAAATATTGGAAGAGACATAGATATATTAAAGATAATATTCAAAGCATCTAAGTATCTAATACAGAAAATTAGTCTTCCTGTAGCCTCTCTCCAGTGGAGAAAGAGAGAGAATCCTTCTCTAAAGAGTTAACTGAGCATGTATGTCAGGCCGGAGTTAGGATCTTAACTTGGATGCTCTGATTGTCTTTTAAAGTATTATCTGTAAGCACATCCATAAAAAGTCACAGATGTGACAGAAGAGCAAGCTCAAAACAATGGGTAAGCCAGTTTCTTCTCTGCCAAAATTAGTGACTCTCATCAAAACAAAACAAAGTATGCAAATACACGTGTGCAGACCTCCCCACCTCCAACATACCCTTAGTGTGCAGACTATTTTTCTGTCAGAGAGACTTGAATAGGAATCAGTATAGTTTGTGGATTGGAAATAGGAGTGGGTGTGGAGAGGTGTGTGTTATTGCTATGAACTGCACAAAAGGCAGAAGTTCATGTACCTGTGGACATACGTACGTGTGGGTGTACATATACTTAGATACTACTGCTCATGATGAGATCATCATGCACTGATGCCTGTGCACTGATTTGGAATGATGATATTGAACTGAAAGAAAGCCTCATCCTTACCGTAGATTTCAGCAGATTTCATATAGTGGTTTTTCACAGGCAATAAGGGATTCTGTGAATGATGCACATGAAACTTGTAGTCTCCCCAAAACTATTTCTATAGATTCATCAGCTGTTGTCCCCTACAAACACAGCAGTTTAACTACAGTGCATCATCTGCTCAATTTAAATGTCAAATGAAGCAAAAATTGTATGTAATAAATTCATTTGTACGCTGAGTAAAACGCCATCCCTAATCTGCTCTTCTTTCTACTAGTGTGCCCGCTATGATAACGCATTTGCTGCAGAAATTTTAATTGACAGAGGAATAAATGTAAATCATCAAGATGAGGACTTCTGGACATCAATGCATGTAGCCTGTGCATGTGATAATCCTGATATTGTCTTGCTACTGCTACTGGTAAGTAAAGCAATCCAATGCTTTGTGTGCTTGAAAAGGAAACGGAATGTAACACCACAAGGTGTGAAGCTGCTGTATGAATGCAATATATTACTACTAATCATATCAGTGAAAGCATATATTGTGTGTGTTTGTTTCTTCACATTGTTCTGGTGCTCGGGATTTTTAGAAGGCATATAGTGAAGCATTTTTAGGCCTTCGACAAAAATACAGTATAAACATCAATGTCAAGTCTCTCCTATCTCTTCCCTGTGGTCAGGAGCATATATCTCTGATAAGCACTCAGTCCCAAATGGGATATTCAGATAATTCTTTTCTCCTTGTTACTTTCTGTTAAGGGTTGAGTTCACAGACAATCTTATCAAAAACTCCTTCTTAAAAACAAGTATTCACTCAACTACGGTCAGTATTTAAAAAGAAGCGTTTGTGGACATGGTCAAAATGAAGCTAATTTAATATTTCTCTAAACAACTTTTTGAAGCAGAGTTTACCCAACATAGTGATAGATATGGCATTCCCATTGTAGAGAGCAGCTTTGTTCATGTTGTGCTTCCATTCCTAGAATCACAGCCTTTAGTTTTACACCAGGATGTTAATGCAGCTCTTTATCCCAGTTAATTTTGTACTGCTCTTGAAAGCAGTAGTGCAGCAACTGTTCACATCTGACATGATTTTTTTTAATCTATTTGTATAATTTAAAAATCTGTATTGCACTTCTAGTGGTCTTCATGTTTCTTTGGCTGAGACAGGATAGTGATTTGTCATTCATCAGCTTAGCTGTGGTAGCTCACTATTTCTGTCCTCTGGTACATAGCAAAGATGAAAGTAAAGCTTGTTAGCTGAAATGAGAGCTAGGAGGGGCTGTAGCTGTTCGTAATGTGATAATCTGCTATCATATCCTGTTGGAAGACTGTTGAATTGTAGGCACCGTTTTTGGAATAAATGCAGAATGAAATGCGTGAAGGTATTTCTCTCCATCCCAGTATTTTACTCAAGGTGGTATAGCTTTCCAGGGACATACTTGTCTTCTCCATTTTGTAGCTGTCAGCTGGGGGGGTGGGGTGGGGGTGGGGCAGGCATTGGACGGTACAGCTAGGAAAAATATCCCATGTCTGCTGAAGAGTCAGCCAATGAAGAACTTGCCCCCAAGGCAGCTGCTAGCACATGAGGAAATGTAGAGATCAAAGGTAATCTGTAGAGGTCTGGTTGCCATACATGCAGATGAGGTGGTAAAGGTCAGATTCATCAATTGTTGCCTGACTGCATCACTGTTGGGCGTTTTCCTCTTGGGATATGGGACAGTTTCGGTGGATGTTGTATGAAGGAGGCTCCTGTAGCAGGTTGAGGAGAGTGCTGAAAAGTGCCTTTTATTTAAGAACAAAGATGCATAGGCTTGTATACATTTGTGCCCACATGAAAACTCCAAGAGTATGAAAAGCAGCCAGATTCATGAGAAGCACCTGCTCTGTCTTGCCTCACTGTCTTTTGAAGGCACAGGACAGGCTGACAGCAGTTCTATCCTGTTGGGGAGTGGGCCTTTTCCATCATCTCTGGACATGTTGCAACATTGTGTTTTGAATTAATTTCCTGTACTTGTTTTATATTGAATTGAAACACTAGCTAAGATTTGTAACTTCATATCCAAAGTGCTTTCTCCTGTTGAAAGTGCTACCCGATTTACAGAATGTCCAGGCACCGGTACTTGGACACTGCCAGTGCTTTGTTAGGTGGAGGACAGTGTTTAGTCAGCTCTGTATCAGGTTAGATGGCTGTAGCTTTTCACTGGTACCCATTGCTTGCAGTCGAATTGTTGCTCCACAATATACACTTTCTAGCTTCAAATACTTTTAATTGATACCTAAGACTGGTCAACCTTCAGTTCACTTCTGTACTATTCATACTACCATCTGATATAGTAACATTAATACTGTTGCAGTTTAGTAAATTAACCTCAGATACCCTACTGCCTGAGTAGATAGGTAAAAATATCACTGTATAGAACCTTACTTTTTTCTTTTTTTCTTCATTTTTCTTCAGTCTAACAGCATTATTTATTGTAATGAATTCTCTGTTCTAAGAATCAGCACTGGCTCATAAAAAAGGCAAAGGAGGTCAAGCTGTTCAGCTGTTCCACCTCCTCCCCTCTGCTCTTCCACTGCAAAGTATTTGATAATTAATGGAAAAAATATAACTGGTCAAATTCTGATTTGTGTTTCTGCAATTCCATGATATATTTAATTGACCCACTGTTGTCTATTTTCGAAACATGGTGTTTAGGTACTTATTAAAAGGCTCACAATCATATTGAGCTCCTATGTTTAGTTCCTTTTCTCAAGATAACTATGATTGTGGTATGAACTACAGGTCTCTTTATGACTTGCTGTTACACTTTAATTTCAGAGCATGTCACAGGTAGTTCATCATTGATCTGTACTGTTGGGCTCACACATAACTTGTTGCTAGTCATGAGTTTTCTTTTTTAATGTATCTTTGGTTTTGGTTTTGGGGGTGGTTCTTTTCCCTTCTCCCCACTCCCAAATAGTCATGGAATCTTCTGATGTTGACTGAGCTAAGGTTTAGAGCAGCAGAGAAAAAGAAAGGTGAGAATGCATTTTTATAGTGTAATTCAGTTTATTTTATCATCATCAGGAGACACCTTTTGGTGGGCAACATGAACATAATGTTTTCACCATCTGTAATGCAGAACTTGTCAAATGAAACTAGGAAGGCGGAGACAGTATTCTAGTGTTTTTACAGCACTTTGCACAGTGGAGATTTATTCTTTCATAGTCCTGAAGGCATTACTGTAATAAACGTGGCAGTTAATTAACTAGAATGACTGAGAGCAGTACTGCATCCTCAGGAATTTTTACTTGTAGATAAAGTTTGGGAGTAGAAAGACATTCTTAATATATTCTTTTTACTGACCTTACTAGGAAAAGCAAATGTAACTACTGTCTGCCAACCAATTAAATGTGTTTCATCATTTACTTTTTGCAACCTAGAATTGAAGCACAAAATACAATGCTGGCACAGAGGGCTAAAAGTACAATCGTTCAAAAAAAGTTGAGGCTAAGTGGTTTTTTTCCTCTCTCCTCTTTCTAAGAACTTAGGAAAACCTGTGCTCAGCAGTGTGCAAAAGGGAGTTACACTCGAATCATTCATTAGACTTATAGTCACCAACAGTAGATGAATGGTGTTAGAGTATTTGAACAATATAGTGCTATCCACTGTATGTGTAATCCAAACTTGCTGATCCAACCTCTGCAAAATTCTTTATGCCATGAGAATAAACTGTATGACATGACAGTAACGGAACCTTAAAAATCAAATAGGAGGAATATAGAGAGTACCAGATACTTTCAGTAAGACTGAAATGTGGTTTGTCCTTCAAAGACCTTAATATATTATTACTTAATATTTCCGCAGTTTGGGGGATAATTTTTACAGAAATGATAGCATCACAGTATAGACCTCTCACTATTTCATATAGAGAGATTTGGAAAAAAAAAAAGTTTAATATAGGGTTTGTTTTTGTGTAACATTAGAAGGCCATCTCTAAATGTTTCTGTGATTTTTGAGTTAGTTTTAAAAGTGTTAGACCCAATTAAGTTACTTGAATTCGTGAGTGTCAACTTTGTTGGACTGAAATTGAAAGCAGTATTTTTTTCATGCTGTATTTTTTAAGCTAGGTTGACTGGATGTCGTTTTAGAGCCTATCAAGTAACTTCAAGGTCAACTTCTCACTGAGAACTAGACTACACTTACAAGAATTTTTGGTAGAAGACAGTGAAAAAGTATCAAGAAATACTGCATAAACATTTTGGCCAAAATGTTCATGCTGGTAAAATGTGAAAAGTGTAATCAAGCCCTATGCTGGCGTCCCAGCTTGGGACTTGAATTTTCTTTTTTTCTTATAAGCCACATAGCTTTCTCTTATCAACTGTGTTTGTTCCTGCTCTGTCTTTTTGTAGCCTGGCCTGTTGCTCAAAGAGTAGGTCTGTGACATACTCCTTCAAGTTCTTGTGATCGTTAGGGTGTCTGTGTTATCTAGAAACTTCCATCTTCCTTTGTCCTTGTTTTCTTCGGCTCTCAAATTGTTGCCAGAGATACTGAGAAGGATTTTGGTGCAAATATGGTGTTCCCAGGAAGTGCTGGGTGTTGTAGGCCACCACAACAAAAACAAGTAACAGAGTATGTGGAGTGTGGAGCTTACTAGGGAGGAGGTGGGATAAAAGGTGGATTTCACAGTCTCCGATCTCATGACAAGGAGCCAATATAGTATTTAAGGCCCTGCGAGGGTAGATAGTGATTTCTGCTTCCTCAGCTTGTGCTTGAGGTACCCCATACCTTACAGGTCATGTGTTGGAGAATCTGGTGAAGTTGTATATTAGACATGTGGATGGAAGCAGTTTTTATCATTCTATAAACTGAGTACTAAGCAAAAATCTGGTTTATGTGGGAGCAGTACGGCTGTGTCTGTATTCTTATGATGGAATCATATACAGATTCCAAATGTATATGAGGATGTCTTGGAAGGGCAGAGATTCTCTGTACTTGCCTGTATTTGACCTCATCTTAGTGTAATAAGAAATAATTCAATTTTGGAAATTGTCGATTTTATTTCTGAATCTTTTCTCCAGAGTACTGAAGAGCTACTTGGATTTTCAGTGCAAATCAAGCAATCAGTAGAATTAAGCTGTTATGGAAATTTAGCTTTCTCTGTATTGAAACTTAATGATTCTACAAAAAGGTCATTACATGTTGCATGAAGGAAAGAATACAGAAGAAACTGCAGAGAATATGCCATTAAACAGAATATGATTATGCAAGTTCAGACTCGGGCATCTGAACAATTCCACTTTTTTACAAAACCGAGTAAAATGCGTGCTATGTAACATTTCAGAGCTCTCATCCAAAAGCCCAGCACCTTAAGTGTACTGCTGGTCTATTGGTGATGGTAGGACATCATCCTCGGATTTTTTTTCTGAGTATGCTTGAATGTCATCTGTCTAAATGCCATGAACTGCCCTGACACTGATCAGCTTGTGGAGCCTGATAGGATTCTATTTTTGTATGGGTCTTTTAGAAACACTTATTTAAAAGCCTTCCACCAGCATTGCCACATTTTGGCTGACAGGATAAAAAATGAGTGTATTCAATTAGCCAAATTTGATGCCAGTACTAGAATTAGTTAAATGTGGATATTTGTGCCTGTCAGATTATGGCTAAATTTCTGTGGCCCGAAAACAGGCAGGAGAAAAGTTCATGGAAGAAGGTAATTCAGAAGGAGAAGTTAGACATTAAGTGCCAGGAAAACATTAGTGTTTTTCAAGTATTTGAAATAATCCTGGTTTTTTAATATACTGATTTCAGATACTTAAAAAAATATGCATAACAGGCAAGTAGTATGAAATCAAGGGAAAAAATAAAGGGCTTTTTTTTCTCAAGAAAGAAACCCCGAGGCCACAAAAGATCAGATGTATAGTCACTGGTAGTAAGTTGAGAATGGTATTTAGATCTGTAATTAATTGTGTGCCTCAGCAGTATTTGTGAAGGAAACTGTAGACTGGTTCATAAACCTGAAAATTATCTCAATAAGGGGTATGAAAAGGACAACACATGAGAAATATGCCAGTGGAAGAGCTTGATTAATCAGGGAAATAATTAAAAGAATTACAAAAAGCAAATAAAAGTGCTATAAGACAATCTTTTGGTGACATCTGCTTGAAATTACCTAACAGTTCCTGTTGAGTTCCTCATTCTTACTGGCTTTCAGGTTTTGCCAGGAGCTAAACAAATATAAGAAATATTTGCAAATGAGAAAATTTGAGGTCTAGTGCAATGGTCTTCAAAGTGGATGCATGCCCTAGGAGGTGCACAAGATGATTCATTGTGGGTATTAGAACTTCTATTTGTATTTATTTTTTTTATCTTAAAAAATAAGAAAGAAATAAAGCTTTACTAATGTATAATACACATATTGACAATGGCATCCTCAATCCATCCATAGGTCAGAGGGTCCAGTGTTACGAATGGTAGGCAAGGTGTACTGGGGGAAGAGTGGGTGCTCCACAGTGCAGAGGTGTTGGCAGTGGTGCTCTCACTTGCTCATCCGCTTACAGTGTATTGTGATGTATTGCAGTTTGTGTATGCCTGGTTACGTAGATTTACAGATTATATTACCTAGTTTTAACTAAACTAACCTTCACAAAATGGACAAGTGGCTTAAAAAGATTGCTGAAAAGAAACCACAGATTGAAGATAATAAGGCTAATAATGACAGCACAAATGAACAAGAAAATGGCAGAGCAAACACTTCTCCTAGTCCCAGTATGAGCTCTTCATCATTACGAGGTAAAACCGCTGCTGATCTAATCGGATCCAATCTGTGATTTTTAAAGTAATGCAATACTTAATACAGTATTTTATGAAATTTTACTAAACTTAATGATAAATCTTCAGAGGCCTCTTTTGAGACTTCTTAATAGTGAAAGACAAAAAGCCACATACTATTGGGGACACACTTGTTCTTCCTGCTGCAGTAAAAATGGCTGAAATAATACATGGAAAACGATAGCAACAAAGTCTTAAATGCACTCCTTTGTCAGCAAATACCGTTGGAAGATGTGTAGAAAGCATCACTGAAGATTTGAAGAAACAATTATTGGAACAAATTACACAATGTTGGAGGTCTTCTATGCAGCTGGCTGAAAGTACAGGTGTTTCTAATATGTCCGTGTCTCAGCTTATGGTATTTGCTAGATTCTGTTTCAATAATGAAATACATGAAGAACTACTTTCTTGTGAGCCACTAAAAGAAAGATGTACCTGCCAAAGGAGATGCAATCTCAACAGTAAATGACTAATAACAACGTTTTATGGAAAAACAATGCAAGTGTAACTGTTGATGCAGCAGCTGCTTTGACTGCAGTAGGAAAGGGTTCTGGGGTAAGGTTACAGAGCTGGCACCACACATGAAATTCACTCACCGCATCATGCGTAAGCAAGAGATTGCAGCCAAGAAGTTGTGCACAGTAATGTGTTAACCATCAGTTTGGTTAATTTTATAAAAACAAGACCTTTAAGTAGTAGAATCTTTACAATACTTTGTAACGAGATGAGGAGTGACACTGAAAAAACTTGGAAACAGAATTTCCTAACCTGTTTAAAAATGTTCCAAACAAGGAGTTTCAGTGGGTTTTGAACCCATTTGTTAAAAATAAACATGCAACGCCTTTTCATTAGTTTGCAAGAGCAAGTGATTGACATTGGGGAAGATGGAAATTTCCTAGCCAAATTTCAATAAAAAGCTTTGTTTAATTGGTAGGCGGTGTTGAAAAGTTAGTATCATGATAAAGTAAGCACCACCAACGATGCACTTCTTCCATTAGGATCTATATATCTTTGTGAGCTATGTTTTCCAGCTATGACAGATGTTAAAACCAAGTATTAAAGTAAACTGAACTTAGAACCAGACTTTTAATCACTGTATCATGAAGTGTTAAACCAAAAATTTAAAAAATAATAAAGCATATTCAATCACATTTTCTCATTAAAAATATTAGTATTAATAATAATGGATCAAAAAGGTTTTTGTACTGTTAAAACTGTTTAAAAATACTCTATTTCATCTTTATCTCATTCTTTATTAATTTCTATTTTTGTGTATGTTTTATAATGTACATAATATTTGTACAGTGGTACATGTATGTAATTTATAAACAAAAATACATATATTGGGGGTGCATGCTCAAACAATTTTTTACTGATGGGGTGCATGATAAGAACGGTTTGGAGGTCACTGGTCTAGAGATTGGAACAGTAGCCTGGGATATGAAAGACGTAATTAGTCTTGTGTAACATGTCTTTACTAACTGGGGCACTACTATCAACCTAGCATAAAGGTCAGCCAGCTGTAAATCTACTAGAAAACGTATATTGCTGTCTCTCTTGAAGTCTAGTGAAGAGACATCTACAAGGAAAGAGATGGGTTTTGGCAGCTTAGTGGGTTGAACAGCTTGTTTGCAATGATTTTCAGTGTACCATTGGTGTTAGATCTCATGGAGCAGGACATACATGTATTCAGTATTTACTCTTATGGGGGCAGCTACCTACCCAGATCTATGTCACGCCCCCACCTGCCCCACCCCCAGTAGTAAGGAAAGGTTGCATTTGCCCTTTTATTTAGGCGTTCCTGACAACTATGAAATGCTCAGTACAGATGAGACTCCTTCAGTTGCTTCTTTTTCCTGCCTTCTTTCTGTAATTAATCATGTTATTCACAACAACCACAATAAGCCAGAAACATACATCTTGTCTTTTAAGATCTCTTGGCATCACCCTTTTCTTGAGGCTAAGAAAAATTAGTGTCTTGCAGAAAATGACTGAACCTTGCACCATCTCCAGATTTCTAGTAAAACAGACCTATGACAAGGATGGTAGATGTGATTCCCAGACTTTAGAGGAATCTTGTCAGCTGCTGTCAAAAAAGGAGAGAGGGATATTCTTTCAGGTAAGTTGATACCATGTTATTTATTTGCCTAGAGCTCTGTCCTGCAATGCTCAAAACCCCCTCCTGAACCAACACTCTCCCCCCTCAATCTTACATGGCTTTTTGTGTGTTTTCATTTGGGAAACACTGGAATGAAGTATCACTAGGGCATAGTTTGTAATGCATAATTTAGAATGGCTTCGGAGCATGAACCTATGAAAAAAGAACTCTCAAATGAATCTTCATGAATTCTTGAATTTCTGAGTGAGCTAGTAGGGGAGAACGCAGCACTGATACTATTTATCAAAAATTCAAGGGCAACTTATCTTGATATGCCACCATAAAGATTGATGCATAAAGTCATTGAGAAGAGAACTGCTGCAGGAAAAACTGGCTTACATATTGAAAGCAGATGGTTCAGGTAAACTATAACAGTGCAAGGTTAGTTGAGGTAATAAATGAGGTATATGAGGGTCAGTGAAAAGTTCATGTTTGCACATGTTTTTGAAGACTTTTCAATTAGAATAGGAAAAGTGGAGAAATTACTTCCCAAACCTAGAATACTTGGTGTAGACTATGTGCAAAAAAGTAGGTAATTCAGTTCAGTGCAGAGCAATGTAAGATAATGAGACTGGGATGCATAATGAAGTGTAGGAGTTAGAGATGTGAGCTGAAAAATAGTGGAAAGTTGGATGTAGGGTTTTTTTTTTTTGATAATGAGCTTGAGCAAGATGTGGTTGCTATCTGCAAGGATGAAAGGCTAAAAGGATGTTGGAAAATGTGTATAAAAGCTGGAATATGAAAGCACAGGAAAAAAGTCACTTTTTATATGATTTCTGAATAACAGCTGCATTTTCAGCTATGTAAAAATGAAAATCTATCAAATCGGACTTGCCTTCATTTCAAATGACTCTCATTAGAAACTATAATATATTGCAAACATTTAAAACAGTAAACAACATTTTTCCAAAATGTTAAAAGATAGGAAGTATTTGTTGAATTAAAATAAATACTGCAAGATTACTGATACTGCATTTCTTGGGAGGGAGGATGTTCATTAAAATTATGAGAGTATTGGAAGTTGCGAAAATTTATTTTGAGGGATGAAGACCGGAGAATAAGGGAATGATTATGGACAAATGTTGCTGGGCAAGGTGATAGGAAGATGATAGGTGCTTATTACCTCATCATTTACTGCTCCGGTTATGCTATAGGAACATGAGTAAAAATTTCTGCTTGATAAAACACATAGATAAAACCTTGATTGGCTATAAAGCATTATGTCTTTAAAGTATTTGTCTCAATTTTGTGTAGACCCTTTTCCAATACGTGCATTAATTGATTGAGAACATTTTATGTAAATCTGGAATCTTACATTTGATTAATGTATAAATGTTGACTGTGGTTATGCTTGTATTGGTAGGATTTATAAGTGTATGTTTTTATATAATGGATGAGAAAATTTGGCATGGGGTGTCTATTTCCCTCATAGTTGTTTTAGGGAGTAGCTTGCTGCAGTCCCCCACAGCAAGTTACTACTTTTTATGGCTGGAAGTTTCTGATACCTGCTGCACTTCATCCATTACCCAAGCACAGGAAAATAGTAGGATAATCTGCTCATCCTGCGAGTTCTCTAATTACACGCTGGTGTTCTGAAAAGCCAGTTCTGTATTAGGATGACTGGCATACTAAACTTCCTAAATACATTTGGTATTTCACATGATGACTTGTTTGTAGAGTATATAGATTTAATTACTAACCAGCAGGACAGTGTCACCCTGAGTGCAGATTAAGCTGCTATATTGTCCCTTCCCTGTACAGTGGGAAAATATTGATGTTATCAAGCAACGTAATGAATCTGTCTCATAACAAAAATGCAAATTGAGTTAAATCAGCAGTTTTGCACTCTTAGTTTCTTGCATGAAATGAATGCATTTATCTTTGCAGACACTATACGCTGTACACAGCTATTATTTATTATGTGCTGTTTAATGTCTTGCTTTTTATACCAGACATGTAGTACAGATTTTTCTTTATTTTTACTGTACATGTATATACATTAATGTAGACTTTTACTTTTTCTCTGCATTAGTAAAATGGTAATATCTAGTGTCATGCCTGAAGTAGTGCTATTTATTTCCATGTGCCATTTGAAGCATATTTAATTTACATATATATGTTTCTGTGTGTGATGTAATCTCAAGATGGACTGGCGAATGAAAAATCAGAACATTCAGCATCTGTTTTTTCCAAGTTGCATAAATGCAGTCAGGGATATGACAGTGTGCATAGATGGGAGGAGAGGACTAGCTTCCCATACTTAGGGAGGAAGGAGAAGACCATCATGTTTAACAGGGTCTTCAGTTTTGCCCCTAGTTAGATTTTCCCCCGTTTATGTTATTTACATTGAGCCTGGAAGCTACCAGCTCCTCAAAATCAGCTTCCTTTCTTTGCTGCTCCATGTGGTTGTTTTGTTTGTTCTGCCTTCAGCAGTAGTGGGTCAGGGTCAGAAACCCTTTGAGTGAAGCTGCTCAGCAGAACTTTGCCCAACTGTTTTGCTTGGAGTGTGTGTGTATATATGTATGTACGACTACTTCCCCATATATGTGCATGCATATATATATATACACACACATGCAACTTGGTAGGAAACATATTAGTAAAAGGTAATACTTACTGTCCTATTTTCCTATTTGTGTCCTTTACTTAGCAGTTCTATAGTTGATAGAGGATGCTTCCTATCCCTCTTTTGCCTACAAGAAAACTGTGTCTTACTAATTGTCCAGTGTTGTACACAAATGACAGTTCTTACTAATCCCAGGGAATGATCTTTTTATTTCCTAAAATATGAGATTTGGTTGACCTTATGTAATTACAAGCTTTATTAATGGTTATGAAGTAACTTTTAACTCTAACTGTAGTGTCAGATTTAAAGCCTTTTTGACAGGGAATTCCAAAGGCTCACGCCTTGCTGTGTGAAGGAGAATTTCCTTCTATTTGTTCTAATAATAAAAGGCAATAATTTCATGAAGTGACCTTTTGTTGCAGTATTATGAGACAGGGACTGATCATTTTTCTGTGTGCCTGTCTTAATTTTTAATGACTATAATTAAAATGAAAATGAAAAGAAAGTGTGCTCCTGTACTGTTATCAGAGGCATTCAGTGCTTGAATAATTTCATTTTTTTCCATAAGCTCTGCTACTGATGGGGAGTGTGCAAGTCCCATGTGCACAAGCATATGGGGAAATTTTAGTCTTTAGTCATCAATGCTCTTTGAAGGTCCCCTTCTAATTCCCTTTTCTTGCCAAATAATGTGAGAGCTGGCAATACCAAGTCAAATACTCATCTTTCTGTACTTTCACCATGCTTTTTGCTGACCTCATTCTGATCTTTTGCATTTTTGCTGCAGTGTCTTAAAGACAGAACTGAATGCTGTTCTAGGCAAAGAGAACTTTTCTTTGTGGTGTAGTATCACGCAAATAGGTTTTGCTATAATTTCTTTATTGTCACTTCTTTAGTCTACCTCAGCTTCCAGTATAAATACTAAATTACAGTGAGAAAATACATCCTGAGATTTCTTCTCAGTTTTTTCTTGCTTTCAAAGAAAATAGTTTGATTAAAAGAGTTAAAAGTATGTCTTAGCTTATCTTTGTGACATTCAAACTGGTCCATCCAATTCATAAAATTATTCCAATTAAACTTTTTTTTGCATACTAAGCAAAAAGGAGCTGCTTCATGCTTTTAGCACCCTCCTGATACCCTAATGCCTCATCTTTTTGTCTCTTTTCTGAGAAGCCCTCACTAAAACTGTGCAAACAGGTATTTCGTCGTGCTTGGCTTTGGAGATAAGAATCTATCGTGGTTTAACCCCGGCCAGCAACTAAGTACCACACAGCCACTTGTTCCCCGCGCGCGCCTCCCCCCCCCCCCCCCCCCCCACCAGTGGGATGGGGGAGAAAATCGGGAAAAGAAGTAAAACTCGTGGGTTGAGATAAGAACGGTTTAACAGAACAGAAAAGAAGAAACTAATAATGATAACACTAATAAAGTGACAACAGCAATAATAAAAGGATTGTAATGTACAAATGATGCGCAGTGCAATTGCGCACCACCCGCCGATAGACACCCAGTTAGTCCCCTAAGTGGTGATTCCCTGTCCCCGCTCCCCTCAGTTTATATGCTAGATGTGATGTCGCATGGTATGGAATACCCCGTTGGCCAGTTTGGGTCAGCTGCCCTGGCTCTGTCCTGTCCCAACTTCTTGTGCCCTTCCAGCTTTCTCGCTGGCTGGGCTTGAGAAGCTGAAAAATCCTTGACTTTAGACTAAACACTACTTAGCAACAGCTGAAAACATCAGTGTTATCAACATTCTTCTCATACTGAACTCAAAACAGCACTGTACCAGCTACTAGGAAGACAATTAACTCTATCCCAGCTGAAACCAGAACAGAATCATAGATACATAATTCTTCATTAACTGCTCATTAATATCATATTTTTTTAATGCTAGACAATTTTTTGGCAGATAGAATATTGAAGTATTGATTTACATTAAGACAACTGCATATCTTGAGAGCAAGATTGGTTCCTGTAATTTCTGTTTGAATAAAGCTTATGTGCAGAGAGAGCAGAATTGGATGCTTAAACTCATGGCTATGTGGGAGCCCTAGTACTGGACTTGAACATGTTCTGCCCATGGTCCAATCTTGTTGATGGAAATCAGTGTCCCACCAAAAGCCCTGTAGCTTCATTTGCCCTGCACTGGGGCTAAGCTAAAGTGTCCCATCCCTGACCTCACATCTAGCTAACAAGAGCAAAAGATATTCTTACGGCCTTTTTCCTCATAGATTAAAACCAGTAGTGATTACATATGAAGAAGTCATACCACGGCTGATACAATTAGTGTTCAAATTGTATGGCAAAATTCAGTCACACAGTCGAGCTACAGATTTTGATTATGTTAAGAATAATTAGTTGAAAATTGTTGGAAGAATACAGAATGAAGTATGGAAGTAAAGAAACAGAAATGGATATAACAAAAATAATTCTGTCCTTCCAATTTCTAATCAAACTAGCTGGGCGATTCTGCATATTTTCAGGTATTTAGATGGGAGAAGAGAGCAAATAAAAATCTTCCCTTGAGGTAAAGCTAAGTCAAGGAAACCAGACTTTATTTAGCATAGAAATTAAGACCTTAAATTCCGAGAAACCTTGGCGATGTATACTAGGAGTCAAAATATGAAGAACCACCATGAAAGCTGATTTGCCAACTAATTAAGATCCAAGTAAATATCTGTACATATTTAGAATTAATAGAATGCTCCCAAATTCTCATGAATGTTGTAGGGCTAGGGCATGGAAATAGTGGTAACCTGAGAAATGTATGTTATTTTTTGTTTGATAGCTTCTGGGTTAGTAGATTTTAACTTTTCATATCGTATCTGTATGCTTATTTGTATTTTACTTTGAACGATGTTACTGAAAACATACTATACTTGTGCAGCGTTATCAGAAGTGTTCAGTACTGGAACCAAGTGGGATTTTGTTTGCCTTTTACATGCCTTCCAGCTGATGGGTGGAATTTAAGTCCCCATGGTGCACAAACAGATGGGAAAATGTTGGTCTTTAGTTTTCAGTCATCAGTGCTAATTCTTTTATCTTCTGAATGCATTAGTCAAACAGACTACGCCTGTCAAGCAATCTGTAATATGTGCCATGACAGCCTTTTTTTTTTTTTAATTCTTCTGAAAATCTTTTCTGTGAACTGACATTGCCTACTTTCTGTTAGTTTAAGGAAGAAAATGCCTTACTCATCAATTAAATGATTGTCAAAATGGTTGTGGAGTGTTGATGATTTTAAAGTACTGGTTTTATCATTTGTGTGAAGTAATTCAACAACCAAGAAGTATGTTTTCAAATACAATTGAGTATTTCTGTAGGCATTGGTGATCTTATATGTATATGTCTGTATGATGCTTTTTATAAGCAGCTACTGTATTGGCATATTTCTTCATCCTTTCTTAACCAATGTGTCACAGAGGTTAAGATGCCTCGGATTTTTGGAACACTAATGTTCTTTACGCACCTTGGCATGCATCCATAGATCCTGATTTCTAGATTATAACAAAAAAGTCTGTTTTGACCAGGAGTTATATTGCATATTCAGATTTTGGTGCCTGTTTCTGCAATGTGGAACCCAGAAGTGCCATGAATTAAAGAACTTGTATCCACATGGCAGCTTGAAATACTCTACGTACACAAGGATGAGTGAATTTCCAACTGCATTTGTATGAAAGTTCCTTGACAGGTATAGCATGTAGCTATGAGGGGAAAAAAGTAAGTAGTAATGGCATAGCATAAATTTACATTAATACAAATGCATATATTCTTAGGAATTATATAAGGGTATTGGCATAAAATTTTTGGCACTGGTTTATCTCCTAATTTCCTTTAAAGTGTCTTTTTGGAGATAGGAAATCTCTCCAGTTTATTTTATATGCCCAGAGGGCACTCTGCATTCAGCTTTGGTTCTCTAGGCTGTGTTGTCACAGATGTGAGGGATTGAGCTTTGTGTTTGTGTTTTTATGATGTGATATCAGGCATGCTGAAAATGAATTAAAACCTTGACTTACATCACAAGTTAAGCTCATCCGGATGGCAGACAGCTCCTGCTTCTTGTGAAAGAATAATTTTGGTAATGTGACAGGCATGGGTTTGTAGGCAGTAGCAACTCCTACAGAGTTTAAAGCCCTGAAATAAAACAAAGATTGCAGACAGCTGATGATCAGTATCTTTCCTCTGTGAGGGGTGGGAACTCCTGCTTCAAATGAGCTGCAGGTAACCGTTGACTCAAGGTTATGGAAGAAGTCCTGCACCTTGTGCACTGGGCCAGCCCAGTTTACAGAGCTGTGCTCTCTGCAGCTCCATTTAAAAGGAAGTGAGAGGTTTTTCCTTTTGTATTAAGAGAGAATTTGTTTTCATGAATATGCCTCAACATGATGCCTTGCTATGGAGGAAGTAGCTGAGCAGGAGGATTTGTTCCCTGCATTTTCTCTGTAGCTACAAAAGCCCATGTAAAGCATGCATGGAACATTTATTAATGTATCAAATAGCAGGTATGATAGATGCAGTTAGGTCTCTTCAGTTGTTATTTTCATTTGTGATCCACAGATTTTGCTCCGAATTGCTGTATGGAGTTTGGGTTCTTGTTCAGATTATTTTGCTAAGAGGCACTCGGGAAAGAAAGGAAGAAAATATTTTCAATTTGGAAACTCCTACATGATGAGACTTTTGTTTGCATTTCTTCAATACTTTTAAAAATTCAGGTTTCAATAAATAATAATTCACTGAGGAAAACCTATCATTTTGGAAAAGTTATGTCTAGGTTTGGTATCCATTATGTTTGGGGGGTGGTGGTGTTTGGATGTGGAATTTGACTACCTGCAAGTAACTTAACTGCCTGAGAGAAGTTACAGTTTATTATTTGTGAAACACAGTACCTTGAAGCTCATGTCATCAGTCCTAACTTACTGAAATTTCCATTGAATCAAAGATCAGGTGTGTCCCCTCAGGCTGCAGTGATGGAAACTGCCCTAAAAAGGATGAAGAATGGGCTTGTGGAAAGTTGTTTTTGTACAGCTGAAATTTTAATTTATTTCTTTTCCTTTGAGATACATGAAAGAAAAGAGGCTACTAGGATTAGCTGTACAGCAGATATCCGTATTTGGGGAATGGTTTTCTATCAGTCCCACTCCTGTCTTCTGGAGTATCTTGTCTTTTTTTCCTTCTCTTTTGGCAGGGTACATTAAGGGTCATTAAAGTCCAAACAGAAGCTAGAGCAGCTTTGAGGTGATTGTACTGTTTGCCGTGCACTATACTGGAACTTACATATCTTTATAGATGGCTTATAAACATTTGTGATCCCTCTTCCATTCTCTGTCAAGCCTGGGAGCGAAGGAATAAAAGTAAAAACTTAGAAATAGGTAAGCTGCATGGTGGACTCCTAGTCTTGAATCTGCTCAGGGGATAGCTGGCTTTTTCATGGGCTTCTTTTGACGTTTTGTTCTGGAACAGGAATCCCTGCTTTACTCTGGAACTGATAGAAATTGATTAACTATATCCCAAATATCTTAAGAATCTGCGGTGTCATGGGGAAGGGGCTTCCTTAAAGATTTATGTGGAAAAAGTTAAAATGAAAGTATTTAGACTGCAATCACCATTCTGAGAGACAATATCTAGATTTAGTAAAATAGGTTCTAGATTGTTTTATACCCAAAAAGGGAAAACAAAAGAGGTAACCCAGCTTGTGTGTGTCAGTTTGCTTCTTAGTAAGCAGGTAAACCTGGATTAAGATAGGAACAGGGGAACTGTCAGTGGAGGATCTATAATTGTAATCACTAAAACCCTCATTTGTTTTTTTCCAGCTCTGCTAGTAACGAAATTGTTATTTCTGTGAAATAATTTCCTGCCCACGGAAAATCTGTTCTTGAAATGAGTTGGAAGGAAAACATGCTTTTGAACTGAGAGCAGCTGCTCAATCTCATTTAATCTTTTATTTCATTGTCTGTGGTTTGCTAATGTAGAGAAGTCTGACTTTTTTTGAGTCCTGCCTTGAGAACTGTTCCTGTTCTGCTTAGCATCATGAATTTGTGAAAAGTGAGATGACCTAAAACACAGTACTGTGTAGAGCAACCTTATCCCTTTTGCTTTGTTAATGAATGAGAGTCAAACAAGTCCAGTAGGAGCCACAAAAAGAGGAGCCAGCTAGATTTCTGAGATTTGGTATCTTAAATGAAAATTTATGCAAACCTTTGAGGTCAGAGAGCAAGATCATATGGCACCATGGAGTCCATGAGCATGTGTGATTTACTGTATGTTTTCTTGTGTGCAGACAGAGCATTATATCCTGATTACTGTTGCTTTCTTTTTAACTGGTAATATACTAAGGGCTTTTGGAAGGATGTACCATTTGCACCGTAACCATAGTATGTGTGACAACACGTATATGTGTGCATTTAAACCTTGAACATCCTTCAATGAGCAAAACCTTTTTATGGAATTAGTGTGAAGAAGGTCAGTAAAGGGGGGAAAACTTAACTACTCATGTTACAGGAAGTGAAATGCCATAAATGTTTTGTGAAGAACTACGTTTAGTCTTGGTCTACTTGTGTGGTTAACGTCATCTTATAAAAAGGAATAGTCTGTAAATCTTGTGGTTATACTTAAAAAAAATATAAAGTGAATAGTCCAAGCTGTCACTGAAAAAATGCTAGCCTTTCCTTTTTGGAAACAGTGGTTAACATAGAAAAGAGAAATACTATGTATTTTTTGGTACATTTACACACATATAAATGTATACTTTTAAATAGATATGGAGTATGTGGAATGGAATAAAAATGGATTACTAATATAAATAAAGAATATAAATAGATAGCAAAAAGTCAGGGTTTTGGGGGAGGTTGACAGGTGACTGCACAAATTCCACATGGCTAGCATACTGTGGAGCACTTGAAGCGTAGTAACAACTGTGCAGAAGCCTGTTACTAGGAGAAGGTTTTTGTTGTTTTTTTTTTTTTGCATAGCAACAGGTATATTAACAAGAGTGTTGTTTCTGCCTCCTCTTTTTTTTTTTTAATAATTCACACATATTCCTCAGGTTATATTTTATTTCTGATTGCCTTCATAAAGCCTCATGAAGCCAATGGTGGTAATCCTAGGTAAAAGAGGCAGTGGCTGGGTCATGATTTTTGTACTGAAAAATATTTTATAACATTCCTGGGACTTTCTAATATACAAATAAAGCTAAATTACTTAGTTATTTCAAATATTTAAATAACTTGCATGGAAGGTTGAAAGAATAATTTAATGCATGCAACAGAATACAGGACTTTAAGCTTGAATTTCTGTGGATCATACTCAGACTTTCTGGAGTCTACCTGCTTCCACCTAAAATGGGTGGATGCTAACTCTGGTTCAGAACACAGTTCAACGAGCTAACCCTTGTGAGCAAAAAGTTCCCTGGGTGCATAAGCTGTAGCATCCTAGCTGGGCAGCCAAGCAAGAGATAGTACCTAGGCAGAGACATGCCCAAATCCTTCCCAAGTCCTGGGGGAACCTCAGTAAGTTAGGTGTCCCTCTAGGAATGCCTGAATCATATTACATTGCAGTCCAGGCAGTTGTGATAGTATTATGTTTCTGGACATACAACTGAATGTTTAGAACTGTGTCCCCGAATATAGGGGATGGCTGGAGATGCCTGGAGAAGGTCTAAACCCACAGCTCTTCTTCCCACAAAACTGCCTTTAATTATGTCCATGAAGTGTTGGGAGAATGTGGTTTTCACCCATCCTGATGAAGTTAGGCTGCTGATACACAAAATATTGTGGAATTCAGAGAGACAGCAGGAAATGAATAATTTTAAATCTGTAAAGAAGGACACATTCCTCAGAATGGAATGGTCCTTGTTCTTTTTCAAGTAACGGTAGGTAGATACATTTCTTATTTGGGAATCGTGAGATAAAGATGTATAAGAAACTGGGAATAAGAAAGAGTAGCAAAGATTGTTAGCCAGCTAGTAAATAGCACTGATAAACCTACATCTGTTGCAGAAAAGGAAGTTCTAAGACTTTTTGAAAAATCAAATATTTAATTAAAGGTTTGCCCCTGTGCATGTTAGATTGGTTTTTAGATTTCAATTCTTAAAAGAAAAGAGAGATTGGTGGAGAAAACGAAAAATAAATTATTTGCTTGTGAGTTAACAGTATCACTAATTAGGCTTCCCAAATGTAGAATATGGACTAAACTCAACTCTTATTTTACCAGTGGGAATTTGGACATTGATTCAGTGGGCTATAGCGACAGCAACAGTCTTGAGAGTTTGTGATTGCATTTATACTTTTGCACTTGGGCCAAGTGGCAACAGGTACCTTGTATAGGGACAGAGCCCTGTAGAAGACTCTGGCTATGCTCACAGTCTGTTCACATGTGATGATGTGATGAAGTTACTAATTTTTATAAGTTCTTGTAAATGAAAATTTCCAATAGTGCTTGGACTTCAGAAGCTATTTGGTTCTTTCCCCACCTTCTGGTACATTATTTGGGAAGGAAGAGTTCAGCTCCTTACTACACCCTGGTGTGCAAAGTGGTGTTCTTCCCTGTGCTATCCTAAAGTTTAGCTGTACAAAGATGTGATCGTGGGATAAGTTATATTGGGAATGTACATTGTATCATGTACTCTACAGTGAATCTGAAGTTATTCATCTCTCTCCCACTGAGTGGGATGTCATCTCAAACAACTATGTTAGCAAAAAATGGGGGTATGCACAGAGATCGGTACTGTGAAACTGTTCACATCTAACCTACCTCATGCTATATTGCTCCTGAGCTCAGTACCTAATATTTAGGGTCACCAGTTTTGCATATATGTGGAGTTAAGCTATTGTACTCAGTTTGTCTGAAAGGAAAACGTATCAGAGATGCTACAAATAAGTAAATAGGCAGAAATTAATTAAGAATAGGCACAGTAAAATTATCCTTTTTATTTTCCTTATCGTCCTCATTATTAAGATAAATTGAAGTATTTTGAATCATCATTTCTGGAACCAGAAGGGAAATCTTACCTCTTTTCACTAGCCAAAGGTATTTTCTCTTTGGCAGGAGGCTCTTGATATCTGGTCATACAGGGATAGTGTGCAAACCTGGCACTGTCTGCTCACTCTATTGTTGATCACCAGGGTTTACTCTCATATGCTCTCTCTACATAAGGATGTTGTTCTGCATAGCAGAGCATGCATTTCAGTTGCATTTTGCATTCTGTGTATTGAGCTAGGTGTCTTTGGGAACATTTTTAAATAATATATTTAAAGATGTTCCTTCTGCAGTTTTTCTAAATTACAAGCAATTTATCATTGCAGACAAATATTTTTCTCAAAAATTCTTTGCAATGCATTTATCTTTTTGTTGTGAAATGACTTGAGAATGAGGATGTGCGGAGAATCGGTAAGCCAGTAACTTTTCATGTACACAGAGCACTGCATGCAGAATTCAAGAGGGTGGATAAAACATTTGAACTGAAATGGAATAAACAAGGAATTACATTTTGAATATAAACAAGGTATGCATATAAATTTGGGAACTCTAATAGCAGCAGCCTGGGGACAGTATTCCTCATAGTCTCTTTCAGAGCTATGAACAGAAACCCAAGAACAAAGTAGGACTATATTCAGATAATCTCTATTCCATCTGCATCTCTACTCATATCTGGGTTTCTTACTGTCTGGCCTACAAGGCCATATATGTAACAATAGCACTCAAGTTGTTTAGCACGATTTTGATCGTCTGAATTTGAACTAAAGCTACAGTATTTGTGACATTTGCTACCTGCAACATGTTCTATGTCTTTGTCATGCTCTGTCTGTACTTCTGCTTGAGCCTGCTGGTTTTCTGCTGCTTAGTTTGCCTCTCATTCATTCTGCTCTGACCCCTGCCAGTTACCTGTGTGAACTTCTGCCATGTCTTCTGCCATCTGTGGGATTGCCATCTTGTCTTTACTTACAGAAGTAGCTAAATGGGAAATTTGGTTTATAATTAGAAAATGAGATTTCAAATCGGTTTTCAGGACTGGCCATAACAATCTGAGAGGTGCCTGGAAATAAAAGAAATCCTGAGCAATTGAAAAGCCTGTGTCACATTTAACAGCAAGTAATTTCCATTGTATCGCAGGCAAATGTGTAATCAGAGCGAACAGGAAGAAAAGTCCATACTATGTGCACTTCAAAATATTGGCGTGTACAGTTTGCATCATAGTGACAACCTGTCACACATCTTTTTGGCGGGATGTTGTGCAATACACTAAGGAAGGGAGATACAGTGGAATTCCCCACCTTTCTATACCTGTAATAGCTTGCTTTTGAAAGCACAGTGGAGTTTGGTACTGGGCATAACCTGCATGATGCTGGCAGCGAGGGGCCGCAAGCAGGACTGGAGCGAAAGAACTGCCCAAGTGGGAGCCGAGCAGAGGACTTGGGGGGAGAGTTATGTCTCTGGCAGGACTGTTGGCCAGTGAAGGAGCCCATGCTAGAGCAGTGGAGGAAGAAACAAGGGACCACCAAAGAAGCGGAACCACAACGTGCTGACCCCAGTCTCCCACACTGTCCACTGCAGGCATAGCGTGCGAGTGGCAAGGGGCTTGGAGACGGGAAGGGGAAGAGGCAGTGTCTAGAGAGGAGTCCAAGTGTAGTTCTCTAAGTGTTTGCTTGTTTTCCTGTTTCTATTTTTCAGTAGCAGAATCAATAATTAAAAGTTTGTTGGCCAATAAATTAAGTAAAATTCCCTGATCCAAAACTTGTTTTATAACCAGCAACAGACTTTACAAATCACAGTGTTTGTGGCTATTCTCAAAACATTTGGTACAGTTCTTAAAATTAAATTTGCTGAAGTCAGACGAGTCAGCCTTCTCCAAGGTTATTTACATGCAGGGAAGGATAGGTGCCTTCAAGTCTTTGTAAGTCAAATAAATATGAAAATGTGTTGCTTCCTTGGTTCTGTCATTACCAGCAAACTGTCATGGTTCAGTGAGTAGAAAGCAAAACAAACAAAAATCATGCTTCCCAGTAATGGAACAAGTGCAATAAATAGTTGTTAAACCTTCCTGCAAAGATATTATGGTCTTCACATTCATTCTTTATTTGATTTTTGATCATAGTTTTAATTTTGTCTGGCAGGACAGGCAAGCAGAAATTTATTTTCATAGCACTATAATGAATATAAAAGATATTACACCTTGTTAAGTCTCTTTGCTTGTAAGTCTCCTTGCATTCCTTTTCACTAAGCATGAGAGTCAACTCCTCTCATCTAATATAATTTAGCAATTTAAAAGATATACATCTAATCTAAATTTGCTGTCTAGGTTCTCCTTACAGTCAGTGCAGCAAGACAGGTGCTAAAAGAAAGTAGTATACTTTGTAGCGAGATAGGTTATTTTGCTGTATAGGATATGGTCTAGTAGGATATCTTAAGTGTTTGAGATGGCTGAGGTGAGTCATTCTTTGATGCCTGTCTGTCCCTTTGTCACTGTGATGGGAACCCAGGAGGTCACCTCAGACTAGCAAGTCCAGCTCCAACACCTTCAGTTTGATGACATGAAGCCTACATGAATTTGCTAGTTTTTTATGTCATATTTCACTCCGAGCCAGGAGCTGAGCCCATTGTGAGTTTTTCTTTGATACAGTACTTACAGAGTAAGCTCCTGAAAAAAGCAGTCATACCTTCCATTAATAATTCCTTATTAAAGTTGGCCTCTGCTCCTGTGGTTTTAAGAAAGGCTGTTCTTGATACCCCTCATTTTTTTTAGCTAAACTTTTTATCATACACACTTATAAGACAAGTAATTAAGTTTACCAAAGGTCATTCTTATTTCATAATTCCTTGCAGTAAAAAGCCATAGAGAGAAAACTTGAAATGAATTAAACTTATGGCCTCTTAAAGAAGATACATGACATTTCACTGTAATTTAAACTTTTGTCCACCAGACATTCATAATATTTTCAAGGATGAGAGCTTTCTTATGTAAAAAAAAAAAAAAAAAAATCGCCCTTCATAGTGCAAATTCTTACACTAACAATATTTTATATAGAAAAGGCAAGTTTTCTTATCATGCTGGTGGTTTCTTTTCAAGCTTCTCATGAATCTGTTCCCCTTCCCTCCCCACTCAATGGCTCCTTTTAGTTGTCTGCCCTTTATGTTGAATTTTGAATGAAACTTACAGAAATGTCAGCCTGGCTCCTTTAGGGATTACGGTTGAAATCATCAAGGTTGGATTGATGGATGAGGCTGTAAGAGGTTGGGCCGGCTGACAAGGTTACCCTTACCAGCTGTCTACCCATCCCTGTTGCATGGGTGTCTGTGCTGCTTGTCAGTCAGCTTTTGAACCAGTGCTGTTTACTGTGTAGTGTTTTAAGGCAGAGTGTAATCAGTGACAGCTTACTTTACTTCAAAATGCTGCGCTGCAAATGGTGGTGGTTCTAAAACTCACTGCTGAGCAGCTCAGACATCTCTGCAGTAAAGGCAGGCTGGATAGCTAGGGTGGCAACAGTGTCAGCTGTCCCAGGCAAAGCCAGCCCTTTTTGACATTCAGGAGTCCTTTATTTTGTCTGTGCTTTTTTTGTGTGGTTTGTTTTGTTTTGTTTCAGGTTATAATCAGCCTTCTGTCTAAGAACCCCAGCTTTGAAATGTTTTTGAATGGGAATGTACAAGAACCCCAGTAGTGTTTGAGATTTTACTACAAAATCCTAAAATGTTTTCAATTCTTGTCTGTAGGCTGGAGCAAATGTGCTGCTGCAAGATGTTAATGGCAACATCGCACTTGATTATGCCATAGAAGGGACTGAATCTAGCAGCATCCTTCTGATGTACTTGGAAGAAAATGGTAAGTCAGCTCTTCAGCTTCTGGAATGTTTTTAATGAACATGACATAAAAATGAAAAGGATGGATATTAATTTGATGTAAGTCAGTACTGAAGCCAGTGGAACTATATTAGTTTGGAGATGGAGGGGAGGAAGATGATTTTGGGTCAGAAAAGTTTTCAGTGTGTTTAGATTCAAACAACTAACAAAGGTTAGTGGCAGTGATTATCGTCAGATCTGCTTTTGCCCATTCATATGGAGATGTCAGAGTGTGAATTCAGAGCAGAAAAACTGCAGTAATGCAGAAGCTTTTAAAACAATTTAACAGTGTGAGGACCAGGTTTCACATTTTGTTCCATTTCACATGTGTTATGTATAGCCTTAGAGTCTATTTTTTCCAGTGAGAGCCTGTTAAATAAATCTCTGCAAGTCATCTGAATGGAAATGTATATGAAACTTTATCACTTATTCAAGAATATTAGTGTTGGTTTTGTTTTGTATGGAGAAAATACTGTAGCTAGATTTCTTTTATGAAGTATGCTTAATATGTAATAGATGACAGAACCTGTATTGAAAAAAAGGGTTTGTTTTTCACCAGCTGCAAACTTAAATAAGGTTTCTGAACTGAGATTTCTAGCATTGCTTTTGACTATAATAGGTTGCCTTAACGTTGTATGTGGCTCATCATAACACTAAGGACAATGTATTAAGCAGAAATAATGAGTAGTAATGTAAAAATGTGTAATTTCAACATTGCCTCCATATAAGAAGTCTGTTTCAACATAAACTAGGTTATGTCCTCTTTCACTTAAAAGAGAAGTTGACTTAGACTGGCAAGGAAATCACACTCAGTGTGAGGTCCTATACTGTTAGCCCATAGCACATCCAGGGTATTACACAGGTGTATTTTATAATGTTGCTTCTTTGGTGCCTGGCAATGTCTTTGTAACTCATGAACTCTGGTTTTCGATTTTTCTAATGGCAATACAGGTATTAGCTTCTAAAAAACTTGATTGCCTTGCAGAATGCAGATATTTGGAGTCTAAGTGCTCCAAATGCTTTGTCTGATATGGTATTTAACATGGAGCATAGAACAAGCATATAGCATACAACAAGGTATGGTCTGCTCACTTGCAATTATTTGTGTGGATCTATCAGAAAATGCTTCCTCTTTCCTTGGTATGTCTGTCTTTTTGGTTGCAAAATGAAATAATTTGGAAAAAAAAAAAAGAAAAAGATTTGCTAGTTTCTTGGCAAAGTGTTTACATTGAAGGAACTTATATGGAACAGTGGATTTTTATGACTCTAATGTTATTAGTGTTGCCTCTTTTCCAGTAGATAGGAGAGGTACTGTTACTCATTAAACAATGATTCTGTGAATGTGGGAAGTTTCCAAAATAAAACCCTAAACATTATGAAGGTGACATCTACCTCTACTAACTGTAGATAGCTGAGCCTGAGCTAATCATCCAGACCTTTTCTTTTGGTCAATAGAGAGAAATGGGAAATGCAGGTATTGTTTCAGCTCTTCCTAACCTGGCTAGGTGAGGAGAACTGACTTCCAGGACTGTTTCTTTCTGTTCTGCTGACTAATAAGAACCTAAGTTGACAAGTCATAGTTTACCTGTCATAGTTTTAGACTGTAAGAATAGATCAATCCTACCCTTTAATTGCAGTACTGTGTGAAATCCTGGCCTTTGGGTGATCAATGACAAAATGCCTATCAACTTTGCTTCGTCTGTTACTATTCTTCTTGTAACAATAGGCAGCTCAAAGTACCCTTATTTCACACTTAGTTTTTAAAATTTAATGAGTATCTTCTAAAATATTTGTATAGCCTGCCATGGTTAATAAAGATTGAGGAGGGAATCCTTGAAGGAAATAAAGCTGTCTGGATAAGTATGAATTACTTTGAATTGCCCAGGCTAACGTAACTGATGTTACATTGTACACTGAAACTAAATATTGACTGAAGAAAGCAATATGCAGACTTTACTTACCTAAGGGAAAACAAGTTGAGGTACGTATCCTCTGTATATTAAGAGAATCCTTTGGGTTGGGTAATAATTCTAATATACTATAAGCTTCATTTAAGATATCCCTAATCAAGGATGGAAGGAAAAATACAGCACCCAATTTCATATTTAGGAAAGTGGTGGAAATAGCTTAACTGTATATTTGATCATGTCCTAGGAGCACTCAGAAGCCTAGTGTGCTCCTGAGCTCGAGGACTTTATTGAGGTTGATTTATCTAAATCATGGTCTGGTAGTCACTCTATAGCAAACCCTCCTTAAAGCAAAAGAGGTGCTTCAAAGGTAGGCATCTGTAATGGGTCTTCTGAATTACAATCTGAACTGCATGCTTCTTTCCAAGTGCTATGAAGGGAGCCCAGAATGGCTAGCTGAGGCTTAGAAGTCTGCTACATAGGATGGGATTCAGTTTAAGGTTATGATATTTAAATTTACAGGTCTAGATGTAGGTGCCTGTACGCCAGCTTTGGTGTCTAAATTCCTGTTGCCATTAGTGGAGTTCTAGGAAATACTGTCACTAGAGAGCAGAAGGGTTATTCACTTGACCAGCCACCAGGAGGACACCGGTAAACACTGTTAAATTTGTTCTGTGCTAAGATACCATTGGCTTTACGTGTTACTGGTCATCTTATTTTTGCTATGAAGTCCCGACATTTAAGGACTTTGAAAAATAAGATGGAGAGACCATCTGCTGCAATGTCTTGCCAAGGCAAAGCCAACTGAGAGTAGCCCAGGTTACCCAGGACCATGGTGGGTTGGAGAGTCTCTGATCTCTCTGGGCTCCCAGTCCAGTGCTGAGCCATCTTCGTGTCATTTTTTTTCTTTGTATTTTCAGTTGAAATTTTATCTGTTGTAACTTATACCTGTAGCCTCTTCTCTGTTCATTATTTACCTCCAGGAAGTGTCTCCCTCCAGAGGTGAAATGAAAATACTAGGAAGTGTAAAAAGGTTGTTTTTTTTTTCCTATTTGTCCTGTTTTATTCTGAACATGGTTGATTATTGGAATTGTTGAGAAGTCCACCTGGCACCTTCTGTGACCTTTATTTAGATTAATATCAGCTTTATGTTTTAAGGCAAAGCTTTTGTTGTATTAATTCCATTTTAAAAATGTCAAACTTTCAATGGCTGCTAGTGTGTTCTCTTTGTTTTTAGAGGCAGAATGTTCTACTGTAGAAGTGTGTCAGTGAAACTCTGATCATGGCATATGATCCTTATGTTTGCTCCTTTTCCTTTAGGCTGTTTTAAATATGTAATGCTTTGAAGAATGCAACATTTTTGTTTACTTCCTTTCTTCGTATTTAGTTGCATAGTGGATTAGATGACTTAGATAGAAACTACAAATGAGTGACATCTTTCTCGGTTCCATATTTGACAAGTGACAGGAGGTGACACGTTCACTGTGTAATTTGTTTCCAAAAAAGAGGTGTTCCCTTTTGTCTGCCAAGATCTCAGGCTTCAGCTTTCAGTAGGATAACTGTGCATTTCAAGAACATCGGCCTTGTTATTTAATCTGAGAAAACAGCATCTGGATATTTACTACTACTTTTTTTTTTAAGTATCCTACACATCTGAAAGCAAAATAATACCTTCCTTGCCTGTTGTACAGTGAGAGTTTATGCACTAGCAGGTTATTACAAAACCAAAAGAAAACCATCTGTTGCGGAATTTTTTTTTTAAGAATGACTACATGTAAATAACATATCTACCTGAAGGTATAGATGGCTTTTCTTTTTCTACCATGACACAGGTACAGAAAAAAAGGGTTATTGCTTTTCTACGAAGTATTCTTTTTAACAGTTCACTTCCTGTGGGGTAAATGAATTTAAAATAGCTGGGTAAAGGTTATCAACCTTTGATGGTAATAGAGATTTCATGTACTTAATCAAAATCTTTTATAGTATTCCAAGCTGTGTGAATAATGGATCTGTTTTGTTCTCTGAATATTAAGGGGATCATACTCAGGGGTCTAAGAAAACTGTATATAGAGCCAAAATCATGTGCAAGTCCTATCCATTGAGGTAGGTTTTTTTTATGGTGTAAGTTAGTTAAAATACTGTGCAGATTTCACAAAAATAGACTGTGGTTTATTAAATTCTTACTAGCAAACGGGTTAAGCCTTACTTTTCAGCTGCAAAGAGGAAGGAATAAATTTCTTTCTCTGCTATGCAGCAGTAGGTAGAATAAAAACCCCAGAAGCTAAGGGTTAGTACAGAATCCTACACTGAAGACAGTGTTTAACATTAGTCAGAAACAGTCGACTCATAAATTACTACAATAAGGAGAATTTCCCTGAAGCCAAACGTTAACAACATGAGGGAAATAATGTGCAGGAAAAGCTGATTCAGAAAAGTAGTGGGCAAAGGATTAAGGAAAAATTTACTGTAAGAGTGACACTATACAGTAACCTGGAATGTGATAGGGAGATACATCCCAAAATTATTTTGGTTTAAAATGTAAAGTTATTTGAAATGATTTATAAAATCTGGTGTGGTTGGGCTAAAAGCCAAACTCCCACCCATCTGCTTGCTCATTTCCCCTCCTGAGCAGGACAGAGGGAGAAAATAGGATGAGAAAGCTTGTGGATCGAGATGAAGACAGGGAGATTGCTTACCAGTTACTGTCACAGGGGAAACAGGCTCAACTTGGGGAAACTTGCAAATTGGAATAGATTCAGGTAGTGAGAAATAGAAAGACAAACACTAAAACAACACCTTTCCTCCCCCTTTCCCAGGCTTGACTTCACTCCTTCACTCCAGACTCTACCCCTGCAAGTGGTGCAGGGGATGTGGGGGAGGTACAGTCAGTACATAGAGCAGTTTCTGTCTGCCACTTCTTCCTCTTTACACTTTCCCTCTGCTCCAGCATGGATTTTTCACAGGTATACAGTTCCTTCAGGAACATCCATCTGCTTCACCATGGGTCTTCCATGGGCTGCAGGGCATCTCTGCTCCAACGCCTGGAGCACCTTTTCTCCCTCCTTCTTCTCTGACCTTGGAGTTCCCTCAGCTATTTCTCCCTCCTTTTGTTTCCTCTTTGTCTCTCTGTCCACTGTTTTCTGCCCTTCCTTAAGTATGTTTTCACAGAGGTGCCATACTTGTCTGAGAGGCTCAGCTGTGTCCTGTGGTGGGTCTGCTGGAACTGAGAACTGTCTGTGGTCCACACGGGGCAGGCCCTGGCCTCTTGCCACAGAAGCCACCCCAGCAGCCCCACAACTGCCAACACTTGGACCATACATCTGGTCGTGTGTTTCTCAACACTCTGGCACTTTTTATGAGAATAAGATCAAAATGAAAATCCCAGTTATGTGTTTTTTTCATCAGCTTTGATTATGAATTAAAGTGTTCAGAATACATACACCAAAATGCTCTAACATGGAGGTTGTGCTACAGAAACACTTAAAACAGATCTAGTAATCCGGCATGGGGAAAAAAAGAATTATGTACTGTTTCTTCAGTGCACTCAAGAAAAGCAATTGATATAGATCAATATAATTTCAGAAAAAGTAACTGCTCTAGACTTTCATATTTAAAACTATGAAGGGCTTTTCATAGACATTAAGGAATTATTGCCAACATACTACAGTAAGAACTGACTAAAATGTCAACACATGTAGCTTGTTAGTACTAAAGATCAGTGGATTTAAGCTAAAACTAAATCCTCTGTTATATTTTCTATTTTAGAACCATATGCAATGTGATCTTGATTTCTGCTTACAAATTTTCTATTAATAATATTGATGCAGTAGGTTGACAGAAAAACAGGCAACCAAAACCAAACAGCCTCAGGGTGGTTCAAAGTTTTTTCACTCTGATTTTTGCTGATTGGGAACCACCTACCCATGAGATTATGACACACACACAAAAAATCTGTCCAGTTTCCGCAGAGAGCTTGATTAATTGGTGATAGGGGTTAGGTGATGGTATTGCCAGTGAGAACGGGACCAAATGAGATGTTTCAGTAGGTCCCTTCAAGTCCTAAAAATGAAGCACACAGAAAACGTGACACATTGAAAACGTCGTAGTTGAGAATGCTCATCTGTCTTCCTTTGGCCTTTGTGTTTTCTAATACAAGCTTGAATAAGCTACTGTAATTTTTATATTTTCTAACTCTTGGGGAAGTGACTTTGAAGTCTTAGACTCCTCTTAATATTTGTGTGTTTCCAGCATGCAAATGTTTGGGCATTTAAAAGTGAATTAAAGAAGAAAGTCCATCGTATGGAAGCATTTTGTTACCCATATGTTTTTATTAAAGGGAAAATATTTAAACTCACTGTGCAGACTTTTGGCACTTGAATTAACATTTTAAGTTTCAGCCAGTAGTTTATGATTTGCTTTGTAACTGATGCTAGAAGGAAAACAGGCATCTCCTGGACTAACAGGCTTTGCAAAGATTTGAAAAAAGAGTGTGAAGAACATCAGCAACTGGGGATGCCCTTTTAGTATCCTTTCAAACAGCTTACTGATAAATAATCTAATTCTGTTACCATTAGAGATAAATTACCATTTTTTTATAGGATTCCTAAAACTATAACCTTTATCAAGTTAGAAAAAAAATTTTCAGTGCCCAGAGTGCACCCACGGGCTCTGCAACCTGTGCTCCCCACTCCCAGGGGCTTGGCTGCCGGTGCTCAAAGCCAGCTCTGACATGGTACAGCCATGTAACCTGGGAGCAGTTGGCTCAGACAAGGGCTAAGTTGTGAGGCAGAGCTGGGGGAAGCCTTGTAATGATCTTTCACCCATCCTTTGGCTGGAGAGCCGCATTTAGGCTCAGGTCCTTGCCCTTGTTCCTTGCTTGAGGTATGCCTATGCCCAACCACGAACCTTGTTGATCCCAACCCTGAACCACTGACTGCCTGGCTTCACCTGATTTGTCTGGATTCGTTGCTAGAAGCTTTTCTAGCAATCACAGAACTATCGGTTGGCCCTGATTCCCATCACCAGACCCGCTCGATTTTCTTGTTTGGGTACTGTGGGGCTGTGCCCTCGTCAGCAAGGACACTACCCTTCCTGCCCCTGTTCACCCTCAGCTCCTGGCTCCCTGGCAGGTGTCAAGTACCCTGCTTTTACTGCTTTCTAACAAAGACATCTAACCATAACATATTAAGACCTTGCCGAGAAATACTGTATATGGAAGAGCTCATTTCAGACATGGTACTTACCGCAAGTAACCAGAGACAATGATATGCTTTTTTTGCTTCCGTCTTCTGGTGTTAATATTACAAATAAAATAATAAACATGCAAGACATATCCACAGATGAATGCTTTAGTATTAAGCCTTGAGATTGTACCAGTCTGTTAAAATAAATTACAAAAATTATTTTTGTTCTCATACAAGTTAAGAAGAGACAGAGGTAATTTAACTAATTTTAGCTGGAAGGGTCGTCAACATCCTTGTTATAGAAGAGAAGACAAAAAAAAGCATGTTTCACTAGAGTGGGAGAATTGTCACTCTGATGACTATGTGAGGAGGAGATGGGAATTTCATTTCTGATAGCATTTTCAGATTGGAAGGAAATAAACTAAACATCTTTCACTATGCCTATATAATGATCTCTTTAAAGACAAAGAGGTAAAACCCACCAACAACTATCAGTCGGTACTTCTGCAGTGAATTAGAGCTTAGTAGTTTTGCAAATACACACTCTTGCAGATACTGAAAATATTGACTTCCCTTCTCACATAATAAATGTTGCTGAAACGTATCTGTTCATACGCTGACCTTTGAAAATCAAATGCACATAATGCCAAACGATACGCACAAGAGCTACTGAACAATGTAATTTAACAAAGATAATGCTCTTTACAAAGCTATCTAGTAAGCAGCCAGAAGAGTCCTCCTAAAACTTAAAGCAAATAAAGCTGGATAAAGTAACAGCTACACCTGAATATTTTTATGAATGAAAATGAATGTTTCAAGAATGATACCGTGACTTTTTTTTTTCTTATTGATTATGAACATGTCTATCCTATACTATGCTGCACAGGAGAAAAATAGAACTTCTAAACAATGGTATCCCTAAAATTATAGACGAATACAGACAGGCTCATCACGCTTGGGGTGAAAAGATCCTTGCTCTGTTTGCAGTTCTGGGCAGGAAGGGCAGATACAGGCAGGGTGAGAGAAGACTTAACTAAGAGGAGATGAGAGATTGGCTTCTCAAAGTTGTTGCAAGTTTTTTAATGCACATTTGTGTTTGCAAGGCAATGTGATATTGACCTCTCCTAAAGACTCTTAAGCCCGTTGGAGAATGAGACGTGCACATTGCAGAAGGAGTGACTGCTGGGTGAGTGCAATGGGTATTTCCCCAAAAGTGCTTGAGTGTTCGCTTTGTACGGATCCCAGGAACGGGTGTTCCCCTCGCAGATGGAGAGTCTTCTTGGTACCAGACATTTCTGAGGAGATTATTTTTTGTAGCAATTCTCAGTTCTGTTTGCCATCTATTTCTTTACCACTGCAACTTTCTGAAAGTTACCTTCCAGCTTTTTATTGGAGGTTTTTACATTCCTTTGGGTTGTCAGTTCTATAACCATATGCCAGAGAGGGTGAGACAGCCAAAGCACGTGAAATGGCCTTTTCAGGTGTTTTTCTTAAAGAGTGAGAAGTGATATATTTTGTAGCTTTTAGGTTATGCTCCTGCCTGTCATCCTGCAGGGTCACTACTGTTTTAACTGTTCCTTCTCCATCTCATCTCCTGCAGAATTTATGAGCATGTAGTTCTTGTTCTGATTTGGTACAGGGTATTTGGGGCGTATTTTCCATCCTATGCCTTTCTTTTTGACTTTTCTTTTTTTAAAATGTGAATCCATTCCTGTAGCACATGCCAATTTGGTTTTCTTCCACTATTTATTCATGCTGGCTGTCATCCCTTTTCAGCTGAATATCTAAACCGCATTTCCCTGTTGAAATGCAATGTTAAGGTCATTCTTTGATTCAGGCAGCAAGTTACTTACTGTATGAGTAACATTTTATTGTTCCATCTAAACTGATGAAAAGTATCACTGCCTGGGGAGGGAGAGTAAACTCGCCAGATTTACAAACTTGATTAAGCGAAGGTAGTTACTGACCAGGTCTCCTTGTTTGAGCCTCAGAGAATGATGTGTGTGCACGCTTGGTAAATCGGCTTCTCAGCTCCCCACCAGGGAAACCTTCACTGAAGCCTGACAGTTCCTGAGTTCTTGGAATTCAAACCTGCAATTCTAAGATTGCAATTTAGATTATTTTTTCATGTTTTCATTCTGTTTTCTATAAAGGCAGAGGAAGGGGATCTCTGTTGTTTCTGTAGCATTTTCAAAACTCTTTTGGATATTTAAAAAATGAAGCCTGTGGAACCATGTCACTGTGGTAGCTCACTTGCCAGGCTTTTTACTGCTATTTGTTTAATGAAATGTGTATCATTCCTGTATACAACTATTGGTTTGAAGCCAATAAAGCTATCTTGAGATTCACATAGACTGTGCCTTTTGTTGCTATGTAGCATTGTTTATGCATTTTCTCTGAGCTGATGGGTGTAATTATATTTGTGATAGAATTTATATAGCAGTTGATGCAGCTGAACTCTTTTCTTGATTTTCCTTCAGCATGAGCAAAGTTAATCTTTCAATAGCCAGATTTTTTGTGGCTCCAGACAGGATACACCAAGGTTCTATAAAATGCAATTTACGAGGTGTAAGGATTGATAGTTCACCGTCAGTATAAGAATATACCGATAAGTTAATTCTCTGACCAGGCTGAGTGTAAGTCAATAGTAAATTGCTAGAAAAGGCTGAGTGGGCTCAGCTGGCCTTTGCCCTCAACCTGTAGCCATTACTGTATGAATGAAACATGACGAACTGGACAACCTGATAACAACTGTGCTTCACTTTCAGTCTTTTTTTTTTTTTTTTTTTTCTTCTGGGGGAAAGTCAGAAACTGGTATTTCTAATTTGTGGATTGTGAACTTAGTTTTAATTTTTGAGTGTTTGAGGTGTTACACACAAAAGAGGTAGTACGTTAATTTCCACCTGCTGCTTCTCTCCTTGAAAAACAAAACTTATTCTAACTGTTTATTGGAGACGTCAAGAGGAACTAAAAATTGACATAACTTCTGTCAGTAGTACTTAAGTTAAATAGATATTAATTAAATTAATATTTTTCACTTTTCAGCTCACTGACAAATGGCTGCCTTCATCAGGCAGAAAATGATACATATATTTTTAAACTTTAATCTTTCTTACCTGACAACATTAGAAAGAGCTTTATCATGACCAGTCAAGTTTCATTTCAGCTGCTCTGTCTGTCTGTGTTGTGTTTAAAAAGTGAAGTGAGTGCTGCAAATGATAACTAATTTTGGGTGTATGTAGCCCTTCACACCACATAGTGTTTTGGAAATTTAAACTTGGCGATTTGAGAGAGTTCTGTCACTGGCACAAGAATGTTAAACTATCAATTGACTGTTACAAAAAGCAGGAAATAGGCAGAAACAGAAAGAAAAAAAGACATTTAATTGATGCCGTGTGGCATCAGTAATCTGTAAATGTCATTGGGTAGTTTTAAATCATTACTGTGAAATGTGATGAAGGCACAAAAACTTCAATTCTGACAAAATGAATCCACTGATTGTTAGGAGATACTCGGAACACCCTATGAAATCTGCATTGTCTTCCAGTCTAGCAACTGTCAGGCAATAGGACGTTAGCAAATTCTGCTTTTGGGTCGTATCTAATTTAAGACATCAGTACCATATGTATGTTTGTTTGTCTGAATTACATGTATGTGAAAGATCACAGGTTTTAGTCCAGATACAGAAAACATCTCATTTTCTCCAGCTTAGGTTTAGACTTGGGTTTTACATTTGGTGTCATTTAGGTGACAGGTGTGAAAATAGGAGAATATGTAAATGTGGCCAGCAAGACGGTGCGCACACTGAACGTTTCACTTGAGAGCTAAAACTCTTAGAAGTGCTGCAGGCAAATAAAATTCAGAACATAAAGCAGTGTGTATAGTAGCATGTTAGAGAAAGAAAATGATTCAGATTCTTTGCTGAACTACATATGGTACACCCATTTATACGAGTTCCAGGGTAGATTAAAACTAAGAAACTTAAAATATGGTTTTACTCTGAAACATGCTTCAGTTGTTTTAGTAATATAAAAAATTGCAAGAATTGTTGAAGATAAAATATTAAGTTAAATAGATATTAATTAAATTAATATTTTTCACTTTTCAGCTCACTGACAAATGTGGAAAAGAACTGAGAAATAATTTATTCATGTGTTTTTTGTTACGTCATGGCCAGGGTAGAGAGGAAGGATTTTTATACTCAAATTACATTTTCTATATATGGATGTAAGTGACCAGTGAAGCTAGGAGTGGAAGAATCAAGCCCTGAATTTTGTTAGATATTCCAATCAAGCCACAGCCAGTTGCTAGTTTAACCACTTAGCAATTTTGTTGTACCCTCGGTTTCTAATTTTAGATCTCTTCAGACTGGAGGCCATGCTTTCTTTTGGTTATGGACTGCCTTGCTTATCTTCATTTTAAAACTGTACTTCGAGAACTGTTTCTTTCAGTAGCAATGTTGACACAAGTAACCCTGTGCCCTTCATTCCTTTCATCCCCTCCCATCTGTTCCTGCTTCTGTACCACATTTTCTCTTGGTTTATGGGGCCTTGTAATGGTCTAAGCTCAGCAGGAGAACTAATCCCGGTTAAAAATAACCCAGGCAGATAAAAAAGTGTTGAGTTCTAATGTCATTTTCTTCACTTCACAGTCTCTCAAGTGGTTGAGCCAACAGATTTGAGGGACTGGTCTAGGCACTGTGATGTATACACAGGGTTGAAAGAAAGCAGCCAAAAATAATTTTCATTAAATAAGACCTAAACACTTGAGAGGCTTCCTTAGAGTGTTTAATTCTTTTCCCATTCGCAGCTATTTTCACTATCCCAGTGGATTTAATGATATTGCAACTGCTTTAGCTACAACTGCTCTTGCCAGTCAGTAGATCAGGCCCATTTATTCAGTATTGTTGACTGACATTAAATCATCCATCTAGTGACTTAAAATAAAGATGCAAGTAAACTTTTTGGTAAATATAAGTAAGTAAACATGTTCTATAAATGTACACTGAAGTCTAATTAAATGTTGATTAAGCTTTTACAAACCCAGAGCAGAAGATCATATGTCTGTTCTTTATTGATGAATGAAATACCAGAAGGTCTTAGCCTTTTCTCTTTTCCAGGTGTAGAGCTCAATTCATTGCGCCAAATGAAAATACAGAGACCTATGACAATGCTTACAGATGTCCGACAGCTCATATCAAGTGGAGGAAGTGTGAATCAAAAGAATGACGAAGGAGTTACACTGGTGAGTGGGAACATGTAATCATCACCCTGTGAATATGCATGTACTGCAAGTGTGTACTGACGGGCATGTTTGCAAGGCAGTTCTCTAAGAAGCAAAGTGAGGTTATGCAAGGTTTTGCTTCTCATCTGGCATTTTGAAAATAGACAGATGTCAAGGCCATGCATAGTACCGATTTTAAAGTAGGCTAGTGCAATATCTGTGTCTTAATGACAGCTTTCTTACTCTTAGCCACTGAATATATAGAACAAAAATTAATAGCAAAAAAAATATTAGCACTGTAGTTTAGAACTGCAGCAGATACTTGTGATCTCTGACATTTTGTGTAAGAGAGGGCCTGAAACTTCACACAGTGATTCCTGTTTTAGGCTCGTACCTTCTGGCTGAGCCAGGCTAAAAGACTTTCGTGAAACTATCCCATCTTGATTCAGTGTAATGAAGCTTCCACCATATCAGTGAATAAGTATTCCTTCTCCCAGATTTGCATGTTATTTGTAGTCACTGGGTCTCATTGTATTTTTTTCTGCTAATAGATCTTCTATCCCTTTGTTTTTTCAGGATTGCTACTTCTTCAGCAGTCAAATAGTTTAAAAATTAATGTATTATTCCCTAGGTAGCATATCTGTGGAATGTTCTCTTTGCATATAAAATCTTCAAATCATTGTCAATCAATAAATGGTCATCAACAACATTAAGATATTGAATAACTTTTGAAAAATCTTCTGTGTTTTTCTGCAGGTACTGTACTAAAATAATTAGAAAGGCACATATTTATTATTCTTTCAGCATTTACGCTGAATTACATTGCATGATACTGAATTAACACACTGAATCATTAGTATTTAATTCCATATTTTAATACCTGTGGAGTATTTAAACTATAACTGAAAAAGTGAGCAGCCTCATATCTGGGGTTGTTGAATCCCAACCACTGGCTCTGTCTATACAGGAAGCTATGACTTTTGGGGTGGTCACCTCGAGGCGGTTAACTGTACTTAAAAACAGGAGGGAAGCAGGGGAGGGGTGGGAAGAAACAACACAACTTTTAGTTTAATTCATAAAAGCATTAATTTAACTTCCAGTTTTCTGATACATTTAAGCTAAGCTGCTAAATCACAGTAAAATGCAAAGTTGTTTCTCTTGTACTTTTATTGCTACTCTAGTCTGAATTGGCTTAGTTAAACTGAGTTACGAGCTTACATAACTATCACTGTATAAAACCTTTTCTGTAGTTAGCTGGAGTAGTTGAAATGCATGTCTGAAATATGTTAGAGAGTACTGCAAATACTAGCAGAAAACCATTGCGGATAGTTTGGTTTTCCTTGTTTGTTTGGTGGGATGTTGATAAAGGGGATGTTTTTTGCATGAACGGCTTTTATGTTGAACTTTGATTTTTTTGAACTTCTTTCATAGTCTTGCAACAAGTAGCTACAAAGTGGATTATTTTGCTTTTGTTTGAGATGTCTATTATGTGAAACTTTTGTCTAACAAACTGGTGGGAAATCCGGAATTTGTTCAACTGCTCTGTCTCTATTCATGGTTGTGGAGTCAGCCAGTCTGTGATAGCTGTATGTGTATCAAAGGGTTCTGGGAATAGTTTTTGTTGCTTTACATATATGTATACAGAGAAAACAACAAATATCTCAGTTCTAAGTAGCAAATGAGATTTGTTTTCTCTTGATAGAATATATCTGTGTCCATGTGGAAGTTAAGATGAATCAGGCAAAAAAATGATGCCATAAATATAGAAATGGACACATTCTCATAGATTAATAGCACTTAAATATGTGCACATGCAATACAGACATAGAATGATATATGGCAAAATTAATTTTTCTGCTAAATCATCCTGTAGTATTTTTTATTTGAAAGATTTCAGTCACAAAATACTTCCTTTGTCCTGTGAGCTTTTAAACTACTTTAAAATAGCACTTGTCAGAATTGATGTCTCAATAAAAAATGTAATTTCTTCTGTTGAAACAGAAGAAAAGCTGAAGCTACGTCAAATTACTGGAAAACTTTGAGGTTTTTGTACATTTGAAATTAAGAGCATTTATAGCATACAGAGTTGTTCTGCTCCCAGAGCAGGGGTACTCTGCCTCCTTTCCAGGGGAAGATTTTTGATGAGCTGTAATGTGTTTCATCCCTCTGCATCAAGCATGTTTATAGAGAAAACTTTATGCATGGTCTGCAGGTGCAGGTGAACCAGAAATAGTAAATAAGGCAAATAATGTCCTGGACTCTGTTTCGGTGTCTCCTATGCTTATAGTGACTTTTGAACTACACAGTTCTAGTAACAAGTTTATTGCAAGACCTTTTTCTTCCTGTTAGCCATCTATTTCAATGCTAAGAAAAATAGTCTCTTTGGCTAACATTACTTCAAGGGAAAAAAATCATATAGTTGGGCTGTGTGGTTTGGGGATACAGGTTAACATGTACAATCTCAGTTCGCCATTTCTGTAGTCTTCCTGAGCCCTGTTCTTACTGATCATCATGAGAATTGATGGCTTCTGACTGGAGATGAGCAATTATATTGTGCCAATTTCCAAATGCAAATTTTGTCCCCTTTGCTCCCAGAAGTGGATGGAATGTTTGAAATTGTAGCAGAGGACCATGAGAAAATAAAGACCACTAAACTGTAACCTGGATGGATCTCGTCATGTGAAGTATGTGCCTCAACAGAGTTACTCACCATACACAAGAAACAATTTCCACCAAAACCCACAAATGACAAATTTTCCCTGACATAGGATTCCTTATTGCATTTTCCTCTTTTACTTGATTATTACCAGAGCAAATAATTTGTGTTGCCCTACTATGTCTTTCTCTATGGTCATTTTTTCTCTTTCTCTCTTCACAAGTCCTGTTTGGTACTATATTGCTTTTATATTTATTATACATACCTGCTATTTGTATTAATTAAATAAAAAATAAAATCTATCTTTTTCCCCCTCGGTCTCATTCTGTAAATACTATTTATAGTGGAATTGATTACTGATACAAATGTCAAACACATATAGAGCCTTAAATAGTAATACAACTGCAAAAGTTAGCGTCTAGTTTCTCAAATTGATCATTAACAAAAATACTTTTGAGTTTCCTCTTTCCCCTTCTTGCCACTGCAGTTTTCAGTACCTTATCAGTCATACAGTGTTTGCTACTCAGAATGACAAGCCATGAGCAAACACAGCTACCTTTGAAGTTGTCCCTGCTTTAGCAGCAAGTTGCACTAGTTGACCTCCTGAGGTTCCTGCTAACCTGAATTTCTGTCATTCTGTTACTGCATTTTCTGCCTTCTCTCTGTTCCACTTTGACTCAGAAAGGAAGTTTACTGACACAGAAAATCAACTACAATTATTAAAACAAATACCACTTAAGTATCTAGGGAAGCAATGCCAGCAGAGGAAACAAAATCTCTGTGGTTCAAAATTGAGAAAATATTTTTTGTGACTGATTTTGTGCTGCAACCTCAATGTGCTTGGTTTGGTTGTATGTTAATGAATTCATTTTGGAGTAAAGTAGCGTCAACTTACATCTGGGGTATTTGAACGGCCACAAAGAAGGTTAGGTCTAGGCCAAGCTCTGTTGAAATGTATGAAGCTACCTGGGCTCATGAAGTTTGTGTGTGTGTTTGAAAAGATGTTTGCTTGAAATGGCGTGAAAAGTATCTAGTGAGACTAGATTGTTTAAGTAGTTCTCAATAAGCTACCATTCTTACTTTTTTGCAGGTTTTGTTTATAAATGCTAAAAAAGATTCTGCAGTGGGTTTCTAGTCTGTTATCGCATGTATATTTTGTATTTGTCATTATCATGATTTAGCCAGTTAGGTCTGAGGGGCAGCCAAGATATGCAATAGCATGTCACTGGTTTTTCTGAGTTCTTTAAACTATTAAGATACTTTTATATTGCAGCTGCATGTGGCCTGTGCTAATGGATACAAGAATGTTGCATCTCTGATACTGGACCATGGGGCTGATCTCAATGTAGTGGATAATCAGTACTGGACACCCCTACATTTAGCTGCAAAGTATGGACAGGTAAAGCACAATTTTTTCACCTGCTTCTCTTTTCTTTGTGGTAGTCTTCTGTAGCAATAGCAGATACTTTCAAGTCAGGGAGACTATTCTGGTTTTAATGTGAAAAGCTTACACACTCCTGTACTATAGGTGGCATCTCAAATCACAGAGAACACTTGAGAATAAACACTGTAAAGCTATCAACCCGATACAGCTCATTAAAATCAATCTACCATCAACAGCAGTTTGTCTCCAGCAAAAATTAAATGTGCACTGACACTTGAAAGGGAGCCAAAATAACCACTTTTGTCTGTTATTTTCTTATATTCTGATGTCAAACTCTTACTTTTAGCTAACTTTTTTCTGTGTGTAGTTTTGTGGATGAATGTCCAGGGTTCACTTAACACAGCAGTCGCATTCAAACTTTTCCAGTCACTGAGTTGTGGAGGGGTGACCTGCGTTTGGGATTTGGATGCCATGCCTAAACATGACTTGGGCCTCTTAATATTCTACCTTTTCACTTTTCCTTCATCCTCGCTCTCCCCAGACATGCTCAGTGGGCCTTTGTTAAAGTCTTGACCACTTTAGGAGTGTTCCCCATGGCTCCCACTTGCCCACCTCATGGCTCACAAATCACCACTTACCCACAGGTACCTTCCAAAAACCTCTCTGATGCATCCTAGCTCAGCCTCCTGTGTTCCTGCCCTTTTCCCTCTCAGGTCTCTGCTGCAGCTCCTGGAAAACTCGTCACTTCCTATCTTTGTCCTCCACCAGGAGGGGCTGGACCTGCTCTGCTAGGGACACAAGATTGAGCTTCCCAGTGTTGCTCTGAATAAAAATGGTTTGCTTCTGTTCAGATTCCTGCTGATGGCAGGGATGTCCTTCCTGACACTGTGAATGTAGGTGTGGTGAGTTAGTCAGAAAATGCTATGAATTGGAGCTGTCAAGCCATTCCGCTGTTTCTTTGGTACTTTGCTGTCTTGTAATGCCTATTTCTGTCGCCATCAACGATGCTTTTAAATGTAACTCAGAATGGCAAGAAGTTGTTGATTCTAAACAGGTCTCTGGTTTTCTTTTTTTATGTTCTAATAAATATAAATAAAAATCTTCACAGGCTTCTGCTGGAGTATGAATTCCATAGTTAGGTAATATTAATTCTGTTCCTGATTTTAGTGGAAACAATCCCATTCATTTAGCTGAATCTCTAGCCGGTGATTGAGGAGAACTAGGATTTTTGTTCATGTGTGGTTCTGGTATCTCAGTTGCTTTTCGATACTCATGTGAGTAAACCTGTGAATTACAAGATGAAGGTGGTGACATACAAGAGGCGGGGTGCAGTTGATCTGAATACGAAGCCAAGATTGCTTTTTTTGTTGGGTTTTCTTTTTTTTTTTTTTTTTTTATTTTGGAGTCTTTTACTGTAGGTGATCCACATGTTAAGGTTTAAGGAGTAGATTCTAAGCATGCCAAAATGTCTAATGAAAAGCAAAAAAGATATGTATATAGGTAGACAGATGTAATTCAAGTACTTATGCATGTATATTGTAATTCACCTATCAGACTGTCTTCTTTAGAAAACTGCTACGTATACAGCACATTTTTAGGATTGCAAAACTATTTAAGGATACAATTCAGTACTTATGCTATATATTGATTCATGTCCCGTTGCTCATTAAAATGACATATGTGTATTTCCTTATAGCACATGTTTTCATTTTCATTGAATATATGGCTGCCAACCTCTTTTCAGAGTTCAGAAAATAAATAATATACTTTATAGCAAGAAGACAGTAAAAATAAATGTGTTTGAGACTAGTAGGTTCTGCTGGGGTATAGATTTCTCCTATTGAGATACAGGGTGTCTGCTCTTTTACAGGGTATGAAAGCTTAGCATGTTTTCATAATAGATTAAGTCATTAGTTTATATGAAGTGTACCCTCAATAATTTCTGGAAGGTTAAATTTACAGAGAAAATTTTTCTGCAAAAATACACTGCACCCAAGTTTTATTAGCAAGTGAGGCATCAGTGACATTTTACATGTACTGTAGTTTTTATTTTTCTCATCCCATCTTGTCCTGTGCTGTTCTGAAGTTCTACTGCCCTCACTGATCCCTCTGGATCGTCATGTGATGCTGCGGGTGGGCACACACTCCCTCTACCTGTGCTTGGACTTCAGTAGGGCAAAAAAACTCTTAGGAGAAAGGTGATTGCAGTGATGTAATCTTGAGCTGGAGTTACTGTTTCTTAGTTTCAGGGATGGCTTGCAAGTTCGGGCTTTGTACTGCATTAATGTAGTTATACGATGGCTGTAAGTCTTTTCTAGTGTGAAGCCTAAACACTAGTTGGATTGAAAAGGACACGAAAGGACTGTGGAAGAACTTTTCTTTGGTATATATGTGTAACACGTATATGTTTGCAACACTAACCCCGGATGACTTGAAATACCTTTTTTGTCGTGAAGTTGGGTATTCTTCTTTTTGAAACAGACCTGTACATGTAAAGTTTGCAATTGAAAGTGGCTAATGGAGAAAATGTCTTTCCTTTTGAAGTGTTGTAAGAGCTCAGATTGCTATTTTGTGAGGTGATCCTTTTTGCTGGCTCTGTTGTTGAACTGTGTCTCCGTTTATGTCCCAGATGACGGGGGCAGTGATTCTTATTATTCCAGGAGTTTCTGGTGAGAAGCCAGGGACCAGTTGTGCTAGTTGCTGTGCAAGCACTATGGGTGCACATGGAGGAAGACAAATGAAGTAACATTGCGTCTTCCTTCCTGAAATTAACAAAATACAGAGCAGATATCTTCCCTTTGTAGTGTTAATAAATAGTACAATTTGGAGATACCTTATTATCATGATAGATAATTTGCCATCCTTATTTAGGAGATAAGTATGGCTTTCGTATGGATTCTGTTTGTAAGAAACAAGTAAATAATTTAAATTCCTTTGTAAGAGGGATTTATTAGCTATCAGGGAAAATATTTCATCCAGTAGCTAAGCCATAGGGGTGTTTTTAAATTTTCCTTTCTTATGATGATAATTTTGAAACATCTTTTAGCCTTAGTATGATTTCATATGCATATCATATTTATAAGTCCATTTTGAGTAATTAATTATAGACAAATACGAGCATTGTTACTATTTTGGGAAAAAGTAGTATGGCAGAATGGGAATGACCTTAAATCAAGACATGATTTGGATAGTCTGTTTTAAATTAAAATACATTAACGAGGGAATCGTTATTTTTTAGCCAAAAAATACTAATGTTCCCTGAGAAAGTCATTAATATGAATTCTGGACTCCATCCCTTACAGTTTCACCTCTTGTAACACGTATTTGTGACAGGTTTTTTTAAGAATTCTCACTTGAAGAACTTGTTACAGTGATAAATCTTGTATGTTCTACTAGAAGACTGTAAAAAAGTCTGTTTGGTTTTAGTTTGATGTTCTTTTCAATTCTTGAGAGGATTTCTTTCCTTCCAGGAAGTATCTGAACAGAAAAATAGCCTTTTCTTGTCTTGTAGCTTGTCTAATAAGCAATGATCCTTTAATGACTGGTCACAGAAGTTTCAAAAAACCCATTCTAAACCATTGTTGTTTAGTAGCTTACTAGCACTGCTGCTGCAATACCTGCAGCCAAACCCCATCCAATATATAATTAATATTATATTCCATGAGTCATAAGGACTGATAGTTTTTCCTGTTTATGAAGTACCTAAATTCTTAGTAATTCAGATATATTTTTCTTTTGGAGAAGCTGCTTACCTTAATAAAATGCAATTGGATTAGTTATACAAATCACACATTTGGTTTTTGCACTATTTTGTTACAGAACTTTCATTCATTTTGCATATTATTTTCTGAAAAAGTTTGAGTAGTGATATTCTTATGAAGAAGTTGTTACATTGTTTGAGTGACATCCAGACTCAGTTGAAGGACCAGAGCTCTATACATACACAGTTTTGTGTTTGCAAATACACAAAATACAAAAAAATGAAAAAAAACCCCAAACCAACTGTATTTGGCTATTTGTAAGGCTGTAACAATAATAGACATGGTACTAATTTACCTGGGGAAAAAAAAAAAAGAAGAGTCTACTGAAGTTTTAAATTTATAGTGAGAAAATTTAATTTGCATCTGTACAGGAGGAGACTTGGAAAGAATAAAGGCGCTGCAAGCTTCTTTTTACAAATCTCAAGTTGTAAATTAATACACAATGTAAGTGGATTACAAAAAGCTTATTGCTCCATCTCCCACAGTAAATTATATGAGAAATTATTGGAGCAGAGAGACATTATCCTGAGTGAGCTAAGCATGTGAAAGACATCACACCCACACCTTATGATCAAAACCTGGCTTGTAGAGACACCTCGATAATGGCAAAACCAGTTTTATTTAGGATGGGATTGTTCTCAGTGAAATTTAGCCACCTACAACCTAAGTGCAAAGTCAAAGCTGTGTCTGTCTAATGTGAAGAATCACCTCTAGAGTGCAATTCAGACAAATCTAGGAGATGCATTTAAAAAGGTGGGATGAATCATTACTTAGTGGTCTGACCCTCCCTGATTGTAGAGGTGATGGGCAGCTAGCATATGTTAGAGGTCTAACCTGAACATTTTAAAATTTTCCAGGAGGAATCCAGACAAAGTGTGGGACAAACAGGCCAGAGGATGGGTCAGTTGCCCACTGGATGTGCTGGGTCTCCCCAGTCATCATGAAGGGGGCATGGAGTTTATGTCTTACTCTTAGCATAAAGCTGCACAGAGTGAGACCTACAGAGGGAGTAGCGTTAAATACTTAACAGCAATACTGATCTTACCAAAAGCAAAACATAGCAGTAGGTTGTTGCATTGTTTCCAAACAGGGAATAACTCTGAATTTTAAGTGCCATTATGTATTATCTGATGTTAAAAAAAAAAAAAAAGTCTGTACCTGTCTTTACCTATATTTGTAAAGAAAAGCAGTCTCACCGATAAATTTACCATCTAAAATTTGCTAGAACAGTATTAGTCCAAATACTGAAAAAGAGCATGAGTGAATGATAAATGAATTGTTCTATTAGTGCCAGAGTGTGTAGATCCAGAGTAGAACATCTTTCTTGCATAGGAGTACAGGATATTACTAGTGAGTTTGAGGGTTATGTACAGGATATGGCTACTGAGTACAGAATAAGGCAACTGAGGCTACTGCCTGAAGGTCAGTCTCTCTGTAAGATGAGGATCTGCTTTGCAGGAACAGATTAGGTTACCAATGTGTGCAACAGACTATTAACTGAAATACTACCAGCTGCAAATGTTAAAAAATAATGTTATAACATTAAAAAATGGCCCTATTTTTAAGCAAGGTTATTCTTACTTTCTAGGACTGTTGTATTCTCCCCCCCCACCTCCCCCCCCCCCCCCCCTAACTATTAGGGCTAAAAGCAAGTTTTTATTTTTAATGCACATTGAGATTCTAACATTATAGCAAAAGTGGATATTATTGAGGTATTAAGGTCAGAGTTGCTTTCCTTAATAATTTTACCTTAATACAATGATGATGGAATCTAATAACCTCTTCGACACACAGGCGAATCTGCATCGGTGACACACAAAAGCCTCTTCAAAATAAGATTATGAAGGCAGCAAAACCAGCCTCAAGAAATAAGAATGTGCCAGGGTTGCCTATGTAAATTTAACAGGACCTTTTGGACATACACATTCTTAATACTGTTATTGATGGCATTTTGAACTCCTTTGTCTCATTCACATGCAGCGTGGGGAGTGCTGGCGTTTATATGTATATATGTGGCTGCTGGCTGTGCACACCAGAGTGGGGCACATGTTGTCACTTGGGTACCACACCGCCCATGCTGGCACTGATACCAACTACAGAAGGGCAATTTGTATTTCTCAGGCTGGCCCCCTAATTTGAATTTAGCACAGCAATCACTTCAACAGCTAGTAATCTGGCACTGGTAGTGCTGTCCCCGCTGGACATCTTCCAGGCTGCTGTGATCAGGAGAGCACACGCTTGTCCTCCCCGTGGTGGGAATAGGCTGGAGCTCTGACATTTGCCTTGGGTACTTTGGCACAATTCCCAGGCACAAGCTGTTTCTTTGTTGTTTATCGCAGAAATGTCACCTTTCAAACAAGCTATTGGAGGCATGCAGGTCAGAGCTGACTTCCCCAGTAGCTTAAACACTACCTCTCCCAAAATTTCATCCCTGGGGGATGCTGCCTATGTCTAATCTATTAAATTGCTAAATAAAAGAAGGCTAGGGATTAAGCCAGGCAACGATCTGGCTCACATTCATATTGTTTAGAACTAGTTTCCTCTATAGGAGATTAGTCTTGTTTGTAGAGAGCTGGTTGGAGTGGTCCAAAGCAGAGTAAAGGATGGAACTAACAGTTAAGTAGTGTGGATTATAAGGGATACTTAAGCTTGCTCCATTGCACTCTCTTACTTAGCGAGGCAGATTTAGCCTCTGGCTTTGAGGTTTAACAGTTCCGTGATGTCAAAAAAAAGGATAAGAGAGTCATTGAACTGCTGACTGTACCTCTCCAAGGTAACTCCTCCAGTAGCAAGGATTTCTTCCCATCAATAAATTGGCAATATCCAAAATAAATAAAAATTGTTTAGAGAGCTCAGATGCCTACCTCGTGTTTCTTAGCATGTTATACACAACCTGTGTCATTTTCAAAATTTATGTCTGAAATTGCTGTTCTGTAAGTATGTTCTCCCGCGACACACATTTGGTTGGCTTGTTTGCTTGGACTGAATCATACCCCTGTCTAGTTAGTTCATCCAAACACAGTATTTCTTTCAGATCATAGAAAGAACTCTGTGCTTCTTCCTGAAGTCTGAAAACACACCTTCTTACTATGTGACCTAATTTGCTGATCGTTACCAAAACACACTAGTCATTTGACTCAACTATGAACTGTAGTTTCATTTTCTTTTCTTTAAGTGCATGTTGACCTCGAAATAGAAAAACATCAGCAATCCATCATTAGGATATGCTTCAATGTAGATGGGATATCTAACCCACTGTAGGAAATTATATTTAATCTCATTCAAGTTTGGCCATTGCCATAGCAGTTCCTTTGAATGCAGTTTCTGGACTTCTGCGAACACATTCCACAAGTATTTTCAATGAGAAGAGCCTAAAGAAGGGGATGCTTGTTCAGTATTTCAAAAAGAATAGAGTATAGTCACTCAGGGAATATGTATTTTCCCTGTCAAGCAGTTGGAATCTTTCATTTATGGTCAGAAAATCCTCTAGAGAATGTTTTATCCAGACATATCTCACCCTCTTTTCTTTAGTCTTTTTTTTCATCTTTGGCATGTGTGATTGTACTCGGGTAGAAGAGCAGCATTTCCTTTCAGATCAAAGTACGCTCATTTTCCTCAAGCAGAGAGACCACGCTGGGATTTCTGCCTGTGATATCTTTCTTTCAATATATTCAGAAGTTTTCTATAAATGATTCAAATGCTAATTGTGGGTACAGAACACTAAGGCAAAAAAAGCTAGATTCACAAAATACCAAATGATAAGAAAACAGATTTACAAGAGCTTCAGATACAGACTAGAGACAACCTCAATTTACAAAATTAGTATAACATTCTCAGTGTTTACATCTATGTTTTTAAAGCTCAGATGTGCACAGACTACACTATATACTTACTTGATTATTGCAGGATCTTAGTGATCAATATAAATTTAATTTTCCTTGAAATACCAGCTATAGTGACTTTCTCTCATATTCAGGACGCATATATGAAAAAAGTCTAGTAAGACTGTTCAGGCACAAACTTTGAGAAGTGCCAGATTTATGATCCTCTCTGTAGTATTAGTATATAACTTGTAGGAATATAACTTATAAGCATCTTTAATCACAAGATCAGATAATGTTGTTCCCTGACTTTTTTTTTTTCTCTGTCTAATTTTCTGGTGGATTAAAAACCAGAAATGTAGGTTATCAGTCTTGAAGTAAGGGTCGCTGAAGTCTTTACTTCAGCTGTAGAAAAACTTTAAGTAACCTTTGTTACTTGCTTAGATGGCTGAAAATAGTATTAGGTTGTCCTTCTTGAACCTATTCCAGAGGTTTAAAAGGCATACTCTTAGGCCATATAGGTTAAACATGCTGACTGCAGAAAGGCAGCGGTGACATTTGAGGAACCTGGGTTCCACTCCAAGCTCTTGTGTATGAACAGACAGAGTCTTCACGGTTCATTCCTTGCACGTGCAACCTTATTTGTCTCATTGCCTCCAGTCTCTTCCATTCTTGTCTTGATTCTGTTGTCTTACTGTCCCATTCATTTGCCTGGCTTCATGTCCTTTCCTTATGTGTTTTATCCCAATCCTGATTTCCTTGCACAGCCAGCTTCTGCCCCTCCTCCTCTCCCTGGTTCTCATCCAAGCTTTCTCTTTTCTCTACTTTGGCTTCATGCCAACCTTCCAGCCCTTCTGTTACACTTATCCCTTTTTCCCACTTGCTTACAGTCCCAACATCCCTTGTTCAATCTTGGTGGTTTTTCCTCACTATGTCACTTTCTTCTTTTTTTTCTGCTTAGTCTGTCTCTGCCTACATCCTGCCTCCTTGTCATGTCTCTCTTCTTCCCTTTCACTTCATTTATTTCATGCTGTTAGTTCCAATGTCCAGCATTTTATCCATGCTCTGTTCTATTTTTTCCCCTCTGCTCTTTCTACCCTGCTGCTAGTCTCATTCCTGCAACCTACTTTTTCTAATCTGTTCCACTTTGCTGACCACAGGTGGTTAGGGTCCCCCTTTTTCTGCACTGAAATAGAAAAAATACTTTCCTCATCTACATTCTATTAAGAAGGGAGATCTGTAATGAGTTTCAGACATCATTTCCTGTTTCTAAATCAGTACTGTGAATCAGATTTGTGATTGCAGAGAAAATGCTATTCAGCCTCTGAATGATATTGCTATTATTTAGGGGTTTGCCTATGAGACTTTGGCTTTAAGGGAAACTCAGTCTTCTAAGTCATACTATTATGTAATGGAGAACAAATATATAATCTTCAAAACTCAATTCACAGTAACTCTAATAGTTTAGTAATTACCTCACTTCCTAACTTTGGGAGTTATCTGTCTTGGGATTTGTTTTGTTTGTTTCACTCCCCAGTAGCTTCAGGTCCCTAACATACGCTTTTCTTTTTAATGTCCTTGATGCTTCTGTTGCCTCTTGTCCTGTCACTGGGCACCACTGGAAAAAGCCTGGCTCTGTCCTCTTTGCACCCTCCCTTCAGGTATTTGCCCACATGGATGAGATCCCCCTGAGCCTTCTCTTCTCCAGGTTGAAGAATTCCAGCTCTCTCAGCCTTTCCTCATATGTGAGGTGCTCCAGTCTCTTAGTCATCTTAGTGGCCTTTTGCTGGCCTCTCTCCATGTCTCTCTTGTATTGAGGAGTCCAGAACTGGATATATACAGTACTCCATTTGTGGCCTCACCACTGCTGAGTAGAGGGGAAGGATCACCTCCCTCAAGCTGCTGGCAACACTCCTAATGCAGCTCAGGATACCGTTAACCTTCTTTGCAGCTAGAGCACATTGCTGGCTCATGTTCAACTTGTTGTCTACCTTTTCTGCAAAGCTGCTTTCTGGCCAGATGGCTGCCAGCATGTGCTGGTGCCTGGGGTTGTTCCTTCTCAGGTGCCGGACTTTGCACTTCCCCTTGTTGAACTTAACGAGGTACCCATCAGCTCATTTCTCCAGCCTGTCAAGGTCCCTCTGGATGGCAGTGTGAGCCTCTGGCATATCAGCCACTCTTCCCAGTTTGGTGTCATCTGCAGACTTGCTGAGGGTGCACTCTACCACATCGTCCAGATCATTAATAAAGATGTTGAACAGGATTGGACCCAGTACTGTTCCCTGGGATACACCACAAGCTACTGGCCTGCACCTAGACTTCTTGCCACTGACCACCACACTCTGGGCCCAGCCACTGAGCCATTTTTCAATCCACCTGAATGGTGGAATCGCAGTGCATTATCTGTTTCTCTGCTTGGCAAGCATTACCTCAGAACAGGCTGTTTACAATGTAGATTGCAGATATTTTGAAGACTTCCTTACTAGTATAAGGTACAGCCTAGAAAAAGCACAGAAATAGGTATTTGAAAATTTATTAGTGATGGCCAAAGTCACAGACTGATGTGAGGTGGGAACTGGAGTCTGAATGCTGAATGAATGGGAAGAGGTAAAGCATGGAGGGTCTGTTAAGGCCTTTGAAAATGAGGGCAAGCAGCTTCTGGCTTGGTGAGAAAAGAAGTAGCCGAGGGGAATCGAGAAGGTAGGACTTTCAGATTAAAGGGGTGAGACAGGGAAACATTCCTTGCAGCAGCATTCTCAACAGTCAAAGGGCAAGGTATCCAGTAAGAGGTGTCAGAGAGGTAAAAAAATTATAATTTGGACAGAACACCAATAGAGAGAGAGCCATGCTTTATTAGTACAGAAAAGGTTAACTAAGTTTGTGTTTCGTAAAGGAGGGTACTCAGAGATAAGTTCTGAAAAGAGAAAAGTAATGTCTAAGGGGTTTCCTAGTGTCCTGTCAAAAGGCACTGAATAAATAATAAAGGGCTCAAGAGGAGAAGCAAGGCAATTGATATTTTGTAAGCAGATGTTTTAAATAATTGCCATTAGTAGTAGTTTTCTGTACAGTGAATCATCACACTGTTTTTTTCATTTATATCAATTGGCAAAGACAACACTGGAAAATAGGAATACATACAATGCTCATTTTATTCTTAGGCTCTACAATATTTCATTTGATACTGCAGTTTTTCTTAACATAGTCATATCTCCTTTATTTGCAACTCTGCAATTGAAATACCTTTGGGTAGTGGTAATTTGCTGTAATTATTCTACAAATATTTCTACTGTTAGGCACATTTCTGAAGATATGGCAATTGGATTTTAAAGTACTCCTCCTAAAACTTAAGTGAGGTTAAAACTGACACAGTTTTGTGTATCCAAAAGCAGGTAATTGAAATTGCCAGTGACCTGAATACCTTAGTCTTTGCATCAAGGATTCCCAGCTGGAGATACTCCATTGGCATCAGGAAGCATTAATATTGGAGCACAGGATTTCTTGTGGCATAAAGCCAAAACTTTGGTAACCCAAAAGGCTGTGTATTGTTACTAAACTGAAAGTGCATTTAACCCCCCCCCCCGCCCTTTGATACAACCACTACCACTTTTCAGAATGAATGTTAAGGAGATTATGCAACTGCTGCTGATTTAGTCAGCTCAATGACTAAGCATGTTCCATTTTTTCATAATGAAAAATACAGAGATAGATGCATTGAGAGTTCTCAGTTGAAAGCAGGGCTAACTGGGTTTGGAAATAAACCTAGTACGGCTTCCTCCCTGCTTCCACAGTTTGCTGAATTTTCTGCTGTTACTGCCAGAAGGGAAAGCCAGCATTAGAAAGCTGAGGAGAGAAAGATGATCTTATTTTTATAGGCATTTGCAACAGTATTTTCCTGTTTTTCTGTGATTAGAAGCTTGGGCTTGGTTGGTTTTGGGGTTTTTTTTACATTTAACTGATTCTTCCTTATCATGGTCTTTTATAGTAAGTTGCCTCCTGTGTACTGAATCCCTATTCAGTTTTATTACTTTTATCGCAATGATTTCTTTCCTGTTTAGCCTTTATTTATTTATTGCTTGTTTTTATGCCAAATTACTATCCTTTCCCTTAGCTGCCTACCAATTCAGGTCTCATTTATCTGTAGCTCTCCTCTGCTCTGAAGAATCTTTCTTTTCTGCACAGCTGATTTTCTCTTGTGGTCATTCTGGCCTCCCCTGTTGGTTACATTCATATCATAAATTGTAATTGCTTTAACATATATCCCAAAATGGTAAAAGTTCTCTCATTTAGTTGAGCTCTATATTCACATTCTAAATGTATTTTTTGCTCCTTGTGCAGTTTCTTACTCCTTTTTGAGCAACCAGTTTATCAGGGTAGACATTACTACAGCCTTTGATGGAGAAATACCTCTACAGAGACTTTGGTGCAGCAGTAGAAGAGCTCACTAAAAGAGTTGCTTGCAGCATTCTTGCAGGAATTGAAAAATGTGTTTTAGCCTTCTTATATGGCTAAAATATATATATAATCACCATTATATGATACTCCACCCTACTCTACTGTACTGTAATTGCTACCATTGCTAAAATGTTAAATACATTTGGTAAACATAAGATAAATGCGCCAATTTCTACTACTGACAAAAACCAGATTTACTTCCCTGTTGGCTGTGAGTCAGGTCCCTTTGGCAGTGATGGTACACAGTTGTTGAATGTTAGAAATAAAGAAATATTTATGATCTAAGTCATGGCAGGTGATGATGGAGGGTCAGGTTTTTTCCTTACTGATGTGGATTTGTTTACACGTGAAAGGATGGAGGGAGACTATGGGGGTGGAGTTATGCTGAGGGGATATTGAAATTGTACGGAAACTGTATTTTAGTCTGCTGCTTGTGATTTATACTAATGTATGTAGTAGCTGCAGAAGGAGGGATTTTGGAGGTGTTCCGTATGGTTTATCATACGATTTCAGCTAGTGCAGAAAGGAATGAATAAACTGAATGACAGGCATGCTGCTTCTGTCCTACTTCTGCCATTTCAAACACTTCTGGTTTTGCCCATTTTAGACCAACCTTGTGAAGCTGCTCTTGATGCACTGGGCAAATCCCAGTCTTCTTAACTGCAATAATGAAAAGCCTTCAGGTAGGTGAAAATCCATGTATATTACGTATGTACGAGTTACTGTGACACAGTTTTCTTTCCCTCTTGTTTTCTTAGTTATACAGACAGATGCTCACATATATGTGTACGTATATAGTTTATATAGTGTGTAGAGTTACATACACATTTGCATGTGTGTATATATGTTTTTTCATATATTACTGAAAAGTGCTAGTTGTGATCGTGCAGGATGTCATATCAAATGATAGCATGTTCTTCCATGTGTTCCATTCCCTGTTTAGTTATGTTTCTTCCTTGTAGGTTCTTCAGTGCCTTGGTGGCAGCTGCATTTACACTTCCTTGGTGACTTCTTACTGAGTTCCTTTCTCTGTCTCAACTGATGATAGTACATAGCCCTCATGAACTGGATTCTCTATAGCTGTTTGCTGAAAACAAATTTCACCATCCAGTTTTGAACTGCAACACCTGTTGTTTCCCACGAAGAAAGCACCTTCTTAGACCAGATAGCAACAGGGAGCTGAAGCAGTGGCTCTAAAGATAATAGAATTACAGACTATATTAGGTTAGAAGGGACTTGAGAGCAACTGGTCTAACCCAGTGATCAAAGCAGAGCTAATGTCAGTAATGGTGGATAGCAGTGTTGAAAAGAAGAAACATATGGTTGTTCAATCTTCTATGCCCAGGATAAAATGAAGAACGAATCCAGTAATGTAGAAAATAGAATCTTTCTGTCAGATTATGAGGAGAAACTTCCTTTGCATAGTAAAGCAAGATATGTTATGCTTCAAATAATGTACCACCTACAAATACATTCACAAGGAACTCCATGACAATCTCAGAAAAGATGATTGTGGTTAGATGCGTGCCAGTTCGTATTTGTATCAAAGGCTATGGACTAAACTGAGATCATCTAACAATACAGCTAGCTAACCACATGTAGTATGTATTTAACACAGTTGAGTTAACTGTTTCTGGTCTGCAAACACAACTGATTTCAGCGCTTCTGTATGTGCAAGACGGATAAATCTAGTTTGTAGAAAGGTAAAAGGTTTCAAAAGGATTTAAATACATGTTTGTGTTGAAATACAGAGTTGAAAACAGTTGTATTGTTTTTCCTGAAGTCCTATAAATTATTGAATAATACTTCGGTTCTCTACACAATGAGAGTGGTTTTGAGGTCTTGCAAATGACAACTTAATTCCATACTTAATTTACTTAGCCTTTGTTTTACCAGTAATTTCAAGTATTATTTTATGATCAATATCTGAGCAACTGTTTTCATTTTATCTAGCTGGATGCTTATTCTTAATCTGATCTAGAGATTTGAAAATAAAGTTTTTCTGCACTGTTTTATTTGTCTGATATCTTGGTGTTCCAATGTCTTAGATGTTGCAGCTTCTGAGTTTATTGAGGAGATGCTTCTGAAGGCTGAAATTGTTTGGGAGGAAAAAATGAAAGACCCTTTAGCTGTTTCTACTTTATCTCAAGAAGAGCAATACGAAGAGATCATCCATGATCTGCCCACAATTTCCAATAAACTGTAAGTGTTTCTGTTGTTAAAGAGTTATGCACTGAGGCCAGATTATCATTTGAAATGTATTTGTCAATCTGTGAATCCTGTCTATGTGTCCTTGGAGACATTCAAAACCCATCTAGGCATCATCCTGGGCAACCAGGTCTATGTGTCTCTGCTTGGACAGGGGGTTGGACCAGATGCCTTTTAGAGGTCCCTTCTGACCTCAACCATTCTGTGATTGATTCTGCGTGATTTGATGGGTCAAGTAACATTTTCATTTTGGAAATCTGCTGAATCATCTTCTGTGTTAGTCTCTCTCATCTCTTTTTCTCAACCTTAATTGTATCGATATAGACTATAAGTAATGAAATACATTGCTATAATGGCCAGTAAAATTATCTGGCATAGCCTTAGCAGATTTATTAGGGGTTAATACTGTAGACCCAAATGTCCTTTTATTAAGGTAAATGGGAATAGTGTAGTAAAACTACCATTGCTTATGAGAGAAGCAGGGACAAGTCCTGAAAATAAAAATAATATGTGCAATCACAGATAAAATTATACAGCTCCAGGCAGTTACAAATTTGTTGTCAGATTTGTACTGCTTAAAATTCAAGTGGAATTAAGTAGAATTTAGCAATGTGAACTTAAAATTTGGTACTGAACTGAAGAGTCAATTTGTGTCTTAAATTGTAAACTTTGATCTTTTTGTATTTTCTTGTGAATCTTAAGAGAAGACTGTCATGGGTATGTGAAAAGAGGTGTAAAATAGGTATGAAGCATTAATGGCAGTTTTATGGTAGTGCAAGACATACTGATTTCTCAAATTCTTATTTCTAGATACTGTGATCCATGAGAATTTTAAAAGGCATAGATAATGTCTGTATACAGTATGCAGTTGCTGTGTATTTGAAGTATGTTTGTTGCATAAGCTTGTGAAATACTGACGTTAATTTTTCTTTAACAATCACTGGACTGTATGTGAGAAAAAAATAAATAAAACCTGTTATAAAGAGAGAGACAAGATGTATATGCTTCCATTTCATACTAGTTATAATTTATGGTCTGCAGAATGTATCTGGATACATTAAAATTCGGAAGAAATGAGCAATTGTCCTGAAATGATCAATCCGTTAAATTCAGAATTCCATGAGATGTATTTATATTTTGTAAAGATTGCATATTTAATGGATAGTAAACATAGTGTGTTGTTTCTGCTTCATGATTTGTAGTTACTACAGTACGTAGCTGGGTTTAGGACACATATGTTTATGGAATTACTGATTTCTCATGCCTGTTAATTCCTTACAAAATAAGCAGCCCTCTGGTCTAACCCACTGTTTCAATAACTTTAATTATACTCCTGAAATTTATGTGGCCTTCAACTGTCTTTTAAGTGAAAAAAAGAATTTTGAGGTATGAAGCTAAAGCTTTAGATTCTCAAATATAAAAAAACCCTTTATTTTTAATTATTGATAAAAGTAGTAATACCAGAAGTAGAAGGTAAGTCACTCCTGTAACTCTGTAATGATGGCTAGCAAAAGAGTTATTCTTAAAGGTTTTAGAGACTGTGAGAACTTTTTCATTGTTCTAGCATCTACATTATGCATTTCCATGTGGTTTATAGTCTAGAAGTTTGTGCTGTGGTGCACATATTGTACTGGATACTGTTCTTTGGTGGTAAAACGCATCGACCTCTGGAATACCTGACTTGCACACAGTAGAAGTGGTCTGAAAATATTCTTTGTCTACACTTTCCTTCCTTAAATACATGGATGAAGAGAGCTACTTTTTTGAGAGTTTTCTGTATAGTGACCTGCCGTGGGTGAAGAACTTCACTGGAAGTTTTGGAAAAGCAAAGCCCACTGAATGGAAAAACAAAGAAAATGGATTTACATGTGGAATTGGGCTGAGTAACCTCTTTAGCATCTATTGGCAACCAAGTTCCAGTGTGTGGCTGCAGCTAGTTGTGGTGCCTACATGAGAACACAGTACTAGGTCAAATGAAAGATCTGTTTAGCCCTGTGCACTGACTTTGACAGTGGTCCATTGCAAATAGCTAGGGACCAGTTACAAGGATACGGTAAGCTTGAAGTAATGCCATTTCGGCACGTTCTTGAGACTTTCAGCAGTCTTAGGTTTACAGACTTCCTAAGCTGGAGCTTTGTACTAACTAGCTATCAGGAGAGTATCAGCAAACTTGCTGGCCAGCCAGCAATTCTGAGGTAGGAGAGCTCTTGGAAGGCAAAAATACTGGTGTATTTTGCCCATGCATGACTCAGCTATCACTACTGAAGATGTGGAAAATTGTGAGTGAACCATACCACACTGTTTGCAGAATTCCATTTCACTTAGAAATTCATTAATCTTAATTTATAGTTACCTGAAAATCAGGTGTCATTTCAAAGCTAGTTATCTCAGCTCTGTAGTCACATGCTTGTTCAACAGTGAAATCCAAAACCTTACAGAGGGTTATTCTTCCATATGATAGTAGACATATTCTTAAGATATACTGAATTATTCTCCAGAGTGCCTCCAGGCTGCTTATTGGAGAGGCAGCCTAGATGACTGGTTTCAACCAAATTTTTACCTTTTCAATGGCTAATGTTGAAAGCACAGCATTTCATCCTTTGTGCTCTATGAAAGAAGTTTGTAGAGAGATGTGTAATATGCTAGGATAAAGATGAATGTCTGTGCTATTCTTGTGTACCAAACCAAATTTTGTAGTGCTGCAAGGAGGCATGCACAATAATGACGCAGATTTACCATTGCTTTATTCTATATTGTGTCCGTTCTCCATCAACTCCTGACATAAGGAAGTATGTTTAAACTAAAGTGATAAGTTTAACAAGAATTCATGTAACTCTATGTTGTGGCCATACTGCTTTGTGGCCATCTCTCAGAACAGAACAATATTCAAAAGCAGACTCAAAAATTATGAACAAACAATTATGAATAGTACATGCTCTGTCAACAAACCTAATTTTGCTGGTTCTAGATTAAATTACAGTAGTGATTTCTGGAAGAACACCATGAAGAGATGAATTGAAGGTCAGTATCTTTACTCAGGTAGAAAAAAAAGTTTAGCAGTCAGTATGTTTGTGTTATGCTGGGTTATCAAGCAGACCTGGTTATCTTTAAGCAAGCTTTGGGTTAATCCACCTGAATTCCCATTATTGTGAAGCACTAACTGTATTAGAATATTTTTTCCTAGCTCTTCCACCAAGCTACTGAGTACTTTTGTCTGTCTGATTTAGAAGAGGTGGACTAGGAAGGTAACTGTGGTGGCTTGGCCCTAGCTGGCATGCAGTGAGCTGCCTTTCTCCCTCGCAAACTGCTCCCCACCACCCCAGCAGGATGGGGAAGAAAATAGGAAGAACAGGGCGAAATAGGCTGAGCTTGGGAATTTGATTTATTGCCAATTGATATAAATATTTGAATACCAATTTGGATATCAGGAAGCAAAACCAAAAAAGGAAGCAAACATTTATATGCTTAGGGTAAACGTCTCCCCCCGTCCCCCCCTTTCTGAAGCTCAACTTCCCTCCAAGCACCCCTTCTCTTCTCCCTTGTAATTGCTGCAAGTTACAGTTAATCCCTTCAGTGAGGTGGCGCAGGGTAGGGTTGCAGTTATTTCTCTCTGCCACTCCTTCCTTTGTGCTCTTTTCCTGTGCTTCAGCGTAGGTCCTCCACAAGCTGCAGTACCTTCAGGGGCATACCTGCTCCAGGGTAGCTCCTCCCAGGGCCACAGTCCCTTCAGGGAAATATCTGCTCTGGTGTGGCCCTGTCTGTGGGCCGCAGTCCCTCCTGGGGCGTACCTGCTCCAGCACGGCTCCTCCATGTGCCACACAGGAAAAGAGCAAGAAGGAAGCAGTGGCAAAGAGAAATAACTGAAGTCCTGTCAGGGGGTGGTGGTGCCTGCTCTGCCATGGAGCACCTCCTACTCCTCTGACTTCGGTGGTCCCTCTTTTGTTTCTCAGTCTTTTTGTTCCCTCTTCCTCTCTCCCTGTGACATTTTCTGCCCTTTCTTAAATATGTTTTCACAGAGGTGTCACCAGTTTGGCCAGTGCGCTCAGCTGTGTCCTGTGGTGGGTCCATTGCGGAGCTGGCTGAAACTGGCTGTGTCCAGCATGGCGCAGTGTGTGGCCTCTTCCCACAGAGACCCACCTGCAGCCCCTCTGTTACCAAAACCTTGCAACTTATGCCCAGTGTGGTAATTTGCAGGAAATGCGCTTTGCTCATTGCATTATATAAATTTTAACAGCATCTCATTACAAGGATTTACAAATGTGTTTGTGATGTACCATTAATTAATGCATTGCCAACTTATCTGAGTGTTTCTTACTGTTTTGCAAAAGTATTATCATTTGTGAATAAAATGGAGGAACCTGGCCCATGAAAATGGGTGTCAGTAGAGGCCAAAAAGTAGGAAGTTGGTTTCGTATTGGAGACCACATGGTCACATAATTGACATTTGTCTTTCCTTTCTGTTACCAGTATGAGTTTCTTCGAAGGTTGACCAAGTAAATTAGGTAAAGGAGAGAATTTTATTAACGTTGTGAGGTTTTTTAAAGGTTGACCAATGCAGCAAACCTAAGGTCTATGCTGGAAAATTTTGCCAGTTTTATTCTAATGGTACATCAGAAGAAATACTGTTACTCTGCTGGCAAAAATACTTGCACCAGAACACATTAATTGACATAGCTTATACTTCAGGAAATTAAATTGGCCATATCTGCTTAAAGGTGACTTCACGTTCATGATATGGCTGCGATATCACCACTGCCCTTCTAGTTCAGTACATGTACTTGCAGAATTTTTCTTAGTGAACAGTCCCTGAACATACAGATAGTGCAGTCACCTAGATAGTAATAAATACTAAAAAATTAGGAACTTATTCTCAAAGTAATGCTAACTTCATCAGATTATATATTTTCTGATACATATTTAAGTAAGTAAAAATTAATTGTAGTGGATGTATTTCAAAATCAGCAGAAGAATGTGAAATAAAATATACATAGATATGTTCAAGACAACAAAGCAGAAAAGAGGTTACATTTTTCTTCTTACAGAACATTTCTATTTAACCATTGATGTAGCAACTTGCATTTCAATTCTAGTGGTTTTAAACACTCTTCTAGTGTTTAATCCATTCTGAAGTTTCTGTCATGTAGCTTTAAAAAGTTTCTTAGACTGAAATTTCGGAGATTACACAGTTCACAGATGTTAAGTGGCTTAGAAATTGTTTGGAGGATCTCAGAATTGCCTGTGGAGGAATTACAGTAACAGAAGTTCTCTTCAACAAAAGCTATAAGCTCAAAGAACCCATGAAAATGTCATTGCAGAATCTGCCTTGATATAATTCTTTTTATAATATCTTTCTACCAAGTTAGAAGCTGCAGTAGTGTTTCAAATAATTGATGATAAAACTGCCAATTATTTGATTGTCAGCTCCCAGGTTTTTGTATGATTTCTTTTTTCTTAAAAAACAAGCACATGCTGGAGGATGGCAACTTATAGAAAATGATCTCAGTTTATCTAACACACACCCTCCCCCCCCACCCCCCCCCCAAACTTCAGGTTAATTCCATATATGATGGCTTACACATGCCAAAATTAAAATGACAGTTCCTCCATATAACATGCAAGATTTTTTTTCCCAGTTAGATATGCCAGTAGCAACAGCCCTATCTTGCTCAAATAAGATTACCCTAGATAACTCTCCTTCCTGTCTATTATGCAACATTATTTTGGCTTAAGTCTCCCTTTGTGGTTAATTATCTATTAATTATCCATTAATTTTCATAAAAGAAGACAGTTCATGCTAATCCACTTGCCTTCATTAACATAAAATCTTCCCTTGCGCTGTCCTTCAGTTTTCAACGACATTGCTTGGCTTCATCTTGTGACTAATAGAAATACATATGAATGTTAATAGAAATATTTTTCTAAAAAGCCACTGTTTCTGGAAACATTTTATTTTAGTTTGTTTGATTTTTCAGTGTCTTCTTGAATCTGACTCATAATGAACTGTTGGAGTAATTTTAATATGTTTTTTCTTTCTTGTAATCATTCACATTTTTGTTGTAATATGAATTATATGTCAGCATTTCCATCATGTAAAGTCCTGTTTAATACCTCACAAATGCACATAATTTATAGGCTATTCTCCTGTACATCAATACAGGGAACACACCTGCTAAGTCATGTTATTATTGTCCTCTTAAGTTCAGAATGCATCTGTGAAAATAGTAGGCACTTTTTTCCCCCACGCTTTGCTGTGATTTACAACCTGCTTCTCTTTTGTGACACCTGAAAAGTTTATTTGGTTGCAAGGAGTTTACAGCTGAATTTTAAGAAGTGTTTCTAATGTGTGTTGTATAGTTAACACAGAAGTGGTAAGATTAAACGGGTAAGGTTCAACTTCACAGCAAAAAAATCCTGGATCTTCACAATTTAAAAGAAACATTACATGAATAATAAAGTTGTAAGTGGCAGTGTTTTGTTTTTTAATACTTGAATTCATTTGGCTTATGCTTTTCTTCAAATCTTTCTTCTCTTTGTGATTAAATCATAAAAATAATTCAGACCAAAGGAATTTGAGCAGTTTTGGACAATAGCAAAAGACTACTCAAAAAAACCCCTTCATATTTAATTATGTTTTGTTCAGTTCTGAGTCTGGGTAAAATGTGAAATAGTATTAGTCATTTGTGCTTGTGGGTGTCACAGCTATTTAATTTCTTCTACAGTCTCATTGCTGATATATCTTATCCTATGACATCTAATTGCCGAGTTCATGAAAATAGTTGGATAATGCCTTTTTTTGTCCTGCAGTCCAAATCAAGAAAAAAGGCAAAGCGAGTTGGCTCTTGGATCTTTTGTCCACGTGACATTTTGTAAACAAATTTATGATAAAATTATCTTAGGTGAATCAAAGCAGTAAATAGAAATTTTTATTTTCACTAGTGTTCCTATAGACTTTTTATATTAAAATGTCTGAAGCAAAACATCATTAGAAAGGAAATTGTGTATATATCATTACAAAATGTTGAAAATTTCAGTGTTTGCAGACCGAGGGTTTCATCAAAAGAAAGGTTTTGTCAACTACTTTGACTTGCTTTCCAATGAATTCTGCTTAGAAGGTGCTTTGCCTCTGCTTGGGACTGTACCTTTCTAAAACTACGTTTGTGTTTCAGTTCTGTTTCCGATGGCAGTTCTTATCCTGAATTGAAATCGGTGTTAGCTATGGGTCCTCCTTAATTTCATTTAACTGTGCATATAATCCTGGCGTTATTATAATCAGTGATCAGACTCGTGTAACAGAGTAAAAATGAGTTGGGTTTTTTTTGTTGTTTTTTTTAACTAACTTTGACATCTGGGCTTTATCTCATAGTGGAATGCACTATTCGCGCATCCCCACATCGAGTCCACATTTCCTTTCAAAGAAATTTTGTGCACATTTTGGCAAGGAGCTGTTGTATGCTCCATGAGATTGTCTCATTTGCACTGTCAGAGGCCAGACGATTATTTTTTAAGACGGTTGTGTTCTCAGCTCCTGGGGCTGATTCCTTGCTAATTCTTCTGTATGTACAACACTGCCAAAATTACCCAAGATTTTGGCATTGTTGTTTTTCAGAAGTGTGATATGGTCTGAAGTGTCAGTAGGGAAAACAACTGTATGCGTGTAAGAATAGGTTTAACTTACGTGTGAATGAAGAGTATTGTGTATTGTTGCAGTAATTTCAGGACTCTGCTGTTTGCTTGGGTTTTTCTTTAGCGTATCACATTCAGAGCAGCTTTTGGTCATGAAATATATCTTGGGTATTGCCTGATTAAAAGTAAGCTAAAAAGTGGTGGAATTTAATTATAATAACCGCAGTGGCAGTATCTGTATTGAATTACTTTAAAACTTATTATTTTTCAAAACAGTGTTGCGTAGGTTAATGGTGTATTTTAAATTCTGTTTCAAAATTGGCTATTGATTTGCCAGCCTAGTGCTGTCAAAAGCAGACACATGCATATTCTCTTTGGCTTGCTCAGTTCTGCTTCAGAAAAGGTATGTATAAAGGTGAATTTTAAATCAAAGTGTTTTGCTTTGTGTCCTTGGGAACAGACTAATCTATGTGAACAGTTCATTTCTCACCAGTTTCTTTTTTGTACTTCGACCAGGAACTTGTGTTTCAGCCCTGAATTGTATCCCAGTTCTGTTTGTGCCACCCACGTTTGGCAATCTTTTGTCTGTCTGACGTCTTCAGGAGGTGTCTGATTGCTTTATTGATTCTCTTTGTAGCAATCCCTTGGCTTTACCGATTGCCAAGCAAGACAGTTTGCTGGAGAAAGACACCATGTTTAAAGATGCAGCTAAAGGCTTATGTAAGCAGCAATCCCAAGACAGCGCATCTGAAAATGTCACTGTGAACACTACAACCAAACTTGAACAGGTAACGGCATGCAGTTTCTTGAAATGTTTGCTAGCGCTTAGGTCTGGAAATTGTAAACTTAATGAAGTCAAAGACCATAGTAATTTTTTCCCCTTACCACGCAGCAATATCATTTGCACTGTGGAGCCTTATCTCCGTGATCACTCCCTGCAGTCAGCCTGGCCCTGCACAGAGCTCCGGCTCTGCAAATGGAACAGCTGCTCCTGCCAGCTGCTGGTGGTAGGTCAGGGGCTGTGGCAGTCAGAGGGCTCGGAGCTCCTCGGACTCTACTCATGGCTCACAACAGGGGAGGGACAACTCTTAACACTGCCTGAAGTGTGCTCTTGTCTCCAACTTGGGTTTATAAAGGAAAGAAACACGACCTGGGAGACTGCAAAAACAAAGAGAACGTCTAAGAAATATTAAGTTGCAAAATAAGTGACTGTAATTTAAAGATAGGAATTGCCGGATTTACAGCTGCAGTGCTAACTCCCTTTCTTGTGCTAATGCATGAGGATACAGGCACTGATTATTTGGATACCTGTTACAGTTTTTTCCACAGGATCACAATCTCAGTGTATAGGGTGAACGCAAAAGGGGGCAATTATCTGTTACTTGTAAATCTAGCATGTCCTAACTTTGAATGTTTAGGACTTAAATATTGTTTGGGTTGTGGTGGGTTTTTTTGTGGTGGGTTTTGGTTTTGTTTTTTTTTTTACAAGGGGTTTTATTTTCTGTTACATGCATTTGGGAAACACATACTCCAGAAATATTTAGCCATTTAAGAAAAAACTACTTTAGAATTGGGGGGGTGGAGGGGAGAATTTCCATTTAAAATAATTTACTGTGAATTTGAAGCTTAACAAAGCGGGAAGATAGTGGTTACATTTAAACCACGTTCAGTTAAACCTACATAACTGCCTTGACAGAAGCGTGCACACTCCGCTGCTTTTTTTGAATGTGTTTCAGAGGAAGGTGTTCATCATACAAGATCAGTCAGTGAGTTGCATGTCAATCATATGAGTCCATCTCTGAAAGACCTCACCTTTGGAATCCCACAGAGCACTGGGTTCCCTTTTCAGTCAGAAGATACCACAAAGTGTTTTGCTTTTGGCTTACATCTTGTTTTGCATGTCATATAATTTCTGGCCTGGCTGACTGTGCAGTGATGTGATGAAAACAGTCAATCCAAAACAGAAGCACTGCTGGTCAGAAAAGTAAGTGCAAGTGCTTGCAACCCTACTAGGGGGAACTGTCCTATAATTGTAGGAAAACAGAGGGAGGTGTTTAGCTTAGGGTCTTGTTGAGATGATCACTTGCTTTTAGATGTTCAACAGGAGTGCAGACAAGAACATATGTACTTACTTCTGCTTGATTCTGTTTTGGTGCAGACCTAGCTAAAGTTATTCCATTTTTCATTATCCCTAGGCTAAACTTTTGCTTTATGGTTTGTGCAGTAAAACATATGCAGAGACTGATTGGAAAAAGAACAGCTAATCTTGCTGGTGAGAAGGAGCAACCAGAGGTGTTCATGGTTGTAGTTTTGTCCTCCACCATGATCCAGAGTCACTTCAGGGTCCCAGGGCAGAATTTTTCAAAACTTTAATCCTGCTGTTTCACTATACTTCAGTGGAACTTCCATCAATAGTTGTAATTCAAAGACAAGACAGCAGAATTAAGGGTGAATCTCTTTTAGCTCCATTAGCTGAGAAATTTCTGTAGAAAACACTCTGTGAAATTCTGGTCTAAATGAGCTAGAAGGGGCGTGTATCTTACGGTCTTTCAGAAGCAGTAAAAACTACAAACCTTGGCCGGTATCTGCAGTTGCTGAATAAGGAGTGATGCTCCCTTGGAAAAGAATAAGCAGGAACAGTGTTATGTGGGAAATCAGCACTAACAAGGGATAGGTTAGAAACCGTGCTATTCCAGTGTGTTTTTAAATGACTGGTTGCATTAAGAAAAAAAATCATAGATTAACACAACTTTTCAGTTGGCAAGGGCTTAATAAGCTTTAGCTCTTAGGGACAAGAGAGGGTAAAACAGTTTAATCACTTCAGGAAATAGTTTAATTTTAGTAAACTAAAGAATTCCCATATTTTGTCAAATGAAAATATGAGCTTTTTTCTTTTTTAAAGTGACATAATTGTGATTCTGGAAGTACGGGGATTGTATTCTAGACTACTTGCCATGCATTATGAACTGTAGGTATATGTATATCATGTCCATATTTGTGTACATAACATGTAGATCTTAGTTTTCAGAGATGATATTTCCAAGTAACACTTTTTTTTTTTCTTCTTTTTTTTTTCCACAAATTGGGAAGTGAAATTTTTATTTAGTGCTTATACCAAAGGAAAGCTTTGAACAACTCCTTCCCACTATCCCTGCCTCTTGGGTATACTAGTTCTAATGAGTTTCACTATCTTTTATTCTTACCAGTTGTGTTCCAAACTACACTCAAAGTAATCATGTTCTGTTTAATTTTTCAATAGGATATGTGGAGCCATTACTTGGATTTTATGTTCATAAATTATTGAAATAGATCAGCATGATATTTCGTATACTTTATGTCAGAAATATCATACTTTCTTAGGCAATATGGCATGCGGATTAGGCCTTTATTGGGGATCAGAGAGAAAAATGTCATCTTACTACATCTGAAATATGCTTTTTTAATAGAGAAAGCTCATAACTTTTTTAGCTTTGAGAGAACTAACAGCTCAAATTTATATGTAGCCTCAGGTTTTTTTTAATTGCAAAAATGATGAAAAAGAGCCTTAGCAAAATATTATTTCTCATGAAGTAAGATTTTTATTACATGATGCATAGGAGATGGGGATCAGATGACTACATCGATAAAGCATTTTGGGTCTCTCTTGGCTTGTATTAGCTTTTGCTTTTTCCTAGGTAAAAGATGTTCTTTGATCATCTGTAATGTCAAGGTCTGTGCTGCCAAACAAAGAAAGCAGTATGAATAATTTCCAGAATTTTATCATAGCTGGCAATTTCTCTTCCTCTCAGCTGGGAAGGGATTTTTTTGAGAGCAGATTGAAATTACTGGCCTGGAAGTGAATTACGTGCTTTATGCTACAAAAAAATATAGATTAAATCTTTTCTTTTTCTTAATTGGGTCTTTCTTAAAACAGTATTTTGTCTTTGTCTTATAATTCTTGTTTAGATATTGTTGGCCATCTGAACTGCGTGATAGAGTATCCCCTGATGCCCTTTTGATTGTTCTAGTATCACTTACCACATACACAAGGGACAACCATGTATATCATAGTATTACACGTATGAGCTAGAATGCATACTTATTTCAGTGACACAAGTACATAAAAAAATAAAAATCATTAGAGATTATTATATGAACAGATTGTGAGTGCTGTTAAGTGTATGTAATTTAAATGAGTAAATAGGAATCTTCATTGTTAGCATTACAAAAATCTCAAAAACTAATAACTTCCAGAGGCATAGTTGTATTGGAACTTCTGCTGTATTTATGGCTATTTTTCTTTTATGTCTTGTAAAGTATGCGTCATGCAATCAGTATAATAGCCAGATACACACATCGAGGTGAAAAAATAGAGAAAACTCACCTGTATGCTCAGAAAAGTAGATGAGAACAGAATTTGAAGGTGCCCACAAATAAGTTATTAATAATGTAAATAATGTTTACTACCAAGTCAAATTTGTTGTGAGTCTAAGGCATTTAGAGTTCTTATTTCTATGTGATTTATTTGCTCATTGAGCTGTGAATTTTGATGCAAGGAGTCTGTTAGAGAATGCTGAATCACCAAATCCTAAACTTGGTAGGAAAAGAAAGTTGATGGAAAAAGATTTCGATTCCCTTACTTGGAGTTTAACTGAGCACTTCACATCTCTGACCATCTATCCATAGAGTCAGCATCTCTGGCTATACCTAGATTGTGAAGTAAAAACAAGCCCAGGCCTGTTCTCTGGGTCAGTGCACATCTGTAAGACAAAACTCTTTTCTCCCTTGAAAGATAGGGCCGTGCCCAAACAGCCTATGGGAAAGGACCACTGGTATGTGACCTGAATGATATCCAGGTATTATCTGCATGAGTGCTAGCTGGCATGAGCAAAGAACGTACAAGGAGGTGTGCTAACAATTCCCAGGGCAGTGCTTGAATCCAAACCCTTCTTTTATTTACAAATTAAGACATTAGTCTCTAGCCTAGCATAAATTTAATCTTTGTAGACATAGATTAAGAGAAGCTCATTCTCTGGCACACATGTTCCAAGTTTTGATAGCACACAAGGAAGTATAGTGAAGACCTATGCCTGCTTTGTTCCTGCAAGCCAGGTGAGCACACTGATAAGGGAAGGAGGCCACAGGCTTCTTTCATCTGCTTTCCCTCTGTAAGACACTTAAGTTCTTGGAATATCTTTTGTTCATTTTGTTCTATTCCAACGTGCATCATCAAAAACAAATGTTAAAACATAATTTACTTTTTTTTGCCAAGTGGAATTCTTGTTTTCTAGCCAGCGTTACATCCAAGTGCCATGATTAAAAACAAAAAGAGAAAAGAAATGCCATCTTCTGTGTGACAGAAAAATCTGCATTCACTTCAGTGGGGTGAGGAGTAAACTTCTAGAATAGGTAGAAGGACACAGACAGATATAGCAGGCAGCCTGTGTATGTCTGTATTATTCAAAACTCATGTTCTGAAAATACTAATGTTTTAAGAAGAAAGTAATTTAAATAGGAGAAAAGAGAATAGTCACAGTAGCATTTTGGTAGACTCCACCATTTATTGGTTTTTGGACTCAGTGGAATGAGAGGTTTTTTCACATTTTTTATGGGGAAAAAAAGGAAAGAGAAAGCATTATTGAAGTGTGATTAGGCACTACTGCCTTCTTGTCCTTGTACATCTATGCAGCTAGTACATGTAGAGTTACTGTTGTAAGGTATGTTTTCCTTACAATTTTATGGATTGCTACTTTATCTGTGTAGTTCAACATCTGTTGCAGATGGAATGCAGTTTAGATGCCTGCCTTTCCTGTTTTAGTGGATGAGTGGAAGAACATTGAAAAATCTCTTGCTGATATTCATGCTGTTACATGCATATGAGGTTTACATATAACATTTTAGTCGTCAACATCTATTGCCTGCTGGTATAGCTGATATAAAAAGGAGACAGCTTTCTGTGAGGAGCTTACCTGTTTCCTCATATACTTGTTTTAAGCATTGTTTTCTACTGCATGTCTTTAGAGGAATAGTAAGGAAATGATGAAAGACTAAAGCAGAGATCCTCAAAATTTTTCCAGTCACTGTGTCAGTCCCAAAATGGAAGTTTTTTGAAGCCCCCAATATTATTGTGAGAATCTCCAGGACAGAGCTATTTCAAGAAACAAAAATGCAATAATAGCTATAGTGCTTGAAGTAGAGAAAAGAGTAGAAGCGTGCCCACCATAGATAGAAGGTACTGCAGGCCTCTGGGACTCAACAGAAGCTGGGACCTTGCAAGCCCTGCTTACATATGCCTTTCCTCTGTGAGGAGCTATGGCTTCATACATAGAGTCATTTAGGTTGGAAAAGACCGTTAAGATCATTGAGTCCAACCGTTAACCTAGCACTGCAAAATCCACTGCTAAACCGTGTCCCTAAGCACCACATCTACGCGTCTTTTAAATACCTCCAGGGATGGTGACTCCACCACTTCCCTGGGCAGCCTGTTCCAATGCTTGATAACCATTTCGGTGAAGGAATATTTCCTAATGTCCAATCTAAACCTCCCCTGGCACAACTTAAGGCCATTTCCTCTTGTCCTATCACTTGTTATTTGGGAGAAGAGATTGACCCCCACCTCGCTACAGTCTCCTTTCAGGTAGTTGCAGAGAGCAGTAAGGTCTCCCCTCAGCCTGCTTTTCTCCAGGCTAAACAACACCAGTTCCCTCAGCCAGTGCTGGTAACTTGTTCTCTAGGCTCTTCACCAGCTTAATTTAATTTATTACAGGCTGTGTAATATTTCTTGGAATTAATTTTGCTCTATTTTGCAGTTTCTTCAGTGGTTAAGCTTGTGTCTTATTATTCAGTACTGGAGTTAGAGGAAGACAAGAGTAGGTTGACTAGGCCTTGAACCTATGGAAACATTGGAAGTTCAGTATTCGGGATCAGTTCCCCAGTATTAAACACCAATATCTATAGTCTTTGGGGTCTTCTTGCCAGAAACACGCTCTGTATTCCCTCCAAAATCTCCTAATCTGCTTGCTGCTTCTGTCACTTGACTCGCTGCCACATGCCACTGCCAGAGGCTGAGGATGCTGAGTTGTTCTCCAAGAAAGGGCAGTGTCTGCTTTTTTCCTGAGCCTTCATCTTAAGCAGAACAATAGAGCAGAGAAATTTCATCTTCATTGTCCATCCTCAAAACAGACACTGAGAGAGTATTTTAGTAAACTTTGAACAAACAATTCAGAGGTAGGTATATTTCTAGGTATTCTGCTGACATGCAAAAAATGTTTTTCTTCAGGCTGACATAGAAAAGGAATCAACCTACATTTTAAGTGTAGATTGTAATTTATAAGCACAGTGATTAATGTATCAATATTTATTTTGTCTCTAATCAAAATTCCATTATCATCGATTCTTTTTTATTCTGTCTCCTGTTCTGTCGTTTGGATTTTTTGTTTGTTTGTTTCATTAGCATTTACTTTGGCTTGCAGAACTTGTGTTATTCCTCCTAAATCTCAGAAATGTTAAGCTTATTTCATTCACCAGTTTTGGCTAAAGTAGCTGCTTCTGAATCTCTTCTGGTCTCCTTGACAACATGATTCCCACTTCTTATTAACTTCCTTCTCTTTCGCAGGAAAATTTCTAACAGAATTTTAAATTCTGTATGATGAACAGTACTATGAGAGCTTTGTTAAATACTGGGCAATAAATAGTTCACAAATGCACTAACTTTTATATGGTCTTGATTTCTTCTGCCATAAACATTTAATGAAGAGAGCAGGGGAATAGCGTTTGAGCTGGGAATCTTTATGGGTTCTGGGATAGCAAATGGCATTCTAGTAGGGGTCTGTGTTCTTAAGAGCCCATCAGACTCATGCAGTTATACACCTTAACATTGATAATAATTTTTGATGTTCTTCTCTTGCTTAAGATTAATAATGTGTAATCGTTTGGGAGGAGTAACAACTTTCCAGTTTCCTAATGCATTTTTTCCCGTAAATTCTAGTGATCTAGGTTTATACTTTAGGTTGGAACATTATGGTACAGAACGATTGGTTGTGAAGTTACTTTATTTCTTTAATTTGTGTTTTCTAGATCAAGCTCATGCCTCCAGCTCCAAATGATGACCTGGCTTCTCTGAGTGAGCTAACAGACAGCAGCCTGCTTTATGAGATTCAGAAGCGTTTCAATAATAATCAGATATATGTGAGTTGCTATTCAGCTATCAACAGTAAGCTTTCCAAAAAGAGCAAATGAGAGAATAGGAAAAATAGGATTACTGTCATAACAACTGGACAGTAACCTGCTCTGGACTTATGACTAATATTTAAATGGATCAGGACATATATGCGTGTAAGCCCTGCAATTTCTCAAGTTTATATAGGAAAAGCAGAAATAAAAAATGGAATAACACTTCGGATAGGTTTGGAAATAATTTATGTGTGTTTATTTCACAGAGGAAGTATATTGGTAAAAATTGATAGGCACATGTAATCTTCCTTCTCAAACCACCAAAAGAGCCTTCCATCTTTAACTTTATGTTAACTTAATTTTAATAGAGCACATGATTACTAGAAATTTAAAAGAAATTTAGATTTTAAAAGCTTAGAATTCAGTGTGGGAGATTTAATCATTACCTCTTCCTATATTACAGAAATCATTCTCTATATTGTGATGTTAATCATCTAGATACCAAATGAAATAATTATAGCAAGATTTTTATAAAGCAGGTTTTCCTGGTTGTGCCGTAATAAAGTCAGGAGGCATCTGGTTAGGCGTAGATTACTTCTGGAGAAAAATCTTCACTTGAAAATTTTTGTATCCCTGTTCATATCTTACTCATAACTTACTTCTGAGTTACTGAACAGCTGAGTGGCATGTTAATGTGAAACACGCAAATTGTTTTTAAATGTATAAGTTGTTTACACGGTTTAGGCGAAAGGAATATGGGGAGTTGGCATGTTGCTGTGAATACTTTTGAAATCATGGGAACTTCAATTCTAGGTGTTATGGCATTCAATGATAATAAAAATTCTGGGTTTTAGAATCGTGTATCAAATCCTATTTTATTATGAGCATTTCTTTTCCTTTATCTCACATGCCAAACACAGATAACTAACTGAATTCAGGAGGATCCACAGATACTTAGTAAAAGGAAGTCTTCTTTTATTTTAAAATACTAAAGATTTCACGTGAGAGGATCTCATACCCTGCTCTGGCATTCTCCTTAGCTTAATGGAAATTTATAGGCAGTGATCATTTATATTCTGCTCAACAGCAGCCATTGTGCTTTGGTAGAGTGTCAGCATCTGTCGTGGTTTAACCCCAGCCAGCAACTAAGCACCACGCAGCCGCTCACTCACTCCCCCCCCATCCAGTGGGATGGGGGAGAAAATCAGGAAAAGAAGTAAAACTCCTGGGTTGAGATAAGAACGGTTTAATAGAACAGAAAAGAAGAAACTAATAATGATAATGATAACACTAATAAAATGACAACAGTAATAAAAGGATTGAAATGTACAAATGATGCGCAGTGCAATTGCTCACCACCTGCTGACCGACACCCAGCCAGTCCCTGAGTGGCGATTCCCTGCCCCCCCCATTTCCCAGTTCCTAAACTAGATGGGACGTCACATGGTATGGAATACACTGTTGGCCAGTTTGGGTCAGGTGCCCTGGCTGGGCATGAGAAGCTGAAAAATCCTTGACTATAGTCTAAACACTACTGAGCAACAACTGAAAACATCAGTGTTATCAAGGTTCTTTGCATACTGAACTCAAAACATAGCACTGTACCAGCTACTAGGAAGACAGTTAACTCTATCCCAGCTGAAACCAGGACAGCATCAATGCTGAAAACCCTTGCATCTTTGGGTGATTTGGTTCTCAAAAGGAAAAGTATGTGGACTCCAATTCCAAACCAAAATCCTCCTTAGCGCTGAACACTTGCTGTTTCATGTTTCCTGAAGGCTAATAAAGTTCCATTCTGCAGGAAAACCTAACAGTGAAGTCGGGGTAGGTGAGAGAGGAGATGAATTACTGCATTTCAGAAGAAAAATAGTACCTTTACTGTAAAAGGGATTATTTTCCACCTCCCCAAATCATAATGCTTTGTTTTGAAAAACGTAGCATGACTGGGACTGTTCACATGATGGTTTGCTGTCTGACCTCTTCAGAGACAGAGGTCTGGCATTTTTGCATTATAGTAGCTGCATAATACAGCAGCAGCTACTTATGTGGAGTGAGAAGTATAGCAGCAAGGGTGACGTACAATCTTCTATTTAAGTACGTCTTTCACATATGAGTGTTTAAATACAGAATAATAAAATCTTAGCACTTTTGCAATCAGTGGATGGTGTGCTATTTTTAATATAGCCAGGGTTTTTTTTCTATATGCATGTACATATGTTTATATACACTTACACATGCATAAATACTTACATATGTATCAATTGCTCTGTCTTATCCCACAAGCAACTTATTTCAATGTATCAATTCTAGGTAATCAACACGGCATTTCTAAATCATGTAATCTATCCCATAAAAAATTGCTTGAGGAACTTGTTTATGTGGTAGGCATGTCACATTTTTGTAGTTTCACAAATGGTAAATTACAAATTAACTTTCAGATAATCTACCAATAATACATGCAGTGCAATTCTTCTATGCATAATTTTCCATTATGAAGAACTCAGTTTTATTATAAAAAGAGTAATTAATGCTGTCCAAATTGTAAATTTAGATCTCAATTTAAAGTTATGAAGTCAAAAGCTCTGAACTCGAAAATTATGTTTAATATGTTGATAGCTAGATTTAAGTGGCTTTGCCAAAAGTCCTTTCTGGAAAAAAACATTGGCCTCCTTAAAGATTTAATTTATTACTTAATAAAGCAATTATTCCTTCTTTTTTCAGACCTACGTTGGTGATATACTGTTGCTTGTTAACCCGTTTAAAGACCTTCCTATTTATTCTACTACGGTAAGCATTCTCTTTTTAGAATGTTACAGTGTGGATCTTTTTCAGTGGATTCATACAGTTCATTTGGCAGGCCAAACCCCTAAAATTAATCAACATATATATGCCCTTTTTTATGTTGGGAGCATCTTAGTTTTAATATTTTAGCAAAATTTTAAAAAATTTATTCCAAGATCCCACTATTTTTGCTGTGTCTTTTTTGTGAAACAGCCATGTTGCTAATGTTTTGTATGAGCAGTAGCACTCTGATTGTTTAAAAATAGTACCTGACGCATAACATGACCTCGGTGTTTTCTGCCACAGCCAAACTTGCAAAAATAGACACACGCTCCACGCAGCGGTTCTTTGAGTTCACGCCTCCCTTGCCCAAACACGATTACGGAGGTAAAAACCTCGACTGGTGCAGAAGGACTCCAAATGGCTGTCTGAGCCCCGCACCAGGCCACGCAGTCCAGACACCATATGGGCAATGAGTACCAAGTGCTCGGCACAGGCGTGCACTGCACTGGGGCGGTCGTTCAGGGCTGGCTTGCGTTGGGCAGAGGGGACTTGAGGCTGCGTGTGCCCTGTTGTATGCACAAGGCCGCCTCAGCAGTGCTCCAGATGTTTCTCTCTTGAACAGTAGTAGTACCCTTACCCTTCTCGTCTTTCCGTTGTGAGACAGACTGGTTATTTACAAGGGGCTTATCATTTCAGTAACTAGACACTGATACCAAGTTAAGCGGACTTTGTAGATCAGTGGGAGTAACATAAATTCAAATTATCTGATCTCTCCTTCATCCTCACTCAGCCATTTTAGAGACAGTGTTAGTTTAACTGTTAATTTATTTCCCCCTCTCCCTGTTATTTTCTCATTGATGCACTGAGATCACATTACTGCACAGAGATCAGGCTCCCTGTTTTGTTAGGGAGTGTTCAAATACATTTACTTGGCTTAGAAGAATTATAAAAGGTTCAAAATTTGGTAAGCAAATTGTAGCCTGTGGCTGCTTGTGTTGTGTCATGTGGCTTTCTGTGTATCAGTAGTAAATTTGAGAGAAAGAAATGCTGTGACATTCAATGGCAGGAGCCGCAGATTCCAAGTTGGGAGCCTAAATTTAGTTTCTAGAAATGGGAATCATCCATTATCCCCAAGGCTTTAGATGATGGTATTTTTTCCTGTCACTGTGTATTTTACATTAGATACATGACTTTGTGTACTGAGAACTGTAAAGAAAAAGAATTCAGGCAATAGTCTTACGTATTAAAATGTTTCCTGAATATTTTCTGCATCTTCTCTTGACCTCTCTGTGATAGACCTATTGTAGCAAATTTAGCATGAGGCACTTTTTGTCCTGTAATTGTTTGGGTCACCTTGCTTTGATCATTGCTTTTACTCCATCATTATCCGCATGGTATTGTGCATTAGGCAGGTATTTCCTAGGTGATCAAAAACCCATGGTTGTAAAATAGCTTTGTTTTCTCTGTTTTTGAAATGCTCAAATACACTGCAGCAGCTTAGCTGGTATTATGTTGGAAGTCTGTAAGTGTTAGATGGTCTGTATATTAAAGCAATAAAAATTGGTGATGTCAGTTCCTCACTAGGCAGCAACATGCTGTATGATGTGGCTCATTTTTTAGCATTTTTGTTTCAGGTATGTGGTTTATTAGCTGTCAAAAAAAGAATGCAAAGATGTGTTGGGCATGATACTATTTTTAAAACCAGGATGAAGCAATGAAAAGATTATTCTGTACATTTTTCGATAATAGCAACACTTCAGGTTTTCTTCTCTTTTTTTAAAAACACTTCTTATAACTTCTTGGCAATCTTTTATTTTGTTATCCCACACTGACCTCCCACACCTAGTTCCAATAGAATACTACTAAAATAAATCTTTTTATAAGCAATTATTCACTCTGAGATGACATAAAGAATCATACGTTAATGGACACTGATACACATTTCTTTGTATGCAATTCAATGTAATTGCTAGATGATAATGCATTTTTACATGGAAATACACTGTAATACCATACTATACGTTATAGTAGCACTATACTACTAGGAACATGCAGAGACCGCTTGGAACGTATCATAGTAACAGTTCATATAAGTGCTTGTGCTATGGTTGTCCTGCTTTGTTACATTTGTGCAGAATTTATTTGTGTCCAATTAGGGCAAATATATTCTTGAAGTTCGTGTGTTAGAAAAATCTGTAAACTTGCAAAGTACTTGCAACATCATGCAGTGAGCATGTGTGTGAAGGTTTCTCTTTTTGCTTTGTGACATGCTGAAATGATTACTTGAGAATCAGTGTGGATTTTATCTTGTTTAGTCTGGTAGCTTGAAAGGCCTGAATGAGAATGGGGCCGTATTGTGGAGGATTCATTCAGCCACACCGTTGTAGATGCCTCAAGATTCGATAGTTTACTATCTAAATAAGTAAGACAGGGTGATAGGCACCTGATTAATTTGGAAAAAGGAGCGAATACAAAATGACACTGTGGTGGAAAGGCTGTTAGAGATAATAGTTGGATAAAACAGGACATGATGGAAAGGATGGGATTTGGTTGTTTAAGTGATAGCATCCACTATCATTCTGGATGCTTCATAGTGTTCCAGTTGTACCCCAGCTGCCATGGGTTTATGTAGAGCCTGAGTTAATTTTCTAAACCCATGAAAATGTCTGATAAAAGCTATATAATAAGGTAGGTAAAATTGTTTATTTAAGGATATTTGTAAAATGGTATGGTGTTTCTGCTCACAATCTTATCTAAATCACATTCTGTATTTTCTTTATTATATTTATTTATTCTGAAAGAACAGAATTGCAGATATTCGCAGACTATCTAATTTTTCTGAAATCTTCTTGATATTAGCTGAAAGAACATCAGGATATCCTCAGAAAAAAATGAGGTTTCAGTAGCAGATAATTGGTTCTACTTATACTTAAGCTTTAAGGATAGTACGTGTTGCCAGCTACGTGTATCACAGAAGGTATTTTATGTTGCAGAGACAGTATTTGTGGGAGGCTGCTCTGTCATGTAATAAATGAATTAGCTTATAACTTAAGGCTTTGATTCCATTTTTAACTTTTCATGGGATGGTCATATTTCATTTTGTAAGATTTTAAGTCAAGACATTGAGGAACTATAAATGTGAGGTATAAAGAAGTAACTTACTAGGTTTTGTTCTACTCAGTGCACAAACCAGTATTGTTTAGTCCTCTAGTTACCTTTAATTTTGTATCTTAAGTAGTTTTTCTATGCTTACACCTCTGTTTTAATTAAATCTTAATAGATACTGTAATGGTACTACTTGTATACATGCAGAGATTCTGTTCATAATGCTTAGAGAGCTTTACAAAAGACCCAGGATTAGGGGGATGAAACATAATTTGAAATGTATTGATCATGTTAATTTTCTACAATTTTTCAGGTCACCCACCTTTATTTAAGTAACTCTGGAAAACTGTGTTCCTCACTTCCCCCACATATATTTTCCTGTGCTGAAAGAGCTTACCACATGCTATTCCAGGAGCAGCATCCCCAGTGCTTTATCCTCAGGTAAAAATTTATCTTTCTATTAACTAATTTGTAACTCCTGCCTTTCAGCTGTTTCCCTGAAGACTCAGCAGTTGAGATTTCCATTTTATTTTTTCCTCCAACTGATTTCTTTCTGTGTACTGATCTCTGTATCATAAGTTAGAGCAAAAGAGAACTGAAAAAGGTTTAATTACATCTCAAGTTCATGAATTATCTTGGGGAATTGCCATTCCATCTAGCTGCATCTACTTAGGAACAAAGAGTTAACGGTAAAGAATTCAAAACTGCTGTGTGTGTGTTTGCTAATATTACATGGATCAGGATTAGAAATAGAATCTAATGACAATAAAAATGGGAAGTCCTTGACTAAATTATAAATCTCTGAGTTGGGGCACCTGTATTGGCATTTCCACTCTGCCTCACATGTTTGTGTGGCCATGACTTTGTTATTTAGCTCTCCAACTTCAAATTGGACTTGACTAGTTCCTTATTCACAATGTTGTTTCAATGATAAATAACTTCAACATTGTGAATAAATGTATTCAAAATCTCCAGTGAAACAGAGTTTCATCCAAATATGCTGGTTTTACAATGGTGAAACTTTGACTTCATTTGGAACTTTGGATCCCCAGATCTGTTAATCTTGTAATTGCTCTTGAACTACTTCTAATTATAAGAAGACAATACTATGAAATAGAGAGGAAATGATACTCAAAATCAGCTAATAATGCTGTTTTAGAGTTATAAGAGTTGAAACGAACACATAAATGCAGCCATATGTATCCATTTATATTGTATTCTGTTTATGTGGATACAGACTCGAGTATCTGAAGTTCTGTACATTAAGTCTTCAAATACATCTGAATATTGTAATTAAATGTTTCTTTTAAAAGCATAGTTTATATAAAATATAGTTTATAAGTTTCTAAAATATAAACGTATAAATTATTTCTGTGTGGAACTGACTATTGATTGGTTGAAACAAATGGTAACCTTTTTATAACCTAATCAGAATGGAATAGTTACTTATCCAGTGAACAGTGACATTTAAGCAGAGGTACAAACAATGTTAAAAATCATTACTGTATGTTTATATTACCTTCTTGTAAATATTAACTCTTGTTTAGATATAGTAATTTTGATAAAAATAAGAAATAGCCTACAGCACTGTTTTCAGCATTTTCTTCAAAGTAGGAACTTGGGACACTGCTAATTGATTAATATCTTCATGGAGTTACCTGTAAGTGTAGCCAGAGAAGAAGCAGAAAATAATATTTACTAACACTTCAAGGAAAAGGCTAACTGCCAAGTATTGTGTAGCAGTAGTACACAAAGAATATTCTACTTAATAATAAATGGCTTTGATATCAGGGAATAGTTGCTACTGATGATTTCATGTCAGGATGTCAGGGCATGTGTTAAGTCCCACTGTCTTGATCCCTGCCCAGCCCACCATAGCTTATCATAAATCAGTGACCTGATGGAGAATGTGACAAGAGAGTGCTCTGTTGATAGCATCAGCACTTGGCAAGACATTTGCCTATCACATCAAGGCATATCCTTTATGTGGATAATTAATTAGATCTAAAGGTCACTTGTGAAAATGGAAGCTGCAAGGAAAGCATCTGGTAATTTGGAATAGGAGGTACGTATAGCTGCAATTTAACAGAAACAGCTAGAAACAGTTCTTTGTAAATATGTAAATACCTTTCTTCTGCTAGCACTAAATGAGAAAACAGAAGGGAATTGAGATTTTTTAGAAGTTCATAAAGAGATATTAAAAATGGGATATTCTCATTATATTAGTCCATTGTTAGAATCTAAATAATTAATGTCTGGAAAGTAAAGGTGATACAGGAAATTTCCATTGGTTTTCTGACAACAACAACAACAATAATAATAATGATAGTCTGAAAAATATCTATGATGTAACTCAAGTGATTCATCTACCCCCTTGCTGTCACCTGATCATCTGTGTGTGCATGAACTTGTGTGTGTGGTCAAAATGGATTTCTGCTTTCTTGCTATTTCAACTGTAAAACAACATTAGCTATCAGCAAGAGAAGGCTCTTCCACCGCTGTGAGGGATGTTTCATTGGTCACATCTATGGTAATAAACAGCACGGAGCAGGGCTTACTTTCTGGCCCTGAGGGCCTGTGGTATAGCATCCAGTCAGTTTTTCTTTGATTTTTCACTTGAAGAGGGGTTTGTGGAGAAGTTTTCAAGATCTCTGTTTCATTTCCTATCAGAACCAAATAACTGCAATTCTATAGTTCTGAAATACTCCAAGCTTTCGTGTTTTACTTGTTTTCTCCAACCTCTCTTATCAAGCATACTCTCTTTCCTGAGTAAGAAATTCTGTACGTGTTTGGCCTACGGTCTGTAATTTTAAAATACCTCCAGTTACAAAGCTGAGTTGTGGATACATTTCTATGCATGCATGTATAGTGCAATGAGTGTGCCTAATAACAAATTTTGAAAGCAAAAAAATACACTTCCCTCTAATGTGGAATCACAGGCTGAATGAAAATGGGGAAGCTCGGAGAAGCTCTCTGTAGATAGAAGGGCCATTTCGTATAAGTGCTCAGAAGAAAGAAGACAGTGGATGAACAAGTGAAAAGGACTCATAGATCCCTGAGAATGCTACACTGGAATAAGCTGGCTAGGAGTGCTTCTGCCCTTCTACCTTTGGCTGCTCGTTTCCTCATGTCCACACCATCCTTTGTGTCAACACAAACGTTCAGATGGTGGCATGGTGAACTGGGCTGGAGAAATACTCTCAGGTCAAAACTGTACCTGGGAGGGTGGTGGTGATGTTGACAAGCTATTGTAACCTGAATCTGTTCCAAAGCCATATTCCCCTAGAAGTGAAGTGAGTTGCCAGAGCAGGACTGGCCGGGCCCACTGGTTTTGGTAGTGGTTTTGGCTTAGACTAAATACTTCCTAGAATCCCAGTACCATGTTTGTGGCTGCTGTAATGTTGGAATTGTTGGCCTGAGACACTGTCCAAGTCGGAGCTCTTACAGTGATGAATATCGGTATGCCACGTAGGAAAACAGCCACACCAAATTAGAAGGTTGTTAGTTTTGTTTGTTTTTATTAGTAGTAAATCCAGTGAAAGGAGATTATCCCTGTGGGTATGCACTAATCTCAAGATTAAATTCCCTTGATATCTAAGATACACTATTTTGGCATATGAGCACTCTTGGGATTGCACACCGAGAGTACACTCTGCCTTCTGTTGTCGTCATTAGCAAGTGAAACATGATGCAGTTATAGAATAAAACCCTCAAATCTATATTTATTTATAATTGTGCAACTTCCATCTGATTTTATTTGTTTGTTTTTCCTGGTTTTCTTTAGCTGCTTGTCTCTAGTGATATGTTTAGTGTAGCAGCTCTTCAGGGTCAGACCATTCCTATATTGTATCCTTAGACAGATATAGTTGGAGTCTCCTGACTCCACACAAATAATTGTGATAATGATAGCAATTAAATATATGGAAGCAGAGACTCCACCCTTTTCTTTGGGAACAATAAGAGAGATTTGGCAGTGAGCACTCCTGTGATTACAGGGAAAGTGTTTGTAGCTGCAGATCTATTGTGGCTTCCCCCTGAGCACAAAAATCAAGCTAATAGAAAGTCAGCACTTCTGTCATGAGTGCCACACTACCTCGTATTTGCAGAAACAACATCTGGCTTGTGCCAGATGAAGGAAAATTATCCCTTCTGTAGGGTCAGCACCTAATACTTACTTTTCTGTTTTCTGTGCCTGAAGACACTATAGGAATGGAAGTGTTCCCACCTATCCGTAGCATACAGAAGTTGGGGTGTATCAGATCACCTTAGAACTGCTTAGTGGAAGGCAAGCTTTAAGACCAAGAGCAACTCAAAAGAAAAATTTCCAACCAGTGGTTAAAATATAAGAAAAAAATCAAAGTGGAAATGAACAAAATGATCTATTAAATGTGAAATGTTCTTCCCTAGAAGTGAGATTCTGTTGTAAGTTGTTGTTCACACACCTTTGTGAGAATTAGAAATGAAATGCAGACAATAAAACCCTGTCACTTATATGATCTGAAGTGGCAGGTACATTCCTCCTTACATGTTTTATATTTTGTCATATTTTTCCCTAAACAGATGTTTTATAGGATTTATTTATACTGGAATTAACACTTGCTAAACAATAATGATTCAGTTACCTGAATTCAAAAAGATACAGACTAACCTAGCTGATATGCAGAAATTGAGGGTAAGCAAGATGTACTTCTCAGTACTTGCAGGAAATAATTCTTAAAATTTTGCCTGGGGTTTGCTGTTTTCTGACTATTGTAGCTGGGCTTTCTTGGTTAACTACTTCTACATGATGGTTCTGTCTGTCCACCTCTGAGTCCCCCTCCACCCAATAACTTTGGGACCCACTGGCCTCTAACAGCCATGGTGGTATTAGAGCCGGGGTGTTCACACAGGCTTTGTGGTTTTTGGGAGCTGTCACAAAGGTGGTTGTAATGCCTGCCACAGCTATTCTGAAAGGGAGCACAGGAATTGTTCTCTAAGCAGAATTAAATTGTTAAAGCAAAGATATTGTGGACAATGGGGACATGACAAAGCATTTTACTCAAACCTCAAAGGAGATGGAATAATAAACAAGATCTGGTTCAAGGTGCCAAGTTACTTTTTCATTATTAAATTATTTATTGTCCCAAATATTCCAAACAGTGATATCAACAATAAAAACTTTATCTAACATAGCATTTCTTTCTCAATGGTTCAATCTATATTTCACTAGGAGTGAACATAACCCTTTGAAATGCACAGAACAACTAAGCAACATTGTGCCTCTCTTTCAGCAACCAAGTTCTAGTGAATTCTGACCCTTGAACTGTACTCTAGCAACCACTTTAGCCAGCAAACTGCTGTGACACTGCTGGAAAAAACGTCAATCCCTGTAAAATTAACAGTTGAGCTGAGAGTGTTGAATCTTTGTGGCTGTGTCACTGTAATGTTTAGGAAACAGCAACCTTGAGACGTATTCAAGAAGGCACAGAAACTGTCCACTTTGTGCATCCTTGCATGGTCCTGTGTTATCTTGGGCCACAGCTTGCAGTGAAAAATAAAACACAGCTTTATTTAAAAAGTGAAACAAATCAATTGTGAAGTGGGGAAACTGATGGTGAACATTCCAGTTCCTTTGAGAAGGCATTTTTCTGTTTTTAATTATAATTTGCATGCCTGCTTTTGTAATACTTGAAAACAATCAAAGGTGCATCAAATATTATTTTGGCATCCCTTCTTCCCTCCCCATCCCACAATTTCTTCAGTTGTGAGAAAGATTTTTTGAAAAATAACCCCACCCTGCTAATCTTGGAAAAGCCTTCTGTTAAAGGAGCTGGTTTTGGCAGATGAGGTTGGGCCTAAGCAAACAAAATAATAAAATACTTCAACAATTTGTTGAATACCACGTCTTATTCAGCCCTCAGAATGGTACAAATACTTGTCTGTTGGATATAAAGGGCAGTACATGTTGGACAAGCTGTGAGTTGTTACAAACTATGAATTATTTCAGATCTGATTTTCAAACATATATGAACACTTCTGCTCAGTGGCATCATCTGTAGCTGTGACTGTACTAAACTTAAGAGATGTTTTAACTTCAGAGAAGTTCCTTAACAGCTGAAATAACAGAAGAGCCACTGTTGCTGATCTTGTTGGTAACCTGCGGTATAGTGATAGCAGGTTGCAGCTGTGATTTTGGATTAAGTATGTTGTGCAGGGACAAAATTATTCCATCATCATGACACATGTGCCAGTGGACTGGCCAATGTGAGTGGGCAGTAGGAGGGGTGGTGCCGGATAGATTTATATCTGTCTGTAAGCTCACTGACTTTCTGGATAATACAGGCATAAGATCTGTAATTTGCAAGAGTATGAAATGTCTCTAGGGGAGGAGTATCACAGGACTAATGCCCTGTTTCTCTTTATTCTGCTCCTGTTAGTGATAACAGGCAAGGGAAAAATGTAATTTGGACACTACCATTATAAAGGCAGAAAGCTAATGCTAGCTCTTAAGAACAGAGGCAGCATGGTACAATTAGCATTTGGAGAGTAAAGTCATCGTTAAGAGGGCAGAGAAACATGTGGATTTTAGAGGGTGACATTGAGTATCATCTGGCTTCTGAAACTCTTCCAGAAAGTTAGAAGCTGAAGATCTGAGTGAGGGATAGTGCACTTATGGAGCACCTTGTCAGTTCTGTGGAGATAATAGTTTGATAATAGCTGTGACAGTGACCTTCTTGACTTCACATGATTTCTTTTGTTCTAAGACCTGGTTTAAATATGGCTTTGTGACCTATTATTTGAGGTTTTTGCATAACATATATCCAGGTTACAAACCTTTGCAGTCTTGGACCACAAACCTCCTACTGAAGGCCAGTACGAGTTTGAAGTCCAGGGTCGGACTCCAGCTTGTTACAGAAACATGGATGACATAGATAAAAGCAGTTTGACACATCACGTATAGTAATGAGACGTCTGTCTTGTCACCTAAGATGAAGTTTACCAGAAAAACTGATAAGATACTCACCAGAGCTGTCCATAAGAGTTGAATGAGATTAAATGGTGCAGAGATCCCATCCCTGTCTAATTATGAAGACCTTTTTGTCCTTCCCTCTTTTGTTTCTTCCTTTATTTAATTGATTTCTCTTTTGAAGTGATATTTGAATAGATAAAGCAATGGCCAGACAGATACTATGTTTTGCTGCCGTCTCATTTTCAGAAACTGAACTATAGAGATAACAGACTGACCAGCCAGCATGGCCATTGTACTTGTGAAAAATGTAACTGGCTTTTGTAGAAACAGCCTTTTAAATCTGATCAAGCAGATAAATGAAGGAGGAGCATCAAATTACATTTTGTTCGGTTCAGTTGTCTATAAAGAAAATAACTTCTTATAATTGAAGTAAGAAATTCTTACATTACTTTCTTAATCAGACTTCACTAACTTTATCCTTTCCATCTCTTTTGTTTCTTTTCCTTCCTTCTCTGTGCTTAAAGTGCAGTATTGAGTTTGCTTCCTTCCCCCATCCCTCCGCTTTTCTGTTGTTTCTTCCCACCTTCAGTGTTCATATTGCCTTTTGCCTTGTTTTCTTTGCTCATTTACCCCCTCAGAGATTCTCATTCTTTGGAATATTTATTCCGCATCATGAATAAGAAATTAAGTGAAACAGGATCACTGAAGTCAGAGTGCACTGCAGAAACTGGGCAGGTTGTAAAATCAGTCATCTTTTTCTTTTCCTTCCTGTTCCTTTCCTATTTCCTTTCCCTTCTTCCTATTGTATTCTACCCTTTACTTCTGACTCCCATTGTTACCACAGTAGTATTTCCCCATCTGCAAAGAGAACCAGGCAGCGTAAGTGGGCTCCTTTGCTGGACCGAAGATAAAGGAGGGGATAAAATCTGTGCTATAAATAGCTTCAAAATGGCTTGAAAGCTTTAGATTTGATTGGCTTGGCTTGTGGTGCAAGACAATATAGCTTGACAGCTCTGACAGCCCTCCTGAACTTAGGCAGCCAGACTATCTCCTACGTTCTGCTCTATGCCATCATAAACCTTCTGTTATTTGAAATGGAAGTTTGACTGAGATATCTTAAATCCATTCAAACAGAGCTCGTAGAGAACATAAATAACATACCAAATGTGAAAATAACAATGATTTCCCCCTCTCTCTTGCCTGTCATCTTGCAGTGGAGAAAGTGGTTCTGGGAAGACTGAAGCCTGCAAACAGATAGTGAAGCACCTCACTTGCAGAGCCAGCTCCAGCAGAAATGCCTTTGATACAAAGATACAACATGTAAGTAGTGTTCTGATCATTGAGTAGAACAAAGCAAAAATCTGTCCTCTTGGACAGGCAAAGACATTTGAACTGTAAGGAAAATGGCATCTGCTATGCAGAAGTTCGTAAAGGGTCTGTTTTCACCGTTGGAAGTCAAAGGAGGTTTCTTTCCCTGAATTGACCTGACTGGGAACAGGATTAAGCTCACATTGATGTGATGAGAGGAATCTGAAAAGTGGAGGCCAGTTTTGTGTCTATATGTTTTGGTGACTTTGGAAAGCAGTGTTTCAGTGAATAGGAACGTTTGTGTGATAAGGTACTGTCTCCTAAATGTGTTCTAACTGTCTTCAGTAAGTAAATAAATTTCTCTGTATGGTTGTGGTGATGCTTCTCTGGACAGTATAGGAAGTGCTGAGGCAACTGAAGTAGTAGTATGTAAGACAGATACTGGAAAGTTGCAGGAAAACTGCAAGGACTGAACAAATTTATATGGCCCAGTGTTTGTATACTAAATACGTTTATGAAATAGGCAAGAGTTCTGAATATTTGCTCAGTCATTTAATTCCCACAGCAGAACCAAATTGTGCTTAGTGCATATCATGAAATCATGAGAACCTGCTTCACATATCAGATGAATTTCTCTCCTTGCTAGTACATTGTAAATATAAGTTTTTGTTTGACTGAGCATTGCAAATTTCACTGTTACAGCTGTACACTACTAGAAAGGTTCATACTGACCTTTTAAATTATGCTGAACCCTAGATTGCCAATTCACATTCTTTTAAAAAACTGCCTTTCCTGATAAAACTTCTCGTCTGAGATCCAGCTCAGAGATAGATTTACACAGAATGTTTTAGCACAGTCTGCATTATCATAGCTCAGTTCTGAGTTTCATACTTAAAAAAAAAAACAAACAAACCAAAAACATTTAGACTCTTCAACCCCCTCTGGTGACCTTCCTCTACAGCACTTACAGTCAACCTGAGATACTTTTTTTTTTTAGCTTTCACCTGCCATGTGCATGATATTCAGCAGAACTCTAGAATCATTCGTTGTGGGGTTTTTTAATAGCATCACATGCATCATTGAAAACACATTGCTTGCTTCCTGAATTATGCATGATTCAGTCCAGAAAGATGATAAAATAGTGTCAGAAGTACAGCTGACACTAACAGGCAACCTACAAATCAGGATTATTGGGATGTGGGAAAGCCTACAGGTAGACTGGTTCATTTTTTGCACATTCTAGCTGATAAGGTAATAGAAGTCTTGTGGATTTTAGAGAACAGTGTTGTATTTGTGTTTTTTGAAGACATTAAAAAAGCATGATAACACTGAAAACACTACAACCAAATAAGCTGTAGCTTTGCTTTACTTCGTGTAGTCATACAATTGCCATGTTAAAGTGTTTTTCACAGTGTTGTCTGATTCATTGTTGATGTTTCTAAACTGACACATTTAATCTTGGTTTCACGTGACAATGTTAAGAATATCCTTGTTATTTTTTCACTTTTTTGATTTAAATTTTAAAGTCTAGTGTTGCAATAATATCATTATGTAGGAACAGTACACTTTTACTTTATTTTTAAACCCAGGAGCCAGATCTACAACTGGTGTCTATTTCTACTGTGTATTTTTTTTATTTACTACCTACACAGGTTTACTTACAGTTTTGAACTGATGAGGCCATAGATGTTATTCAAGTAGAACTGCAAATTTCAGTTCAGATCCTCCAAGTCCTTTTCTTTCCTGAAGTTCAGATTAACTAGTGAGTAGAAGAATTAAGTAAATAAGTAACTTTGTGAATAAGCAACTGAAAACTCTGTGCTTTGGATATAAATATGGCAGCAGTGGGAATCGGGAGGTGTGGGAAGTAGTATTGTCTCTGCTGCAATTTATCTCCTGACCACAGGAAAATTCATAGGGACAACCCTCATGCAAATGGAGTAAGGTGTTGTCCTCAGTTAAGAAGAGGAATCAGTGTGGGAGGCGGTTGACCAGGCCTAATTTTCTCCATCTAAAAATTAGTTGACTCTGTAGACTAGTTTAACCTACTCTACATCTGTGTAGTAAACTGAACAACAATCCCTAACATGCAGTTGTTACACTGCTCCCTGACACAGTTTAAATCCCCAGCAGGTCCTGTGGCCTGTTCAGAGGACAGCATGTGCCAGGGACCATTCACAACAGCATGTCCACCCTGTTGTGCAAAAGAAGAGGTGTTAGATGTCTGAATGTGAACCTTATTGTGCCACTTGCCGTTGAGGGTAGAGAGTCCTGCTCCTGGTCTTTTTTAGTTTAATAGCATAGATGTAGCAATATGTGTCAATGCATCTTAGTCAATGCAGGCGGAAGAGAATCATCACATATTAAGAAAAATGGGTTGCCTTTTGGTTATAGAAAGATCCCTTGTAACTAGCTTAGCTGGGACACCTGACTTCAGACAGCAAAGGTAGAGGTAGTAAATGCCACCCATGGGGAATCAAGTAGAGGTTCTGGTTTAGTTGCTTTATGAAGTGCTTTAATGAACATGATAGCCTGGATTTGTTCCTGCTGCAGTGATGCATAGCACCATTAAAGTTAATAAAGCAGCATGGGTTAAACCAAGTGCTGAATTAGCCTAATGAGCAAATAAATGCTAAACACTACTGGAGTGGAACCAAAACTAGGCTGACTAGTTTTCTGCTGCCACCTACTGCACAAATGGATGATTTAATTAACAATTCTGAAAAGTCTGATTTTCAGAGGTTCTGTCTTTATGATTGGAACCACATGTTATCTGTGCCACTCCACAGCCCTCTTCTCTCCCCAGCTATGTCATCCAGCTTCAGCAAAACACTGTTACATCAGAACAAC